>NC_044040.1:108281482-108640041 GCF_901765095.1 Microcaecilia unicolor
ATTCAAGTGCTGGAGCTTCTAGGGTTTGTCATCAATTACCCAAGTCCCATCTCAACCCAGTTCAAAATTGGAATTCATTGGGCTCTGTTGTACGAAGACAGCTTGTGCCTACTTCCCGAGACAAGAGCGGACAACCTTCTGTCTCTAGTCTCCAGGGTTCAAGCGTCTCAGCAGATGACAGCTCGGAAGAGTGAGACTTCTGGGGCACATGGCTTCCACAGTTCATGTAACTCCCATGGTACGTCTTCACAAGAGATCGGCTCAGTGGACCCTAGGCTTCCAGGTGGTTTCAAGCTGCAGGGACATCCAGCTGTCCATCGACTTTAGGAATCCCTTCAGTGGTGGACAATTCAATCCAATCTGGTTTTGGGACGCTCATTTCAAATTCCTCAGCCACAAAAAGTGCTGACGACGGATGCATCCCTCCTAGGGTGGGGAGCGCATGTGGATGGGCTTCATACTCAAGGAGCTTGGTCTCTTCAGGAAAAGCGTCTTTAGATCAACCTCCTGGACTTGTGCGCGATCTGAAACGCTCTAAAGGCTTTCAGAGATCGGTTATCCAACCAAATTATTCTAATTCAAACAATCAGGTTGCGATGTACTACTTCAACAAGCAAGGGGGTACCGGATCTCGCCCTCTGTGTCAGGAAGCCGTACAGATGTGGCTTTGGGCTCGCCAACACGGCATGTTTCTCCAAGCCATTTATCTAGCCGGCGTAAACAACAGTCTGGCCGACAGGTTGAGCAGGATAATGCAACCTCATGAGTGGTCGCTGAACATGGCTGTAGCCAGAAAGATCTTCTGAGAGTGGGGCACCCCCTCGGTGGATCTTTTTGCCACTCAATTCAATCACAAGGTCCCTCAGTTCTGTTCCAGACTACAGGCCCACGGCAGGCTAGCATCAGATGCCTTTCTCCTTCATTGGGGGACAGGCCTTCTGTATGCGTATCCTCCCATACCTCTGGTGGGAAAGACTTTGCTGAAACTCAAGCAAGACCGTGGAACCATGTATCCCCTTGTAATTTCCGGTTGTTGGGTTCTTCACATAGTCTTACTGTCCCACACTCCATTGGCAGCAAAAGTCACCAAATTGCCCACCAAACAGCATCAGCTGTCGGCACAAGCTGGAGGAAATCTCTGCCCTTCTCCAGGACAATGCGGTTGAGCCGATACCACCAGAGGAAGAAGGGAAAGGATTCTATTCAGATGCTTCCTTTTGTCAAAAAAAACAAGGTGATTTTGTCCCATGCTATATCTAAGGGCTCTGATCTTTGCTGAAACTCGAGCAGGATAAATGCAATATGATCCTAATTGTGCCGTCCTGGCTGAGACAGATACAGTTCCTTCTTCTGGAATTATCCTCCGAAGATCTGTAGAAATTGTATTGTTTTCCAACACTCATCACACAGAACGAGGGGTCTCTTCTGCTTCCCAGCCTTCAATCCTTGGCCCTCACAGCTTGGATGTTGAGAGCATAGAATTTGAAATTTCCATATCATTATGCTGATCAATCCATAGACTGGTGGGTTGTGTCCATCTTACCAGCAGGTGGAGATAGAGAGCAATCCTTTTGCCTCCCTATATGTGGTCATGTGCTGCCGGAAACTCCTCAGTATGTTCTCTATCTCAGCAGGTGGTGGTCACACACAGCAGCAGCTCTGGCTAGGTCTCCAAGCCTAATTCTTAGGTTTTGTTGAGTACCTGGGGTTGAGGGCTCTTCTTGAGCAAGTGCAAACCTGGTGGTGCCAGGTCCATCCTTTTCTCCCCCCTCCCGCTGGCTCAGTAAAAAAAAAAAAAAAAAAAAATTTGGGCGTCCTTTAAGGGCGTTTATTTCAACGTTTATATCAGCGTTTATTGCAGCTGCTCACTGGGACACCAGTTCGTTACAGCTCGGAGCGAGGAGCAGGTAATTTTTACCTTTTGTAGCGGGCAGGGGATTCCCCGATCGGTCTCCACGTGGCTTATGGCGTCTGAGGGCGATGGCGGGAAGAATAGCTCCTCGGATCGCGTGTGCACGGGGTTGCGGGGGTTTCAATGCCTGAATCGCCCTTTTTGGGCGTCAGTTTGGAGTCCGGTCAATGTCCCGGTTCTTCCTCCGGTGCGGCGGGTTTTCCCGCCATAAGCTCCCATCCCCCGCTGCTCGCCCCCTCAATTTTGGCCGGCCACTCTGCTCGGACGGCTTCTTCTTGGGCCGCCCTCGAGGTGGGATACGTTAATGCTATGGTCATCCTTGATTCGGGCGACGGCAAGAAGGCGGCCAAAGTTAAGCGCCGTTCTTCCTGCGCGGCTCCTTCTCGGAGTTCGCTCCGAACGCCATTTTGGATGCGCAGCATGTTTCTCCCCCGCTCTTGCGAGTGCCGGTTGAGGGTGCGTCTAGGGCCGTGGCCCAGGATGCAGAAGTGCACAGTCTGGGGGGGGGGGGGGGGTTCTCCCCAGAGTTCATTTTGCTGTTGCATCGGGCTTTTCTTATGCAAAACGCTGCCCCTGCTCCCCTGTCTGATAAAGGGGTTGAGGCCTCCGGAAGCAAACGCCCTCGGGTGGATTTCCAGGCCCTAGAGGACTCTGTCTCCTCTGTTGTAGATGAGGGCAGCGTATCTGAGTTCTCCCAACGGTCCTTTGGGGATTCCTTGGAGGAGACTGATTCCCGCTCGGGTGGAGCGGATGACCCGTCTGCAGCGCGGATCTTTCGCTCAGAGGATTTGCCCAACCTGTTAGTGCAGGCCATGAGCATTTTGAAGATTTCCTCTCCGGAGGACGTCTCTCCATCAGCCTCTGTTGGCTCTGCCATTATGCTGGGGACGAAGCGCCCGCCTAGAACCTTCCACATGCATGAAGCCATGCACACCTTGATTTCGGCTCAATGCGATTTCCCAGAAGCGAGCCTTAAAGTGGCTAGGGCTATGTCCCGCCTCTATCCTCTGCCGGAAGGCGAACGGGAGGCCTTTCTTTGGCCTACCGTGGATTCCTTAATCACTGCGATGACTAAGAAAACGGCGTTGCCGGTGGAAGGTGGCACGGCCCTAAAGGACGTCCAAGACAGAAGATTGTAGGCGGCTGCTTTAAGTTTGCAGGCCTCAGTTTGCGGCTCCTATGTGGCCAGGGCGTGCCTGACGATTGTGCAGCGGGCTTCCCCCTCGGATCCTTCCTTGAGGGCTGATTTGCCAGCCCTGGAATCGGGCTTGGCCTACTTGGCAGACTTGCTGTATGATGTCTTGATAGCCTTGGCTAAAGGTATGGCTCAGACAGTCTCTGCTCGGCGCTGGCTTTGGCTGAAGCATTGGTCGGCTGACCACGCCTCTAAGTCTCGCCTGGCTAAGTTGCCTTTTAAAGGCAAGCTGCTCTTTGGGGTCAAGCTGGACAAGATTGTGACCAATCTCGGCACGTCCAAGGGCAAGAGGTTACCGGAGGTCAGGGCTCGGGCCAGTGGTGCCCGCCCCGGTTCCTCCAGAGGACGGTTTCAGGAAGCCCGTCGGTATCACCCGGGCAAGTCGGGCTCCTCTGACCCCTCTTCCTTCAAGAGGAACGTCTCCCCCAAGCAGAATTCCTTTCGCAGAGACCGCCGTCCCGGAGATGCATCCTCCGGTCCTCCCCCAGGGTCTTGTACCCAATGGCGGGGCCCTGGTCCATGGCCCAGCGCAGATTGGAGGACGCCTATCCTCGTTTCTGGGCGAGTGAACCAAGGTAACTTCAGACGCTTGGGTGCTGGAAGTCATCATAGACGGCTAGAACCTAGAGTTCTGCCGACCCTTAAGAGACGGGTTTGTGCACTCTCCCTTCCCTGCAAGTCTCCGGTCTAAGCTGTGGCAGTGCAGCAGACTTTAGACAATCTGATCTGCCTGGGTGCGGTCGTTCTGGTGCCAGAAAATCAGCTTGGCAAGGGACGTTACTCCATTTACTTTGTGGTACCAAAGAAGGGAGGTTCTGTGAGGCCTATCCTCGACCTCAAAGGGGTCAATCGGGCCTTGAACGTTCGACACTTCCGAATGGAGACTCTCCGCTCTGTTATAGCGGCAGTGAAGGCAGGGGAGTTCCTGGCATCCTTGGACATCAAGGAAGCTTACTTGCATATTCCCATCTGGCCTCCTCATCATCGCTTTCTGCGTTTTGCAGTCCTGGGCCGACACTTCCAGTTCAGAGCCCTCCCGTTCGGGTTGGCTACTGCTCCGCGGACCTTCTCCAATGTAATGGTGGTCATCGCGGCCTTCCTACGAAAGGAAGGAGTACAAGTCCATCCTTATCTGGACGACTGGTTGATCCGAGCCCCCTCTTATGTAGAGTGCGGCAGAGCTGTAGACCGGGTGATTGCTCTGTTGAGCTCCCTGGGGCGGATCATCAACTGGGAGAAAAGCCAGCTGCGCCTGACTCAGTCCCTGAAGTATCTGGGGGTTCGTTTCAACACCCAAGTCGGCAGAGTGTTCCTGCCAGACAATCGGATTGTCAAGCTTCAGGCTCAGGTGGACCAGTTTCTAGTAGCCTCTCCTCTTCGGGCTTGGGACTATGTGCAGCTGTTGGGCTCTATGACGGCCACAATGGAAGTAGTGCCCTGGTCCAGGGCCCATATGAGACCTCTACAGCTCTCTCTGCTGTAGCGATGGACTCCAGTGTCGGAGGATTACGCTGTGCGCCTTCCCTTGGATCCAGCGGTGCGCAAGGTGCTGAGCTGGTGGCTGAGGACAGACAAGCTGTCCGCAGGAATGCCTCTTTTGACCCCGGAATGGGTTGTCGTCACGACGGACGCCTCTTTGATGGGCTGGGGAGCCCACTGCTTGGGAAGGACAGCGCAGGGGCTCTGGTCTCCTGCAGAGGCAAAGTGGTTTATCAACCTCCTGGAACTCAGAGCCATTCGGTTGGCGCTTTTGGAGTTTCTCCCGGTACTGGCGTTGAAGCCAGTATGGGTCCTGTCGGACAGTGCCACGGCTGTGGCCTATGTCAATCGCCAGGGAGATACCAAGAGCGCCCCTCTAGCCAAGGAGGCCATGAAGCTATGCCAGTGGGCGGAAGCGAACCTGGAACAGCTGTCAGCGGCCCACATTGCGGGAGACATGAATGTCAAGGCGGACTTTCTCAGTTGCCATACCTTGGATCCCGGAGAGTGGCAGCTATCTGCTCAGGCGTTCTTGGACATCACGATGCGCTGGGGCCAGCCGAGCCTAGATCTGATGGCGTCATCGGTCAATTGCCAAGTGCCGCGCTTTTTCAGCAGAGGACGGGACCCTCGCTTTCTGGGAGTAGATGCTCTTCTCCAACAGTGGCCGACACAAGAGCTTCTCTATGTGTTCCCGCCCTGGCCCATGTTGGGCAGGGTGCTAGACCGGGTGGCAAAGCATCCCGGCAGGGTAATCCTGGTGGGTCCGGATTGGCCCAGACGTCCCTGGTATGCGGACTTGATCAGGCTCTCAGTCGGCGATCCTCTGCGGCTGCCAGTGGAGCAGGGCCTGTTACATCAGGGTCCCGGGGTGATGGAGGATCCCTCCCCCTTTGGTCTTACGGCCTGGCTATTGAGCGGCAGCGTCTGAGAAGAAGGGCTTCTCAGACAAGGTCATCGCCACTATGCTGAGAGCGAGGAAGCGCTCTACTTCTACTGCTTACGCCAGGGTTTGGCGTATCTTTGCAGCATGGTGTGAAGCGGGCTCACTTTCTCCCTTCACTGCTCCAATTTCTTCAGTGTTGGCGTTCCTGCAAGAAGGTCTGGACAAAGGCCTGTCGCTCAGTTCCCTGAAAGTTCAGGTAGCGGCTCTGGCTTGCTTCAGGGGCCGCCTGAAGGGTGCTTCCCTGGCTTCGCAGCCAGATGTGGTGCGCTTTATCAAGGGAGTTAATCACCTGCGCCCTCCTCTGCACTCAGTGGTGCTTGCGTGGAATCTCAACCTGGTGCTAAGAGCATTGCAGAAGCCGCCTTTTGAACCCTTGTCGAGGGCATCTCTGAAAGACCTGACGTTGAAAGCAGTCTTTTTGGTGGCTATCACTTCAGCCAGACGAGTTTCCGAGCTCCAGGCGCTATCATGTCAGGAACCCTTCCTGCAGTTCACTGAGGCACGAGTGTCTATTCGCATGGTGCCTTCCTTCCTGCCCAAGATTGTTTCTCGTTTCCATGTGAATCAGCAGCTCTGCCTACCCTCCTTTCGTAGGGAGGACTACCCAGAGGAGTACTCTGCTCTCAAATATCTAGATGCGAGACGAGTCATCATCAGATACTTGGAAGTGACCAATGATTTCCGGAAGTCAGATCTGTTTGTGCTGTTTGCAGATCCTCGTAAGGGTCTGCAGGCATCCAAGCCTACAGTGGCACGATGGGTCAAGGAAGCCATTGCAGCGGCTTATGTGGCCGCGGGGAAGATGCTGCCTATCCAGCTGAAGGCTCACTCCACTAGGGCACAGGTGGCCTCGATGGCAGAGGCCGGGTCCGTCTCCTTGGATGAGATTTGTAAGGCGGCAACTTGGGCATAGGCTCATACCTTCTCTCGTCATTACCGCTTGACTGTGGCTGCTCGGGCGGAGCTTCAGTGTTGCAGTCGGGGATTTCTATGTCCCGCCCTGGGTGAGTACTGCTTCGGTACATCCCACCAGTCTATGGATTGATCAGCATGATAATATGAAAGGTAAAATTATGTATCATACCTGATAATTTTCTTTCCATTAATCATAGCTGATCAATCCATAGTCCCTCCCAGATATCTGTACTGTTTATATTCTGGTTGCATTTCAGGTTCAAGTTTAGTTTTCAGTTCCTGTTCAGGAGGATCTTCGTGTTCAAGTTTTTTCGATTGAATTCTTCTGGAGTTGAGACGATTTTGTGTTAGTGAGCTGCTGCATTCCTCTCCCCTCTGTTTTACGGGGCTGGATTGAGACCTAAATTCTGCCGGCGCTCCCTCCCGCTTCGTGCGGCAGTAGGGTAGCATTATATCCCTCCCGCTTCGGGGGTGTTAGGGTCAGCCAGCTCCTCCCGCGGTTGCGGTCGCAGGATAAGCCAGAACCCCCCGCATCGACGCATGTGGTGTCCCTCCCCCGCTCCGCGGGGATGAGCTGGACGGATTCCCCTCCCCCACTTGTGTGGGGATGAGCTGGGTTGATTCCCCTCCCCCGTTTCGGCGGTGGTGAGCTGGGCAGAGTGTCCCTTTGTGGGTGTAATTCTCTAAGTGCTGAGTCCTGCGGATGGAGCTTTGATATCGACATACTGAGGATTTTCCGGGAGCACATGACCACATATAGGGAGGCAAAAGGATTGCTCTCTATTTCCACTTGCTGGTAGATGGACACAACCCACCAGTCTATGGATTGATCAGCTATGATTAATGGAAAGAAAATTATCAGGTATGATACATAATTTTACCTTTGGGCTTTCCATAGGGTGTCTCCCACATCTTGCTTTCTTCCAGAAAAGAGTCCACTATGAGGTGGTACTCTTTGTCTGATGATGAGGCCTTAGATCACCTCACTTGCCCTACACAAAAGCTGCTTGAATACCACCTCCACTTCTCTGAGTCTGTTTTGAAAACCAATTCTGTAAGGGTTTATCTCAATGGAAATAGTGGTTACCATCACTGGGAGTTAAGCCCATCTCTGTACAGCCTCAAGAGGTTTGCTGTTGTGAAATCCTCTAGTCAGACCTCCAATTGTGTTATGGTCTCAACATTGTCCTTGCTCGTCTGATGAAGGCTCCTTTTGAGCCATATGATTCCTGTCGTCTGAAGTGTTAGAGCTGGAAAGTTGTGTTTCTGGTGGAGGAGGTTTGCTATTTTGTCAGATGATGAGGCTATATATCACCTCTCTTGGCCTACACAAAAACTACTTGAATACCACCTCTACGTCTCTGAGTCTGGTTGGAAACCCAACTCTGTAAGGGTTCATCTCACTGCGATTAGTGGTTATCATCACTGTGTGGGAGCTAAGCCCATCTCTGTAATGCCTCGAGAGATTTGCTGTTGTGAAATCCCCTAGTCAGACCTCCAATTGTGTCATGGCATCTCAACGTTATTATTAACATCTCCCCTGCTTAATATATTATTGTGTTATTGTGCTCCTGGAGTTGATTCATCTCCTGTTATTGAGTGTTTAGTGGATTTAAATTTACCGTTAGATAAAACTGTTATTTTAGGGGATTTTAACTTGCAAGTCGATAATATTGCAAGATGATGGTGTATTATTTTTTCTGATTTTTTTTTTAGAATTGTTAGGCTGGTTGAGAGTAAAACACACTCTGGTGGACATCTGCTTGATCTTGTTTTTTTTACATCGCTCTTGTCCTTCTGGTTCTTGTACTTTTAAGAAACATGAAGTAGTCCCTTCGTCTGATTGTTTTAATTCAATTTAAACTCTCCGTAGGTTTTTCTCCTTTAAGGGAACTGAAGGTCAAATTAATTAGGAGAGTTAGCTTTGAGTTAATAGATTTAAGATAGATGCTAAAAACAGTTCTAGTAAGGATGTGAGTAGTTTGTTTGAAGATTGGAATAATAGTGTTAGACATTCTAGATGAAATTGCCCCTTTCAATTGCTTGAAGTATCGCGCATAAATCATATACCATGGTATCAGTTGAGAACGAAATAGCATCAGCTTAGATGAGCAGAGTGGGCATGGAGGAAACGTCCTTGTCGTCCCACTTCAGAAGACTATAATTTTCAGCTGCACTCTTATTATACACTCAGGACGAATGTTCAAAAATCCTATTATAAATGAATAGCTGAAGCCTCTTCATCAGCAAAAGAATTGTTTGCAGTGGTGGTCATTAGCATTAGTTCATAGTCGGCATTCGGTAATTTCTCCACAGGATTTTGCTATTTGTTTTTGTCAAAAAGTTGACAAGATTGCTTCTCAGTTAACATAGTAGCATAGTAAATGATGGCAGATAAAGACCTGTACGGTCAAGAAGACAAACAAATAACCCTCTTCCTGTTGAAATCTGTAATCATTTAAGTGATAAACTGTGGTCTAGATTTGCTACAATATTAGAATTGCAATTAGAAAAAATAATGATGACTATCAATAATTCTTTCTGTAAATTAGATTATCTACATTCTTCTGTTGTGAAAAGATTAAAAACCCCATTTTTACCTTTTTATGCTAAAATGGTTAATGCATCTTTACAAGAGTGCATTATGCCATCGGTTTTGAAATTAGCAGCAGTGAAACCTTTGCTTAAAAATGCAAATCTTCATTCACAAATTGACAATTATCGTCCAGTTTTTTTCATTACCTTTTTTTGCAAAGTTGAATGTGCTGTGTTTCAACAACTTGATGATTTTTTTTACAGCAACATGAAATTTTAAATCAACATCAATTTGGGTTTTGAAAAGACCATGATACTGAAACATTACTAATATCATTGTTAGTGTCAGGACAGGTTTTGAAAAGGGTACTAAGTTTCTGTTACCTTGGATATTTCTGCAGTTTTTGATCAATATATTTTACTGAATCTATTACAATCGATTGGATTATTTGGCTTTGTGGTATGTTGGTTTAAATCTTTTTTTTAAAGATAGGAAGTTCTGTATGTTTTGATGGAACAGAGAAATCAAAGGTTTTGGCTTGTTCGACAGGAGTTCCGCAGGGCTCCTGTCTTTCAGTGGTGCTGTTTAATCATTTTCTTCTATCTTTATGCACATTGTTGAGATTTTACTGTAACTCTAAGGGGTTAAAATAATTTTAACTGGGCTCCTCCAGAGGGAAAAGAAAAAAAGGTTCTATAGTGACATCACTCTGGAATGACAGCTGAGCAAGCTGAGACCTGGTTGCCTTGCCGACAGCTTGCTGGTCAGTTGAAAGTTGGGCAGAAACAGATGAAGTGAGTATATATTTTTGAGTGTGGTAGTTGAGCAGAAGAAAAAGGAAAAGCACTGAGAGTGAGAGGATGGAAAAAAGGAAAAGCACTGAGATGGTGGCTGTGAGAAAGAGAAAAGTTGGAAATTTAGGGGAATTGTAAATGCTGAGGAGAGGACAGCTGAGGTTAGTTGTGAGTGACTGGTAAGAGAGTGAGGGGCTGAGTTATCTGCTAGTGATATTAAATGTGAAGATTTATAAGGATGTCAGGAAAATAGTGTGACAGGATTGAGAGTGTGCAGTGTGTTAGGGTTCTGAGATAGAGAATTGGGATCTGGTTAAGGGGTATCCAGCACTGCCTATTTATGTGTATTCTGTATTCCTAAGATTGATCTGCCAGTTAAAAAGAGTGATGCTGTGTGTTTCTATGAAATCCATGGGATGGAATGTTGGATTATGCACTGCATAGGAGTGTGTTACTGTGTGAGACTTTGAATGCAGTGTTGGAGCCTGCTGCAGCATTAGAGAAGGGAATCTATAGTGAGAGAGAGGCTTGGTAGTGAGAAATCCTTAAATTTATTTGGTTTTTAACTAGTGAGCATGGCCACAGTATTGAGAAATTGTCACCAGAGAGGGGCCAGTTCCTGTACAAAAATAGGGAGTTTAGGGTTTTGCCTCTGTTTATTTTCTTTTAAGAGAGGTTTAGGGAGAAGAAAGCAGCAAAGTACTTTACACTCAAGACTACTACTACTACTATTATTTAGCATTTCTATAGCGCTACAAAGTGTACGCAGCGCTGCACAAACATAGAAGAAAGACAGTCCCTGCTCAAAGAGCTTACAATCTAATAGACAAAAATAAAGGAAGCAAATCAATTAATGTGTAGAGGAAAGAGGAGAGGAGGGTAGGTGGGGGCGAGTGGTTACAAGTCAAAAGCAATGTTAAAGAGTTGGGCTTTCAGTCTAGATTTAAAGGTGGCCAAGGATGGGGCAAGACGTAGGGGCTCAGGAAGTTTATTCCAGGCGTAGGGTGCAGCGAGACAGAAGGCGCGAAGTCTGGAGTTGGCAGTAGTGAAGAAGGGAACAGATAAGGATTTATCCATGGAACGGAGTGCATGGGAAGGGGTGTAGGGAAGGATGGCGTGTTGAGAGATACTGGGGAGCAGCAGAGTGAGTACATTTATAGGTTAGTAGAAGTTTGAATAGGATGAGAAAACGGATTTGGAGCCAGTGAAGCGACTTGAGGAGAGGGGGTAGTATGAGTAAAGCACGACCCTGGAGGAAGAAGAGACGGGCAGCAGAGTTTTGAACCGATTGGAGAGGGGAGAGGTGACTAAGTGGGAGGCCAGCAAGAAGCAGATTGCAGTAGTCCAAACGAGAGGTGACAAGGATGTGGATGAGGGTTTTGGTAGAGTGCTGGGAAAGAAAAGGGCGGATTTTATGGATGTTGTAAAGAAAGAAACGACAGGTCTTGGCGATCTGCTGGATATGAGCAGAGAAGGAGAGAGAAAAGTCAAAGATGACCCCAAGGTTTCGAGCTGAGGAGACAGGGAGAATGAGAGAGCCATCAACAGAAATAGAAAATTGGGGGAGCGGGTAGGTGGATATGGGGGGATAAATGAGAAGCTCGGTTTTGGTCATATTTAATTTCAGGTGGCGTTGAGACATCCAGGCAGCAATGTCAGACAAGCGCGCTGAAACTTTGGTCTGGATGGAAGGTGAGATATCAGGGGTAGAAAGGTAGATTTGGGAGTCATCAACATAGAGATGGCAGAAAAAGCCATGGGATGAGATTAATGAACCAAGGGAAGAAGTGTAGATAGAAAAGAGGAGGGGACCAAGAACAGAACCCTGAGGTACGCCGACAGGCAGAGGGATAGAAGTAGAAGAGGATCCACCAGAGTCAACACTGAAGGTGCGGAGGGAGAGGTAAGAAGAGAACCAGGAAAGGACAGAGCCCTGGAATCCAAGTGAGGACAGGGTATCGAGGAGGATGCTGTGATCGACAGTGTCAAAAGCAGCGGAAAGATCAAGAAGAATGAGAATGGAATATTGACCTCTGGATTTAGCCAGTAATAGGTCATTGGAGACTTTAGTAAGCGCAGTTTCGGTTGAGTGGAGAGGGCGAAAACCAGATTGTAGTGGGTCAAGAATAGCATGTGAGGAGAGAAAATCAAGGCAGCGGTGGTGGACAGCACGCTCAAGTTGGAGAGAAAAGGGAGGAGGGAGATGGGTCGGTAATTAGAGGGACGAGTAGGGTCGAGTGAAGGCTTCTTAAGGAGGGGTGTGACCACAGCATGTTTAAAGGCAGCAGGGACAGTCGCAGTGGAAAGTGAGAGGTTGAGAATGTGACAGATAAAAGGAATAAGAGCAGGTGAGATGGCATTAAGAAGGTGGGTGGGAATGGGATCAGAGGAACAGGTGGTACATTTTGAGGAAGAAAGGAGAAGTGTAGTTTCCTCAATAGTAACTTCAGGAAAGGAGGAAAAGGAATGAGGGGAAGGAGTGAGAGGGGAACGGACTAGTGGAGGGAGAGGTGGCGAGGTAGAAAATGCAAGGTTTATCTTTTGAACCTTGTCGTGAAAGAATTCAGCAAGGGTCTGAGGAGATAATGAAGGGTGAGTTGGGGGAGGGGGCACTTTGAGAAGAGAGTTCAATGTGGTGAAGAGAAGTCGAGGGTTAGAGCCAAGAGAGTTAGTCAGTTGGATATAATAATCCTGTTTGGCGCGTAAAAGAGCAGATTGGAAGGAGGTCAGCATGAACTTAAAGTGTAAGAAATCAGCAAGGGCCCGAGATTTCCGCCATAGGCATTTGGCGGAGCAGGTACAGGAACGTAGGTAGCGGATATTAGAAGTCAGCCAAGGTTGGTGTTTTGTACGCCTTATAGGGCGGGTCATCAAAGGTGCAAGAGTGTCTAAGGCAGAGGATAGAATATTGTTGTAAGAAGAAACAGCCTCGTTGACAGACGTGGATGGTGCCACAGTAGAGAGGAGGTTTGAAACATGGGAGGATAGAGATGAAGGGTCAATAGCATGAAGATTCCTAGCAAGATTAGATAAGATAGGACGGGACTAGGAGGGAGGAGATTTAAGTGTGAAAGTTATAAGATGGTGATCAGAGAGGGGAAGATCAGAGGCAAGGAAACTAGAGGGTGAACAGTTGGAGGAGAAGATAAGATTAAGACAGTGACCATTTTGATGAGTGGGGGAGGTAGCATAGTTGGAGATTAAAGGAGGATGTTAAAGCGAGTAACTTGGAAATATAAGAGTTAGAATGATCATTATCAGGAATATTAGTCACCAAGGATGAGAGAGGGGGAGGAAGGATCATAGAAGAAGGCAAGCCAGGCATCAAAGTCACTGAGAGAGGACGAAAGGGACTTATCAGGGGGACGATAAATGATGGCTATTTGAAGAGGCAGAGGAGAGAAAAGGCGGATAGAGTGGACTTCAAAGGAGGAAAAACTGTGAGATTGAGGTGGAAGACGGGGTTGAAATCTGGAGGAGGGAGAGAGAAGTAATCCAACACCGCCCCCGCGACCAGCAGGGCGAGGAGTATGTGAAAAAAGGTAACCGCCATGGCAGAGGGCTGCGACTGAAGCAGAGTCATCGGGGCAGAGCCAGGTTTCTGTTATGGAGATGACGCGAGATAAAGAGGTCATGAATATAGGGAAGTTTGTTGCAGATAGAGCGGGAATTCCATAGGGCGCAAGAGAAGGCAGAGAAGAGGAGGGGAGTAGAGGAATAGAGATGAGATTAGAGAGGTCACGGTGAGATTAGAGTTGGGATAATAGTTGGTGAGGAGGGCTAGGATTGGGATTGATGTCACCAGCTGAGAGTAAGAGGAGGAGTAAAAGAGAGTGGAGGAGAGTAGGAGAGGTGTGGCCACGAAGGCGTCGAAGGCGAGATGTAGTTAGGTGGAATGGAGAAGGCAAAATGGAAGGAAGAAAGAGATGAAGATTAAAAGCTAAGAGAGTAGGAGAGAAGGTGAGGTGATGAATTCGAAGAATGGGCAGTGAGTTCCTGTAGTGGAGAGAGGTAGTGGGTGAGGGAAAAGATTAGGAAGGGACAGGGCTAGGAAGAGTGTGTGTACAGGGGCTGTAAATGACTGAGGTACTTTAGCAGTTTGGTTATATTCAAGAAATAGGAACAGTATGGCTAGAGTCAACAATGCAGAGGTAGTGAGGACTGGAACATGCTGGAACAGATGGGAGTGGAGCAGCAGGACTGGAGCAAGCTGGAACAGAACAGACGGATTGGAACAAGCTGGAACAGATGAGAGCGAAGCAGTAGGTAGGACTGGAACAAGCTGGAACAGACGGACTGGAACAAGCTGGAGAAGAAGAGTGGAACAGACGGACTGGACAAGCTGTAGCAGAAGAGAGCGGAGCAGGAGGACTGGAACAAGCTGGCACAGACAGACTGGAACAAGCTGGAGCAGAAGAGAGCAGAGCAGCAGGACTGGAACTAGCTGGAGCAGAAGAGAGCAGAGCAGCAGGACTGGAACAAGCTGTGACAGACGGACTGGAATATGCTGGAACAGATGGACTGGAACAAGCTGGAGCAGAAGAGAGCTGAGCAGCAGGACTGGAACAAGTTGGAACAGACGGACTGGAACAGGCTGGAGCAAATGAGAGCAGACCCGAACAAGCTGGAACAGATGCACTGGAACAGGCTGGAGCAGAAGGAGAGTAGCACGGTAGAGGTAGGACTGGAATAAGCTGGAACAGATGCACTGGAACAAGCTGGAGCAGAAGAGAGCGGAGCAGCAGGACTGGAACAAGCTGGAACAGACTGACTGGAACAGGCTGGAGCAAATGAGAGCAGACCCGAACAAGCTGGAACAGATGCACTGGAACAGGCTGAAGCAGAAGGAGAATAGCACGGTAGAGGTAGGGGCAGGTGATGCAGGTTGGATGCAGGCTGGAGTTGAAAGCGGAGGTTGGAGCTGATGATTAAGGTTGGATGCAGGCTGGGGCAGGTGATGCGAGCAGGAGGAGAGGATGCAGGCCGAGGACTATGATTTCTGAACCTGGAGCAATGGAGGGTTAAGTGACTTGGCCCAGAGTCACAAGGAGCTGCAGTCGGAAGCCCAGTTTCCCCAGCTTCTCAGTCTGCTGTGTTAACCAATGGGTTCCTCCTGAAGGGCCTCCCTTTGGTTAGGCTCAGACAGTTACAGCTCTTGCAAAAACATGGCTTTCACCTCGTCCCTCGCTGTTCCGATTACCATGCAGTGGAGTGAAGGAAGAACACGCTGCTACGATTAACATGCAGCGATTACCCCACTCAAGAAAGAGTTCGTTCTCATTGGTCACAGACTGAGCATCTGCAGCTAAGTGCCAATATCAGAGGAAAAACTTTGTCAATTTGAAGTAGTATAAAGGGAAAGGAAAATACTTGCCTGAGAGTTTAGCTGAGTAATCTGTTGAGATACATAGCAAACAAAGGTAAAATGTAAAATTGCATATTAGGGAAGAATAGTAGTTACGTTAAGAAAAGAAGAATTGCTCTGAACATAATATAGCTAAATACTTGATCTGAATATATTATGTTTAAATCTTTTTATTATCATTGAGCAGTAGTAGGAAAAACCAGTACACTAAATACTTGATCTGAATATATTATGTTTAAATCTTTTTATTATCATTGAGCAGTAGTAGGAAAAACCAGTACAAGTGCAACAAACAATGAATAATCACAATGTTCAACGACTAACTAAGCATTAACATGCCATTTACATTTTCTCCCATCTCCACAACCCCTTCCTCAACTTCCTCTCCCCTCAACCCCATCCCCTCTCTTTCCCTAGCCCTCCCAGAACGCCCCTCCTCCCCCCTCCCATACTTAGTATACCCCTCTCCCCTCCCTTCCCACCCTATCCGTTCCCATCCTATCCGCACAAGATTTATTGGTATTAACATTGCTACCGTTATTAGGTACTATGAATTGAGGATTCTACTTCTCGCTGTGGGTTGCAGAGTGTCCCAAAAGTTCGCCCACGTTTTCTGCAGTGTCCGATCTTCTCGTGATGTCAAATCTTGAATTCTGCGCCTCTCTAACTTCAATAGTTCAATCATTTGTATCCGCCAGGCTTCTATAGATGGTGCTCTACTGTCTCTTCAGTGCAGCAATATGACTCTCTTCCCCATCAGTTCAGCCCTCTGTAAGAAAGCGCGAAAGCCTGGAGGGGAGGGTCTAGCGCATTTGAAGTCCCCAAAAAGGAGTAAGGGTTGTCGCTGAATTGCATGACCCCAATATCTCCTTGTCTCATGCAGTATTTGTGACCATAGCAATGACGAGTGGTGGCAAGCCCAGAACATATGACCAAGGTAGGCTTGAGCTAAACCACACCACGGGCAGGCATCAGACTGTCCATATCCTGCTTTAAAGGCTCTGATTGGAGAAACGTAGAGTCGGAGGGCAAATTTATATTGTATTCTCCCAGAAGCGGGTAAAGACCGAGGTACGTTGTATGGAGGTCAAGAAACCACTCAATGTACCTTCCGTGATCTCCGCCTTCAGGTCTGTAGCCCATTTTCGTGCCGTGGTTCGATAGTCTGTCCTTTGTCGAGTCTTGTGGTGGTATTTCAGGGGTACGGAATTCTGTGCCCCTAAAGTCAATTCAGTGTTTAAAGTGTCCTGAACATCCTCACTTAAGTTGTACCACCCCAGAGTTCTGATGTAATGATGCACCTGTAAGTAGGCACCTCGGTCAGATTAAATTCCTGTTGCAGTTCTGTGAATGGTCGTATCTTGCCCTCCTCTGATACCAGTTGGTAGATGTATTGTATCCCACTTGCCCGCCATCGGGCAAAAGCTGCCGAGGTGGATCCCTCAGGAAAGTCCGGGTTGTGATACAGTGGCAGAAATGGAGTCACTTTCCAATCAAAGTTATGCCTCTTACAGAGCCACTTCCATGTCGCCCTAGCTGCCAGTAGTAATGGATTCTTCCCCAACCCCTTATCTAATCTGTGTCCCCGTGCATGCAGTCCCCATCCTAGATGTGCAGTGGGAGCCAGGTCCATCTCTAAAGGCGTTATCGAAAAATCTTGAGTTCCTGTTAGCCAGTCTTTTATGTGCCTCATGGAGCTAGCTATAGTGAGGTAACGTATATTAAGTAGGCCCATCCCCCTGTGTAATTTTGGTTTCTGTAATACCTGAATAGGGAGTCTGGGCCTTCTCCCATTCCACAAAAATTTCTGTGTAAGATGATTAAGAGTCCGCTCCTCTCTCCCCTTCAGGTATAAGGGCAGCATCTGAAATATATATAGCCACTTAGGGGCAATCATCATATTGAAAAGGCCTATCCGGCCCGAAAGAGAGAGAGGGCACGCGCTCCACGCCTGTAGTAATCTCCTGGTTGATGCCATGAGTGGTGAAACATTACGCTTATATAGTGCCTCTATGTCTACCGGAATTGTGATCCCCAGGTAACGGATTTGATGTTATGCCCACTGTAACGGAAGTTGGCCCCTCCACTCATGCCGCACGGCCTCACTCAGCGGGAGGGCTAGTGACTTAGACAAGTTAAGTCTATATCCCGAAAGTTCCCCGTAATTCGCAATCACAGAAAGGAGAGATGTAAGCGAGGCCTGCTGGTTACTTAACAACATCAGCACATCATCTGCGTATGCAAGTACTTTCAGTTCCCTCCCACGTACCTGAATACCCTTTATACTTTGTTGCGATCGAATTTCGGCCAATAGAGGCTCCAGGGTCAATAAGAGCAATGGGGTCAAAGGGCATCCCTGTCTTGTGCCCCTTTCGATGTCAAAACTATCTGTGTACACCCCATTTACTCTTATCATTGCCTGTGGGTGTGTATACAATGTTTCTACAGCTTGAAAAAAACCACCCTGCCAATCCTCTATCTTTAAGGACTTCAAACATAAAAGGCCATTCCACTTGGTCAAAAGCGCGTTCTGCGTCTAAACTCACGAGCAGCCTACGGGCCTCAGAACGTGTTCCAGCCAGCATTGAGGACTGACTGGCGGCCTCGAATGAAGCCTGTCTGTTCCTCCTGTACTAGTTGAGGCATTAGGGGCGCCAGTCTAACTGCTAAGATATGGGACAGTAGCTTCGCCGCTACATTGAGTGAAATGGGTGTGTATGAGCCAGGGTCCAAGGGATCTCTGCCTGTTTTAGGTATAAGGCTAACAGAAGCCGTATTCGCATGCAATGGGAAACGCCCTGCCTCCACCACCGTATTCAGGTATTCTGTTAAATGGCCTAATATCTGGATTGTCAGCATTTTGTAAAATTCGCCGGACAGCTTTCTGCAGCTCTTTAGCCTCTATCGGGATATTCAAAGATGCTGAGTGGTCCGTCAAAATATTCCCCAGCTTGCTTTCTTGTAGGTATTTCTGTATTTTCTCCCGGAGGCCTGCGTCTTCTGTCTCCCCCCCCCCCCCCCCCCCCCCCTATACAAATTAGTGAAGTGATTTTGGAATGTCAGAGCTATCTCTGCTAAGTTCTTTTTTTATTTTTATTTTTTTTTTATATTTTTATTGAAGGAAATGTTACATCACATGCCAACACAGTGAGCCAACTGACTCGTACCTTTCCAACAACTACAAGATCACCGCTCTACTGTTGATTCACACAAGGAATGAGTAACAAAATTGAATGGCTAAGTTATTTGTAATCTCACCTCCAGGTGTTTTTATGATCTGAATATATTAAAGTAAAAACCGGTATTTACATTCAAAGTTGAAGATTTGATTCCTTAAAGTTTTAAAGAGCTGAGTTGAATTGGGGAAAAAAAAATGTTTCTTTTTCTTCCTTAAGGGTGAGCAAGGGAATAAGTTTTTTTTTTTTTTTTTGTATCCCTCGCCCTGCTCCATCGGTGGATTCAGAGTCATTGGCACGACTACTGACACAGAGTACTCTGATCCTTCTGATCCAAACTGCCTGAGAGGGGGTGGGGCTTACATTACCTTTCAAAAATAAGTACATAAGTAATGCCATACTGGGAAAAGACGAAGGGTCCATCGAGCCCAGCATCTTGTCCACGACAGCGGCCAATCCAGGCCAAGGGCACCTGGCAAGCTTCCCAAACGTACAAATACATGTTATTCCTGGAATTTTGGATTTTTCCAAGTCTGTTTAATAGCGGTTTATGGACTTGTCCTTTAGGAAATTGTTCAACTCCTTTTTAAACTCTGCTAAGCTAACCACCTTCACCACATTTTCCGGCAATGAATTCCAGAGTTTAATTACACGTTGGGTGAAGAAAAATGTTCTCCGATTTGTTTTAAATTTACTACACTGTAGTTTAATCGCATGCCCCCTAGTCCTAGTATTTTTGGAAAGCGTGAACAGACGCTTCACATCCACCTGTTCCACTCCACTCATTATTTTATATACCTCTATCATGTCTCCCCTCAGCCGTCTCTTCTCCAAGCTGAATAGCCTTAGCCTCCTTAGTCTTTCTTCATAGGGAAGTCGTCCCATCCCCGCTATCATTTTAGTCACCCTTCGCTGCACCTTTTCCAATTCTACTATATCTTTCTTGAGATGCGGCGACCAGAATTGAACACAATACTCAAGGTGCGGTCGCACCATGGAGCAATACAACTGCATTATAACATCCTCACACCTGTTTTCCATACCTTTCCTAATAATACCCAACATTCTATTCGCTTTCCTAGCCGCAGCAGCACACTGAGCAGAAGGTTTCAGTGTGTTATCGACGACGACACCCAGATCCCTTTCTTGGTCCGTAACTCCTAACGTGGAACCTTGCATGACGTAGCTATAATTAGGGTTCTTTTTTCCCCACATGCATCACCTTGCACTTGCTCACATTAAGCGTCATCTGCCATTTAGCCGCCCAGTCTCCCAGTCTCGTAAGGTCCTCTTGTAATTTTTCACAATCCTCTCGCGAGTTAACGACTTTGAATAACTTTGTGTCATCAGCAAATTTAATTACCTCGCTAGTTACTCCCATCTCTAAATCATTTATAAATATCTTAAAAAGCAGCGGTCCTAGCACAGACACCTGAGGAACCCCACTAACTACACTTCTCCATTGTGAATACTGCCCATTTAACCCCACTCTCTGATTCCTATCCTTTAACCAGTTTTTAATCCACAATAGGACATTTCCTCCTATCCCATGACCCTCCAATTTCCTCTGTAGCCTTTCATGAGGTACCTTGTCAAACGCCTTTTGAAAATCCAGATACACAATATCAACTGGCTCCCCTTTGTCCACGTTTGTTTACTCCTTCAAAGAATTGAAGTAAATTGGTCAGGCAAGATTTCCCCACACAAAAGCCGTGCTGACTCGGTCTCAGTAATCCATGTCCTCGGATGTGCTCTGTAATTTTGTGTTTAATAATAGCCTCTACCATTTTCCCTGGCACCGACGTCAGACTCACCGGTCTATAATTTCCTGGATCTCCCCTGGAACCTTTTTTAAAAATGGGCGTTACATTGGCCACCCTCCAATCTTCCGGTACCACGCTCGATTTTAAAGATAAGTTGCATGTCACTAGCAGTAGCTCCGTAAGCTCATTTTTCAGTTCTATCAGTACTCTAGGGTGAATACCATCCGGTCCAGGAGATTTGCTACTCTTCATTTTGCTGAACTGCCCCATTACGTTCTCCAGGTTTACCGTGAAGTCAGTAAGTTTCTCCGACTCGTCCGCTTGAAATACCATTTCCGACACCGGTATCCCACCCAAATCTTCCTCGGTGAAGACCGAAGCAAAGAATTCATTCAGTCTCTCCGCTACGTCTTTGTCTTCCTTGATCGCCCCTTTTACCCCTCGGTCATCCAGCGGCCCAACCGATTCTTTTGCTGGCTTCCTGCTTTTAATATACCGAAAAATTTTTTTACTATGTTTTTTTTGCCTCTAATGCTATCTTTTTTTCGTAATCCCTCTTGGCCTTCTTTATCTGCGCCTTGCATTTGCTTTGACACTCCTTATTCTGCTTCTTGTTATTTTCAGACGGTTCCTTCTTCCATTTTCTGAAGGCGTTTCTTTTAGCCCTAATAGCTTCCTTCACCTCACTTTTCAACCAGGCCGGCTGTCTTTTGGAGTTCCGTCTTTCTTTTCTAATTCGCGGAATATGTATGGCCTGGGCCTCCAGGATGGTATTTTTGAACAACGTCCACGCCTGTTGTACAGTTTTTACTTTCTCAGTTGCCCCCCTAAGTTTTTTTTTTTTACCGTTCTTCTCATTTTATCATAGTCTCCTTTTTTAAAGTTAAACGCTAACGTATTTGACTTTCTGTGTACAGTTACTTCAAGGTCGATATCAAAACTGATCATATTATGGTCACTGTTATCAAGCGGCCCCAGTACCATAACGTCCCTCACCAGATCATGCGCTCCACTAAGGACCAAGTCTAGAATTTTTCCTTCTCTCGTCGGCTCCTGCACCAGTTGCTCCATAAAGCTGTCCTTGATTTCATCAAGGAATTGTATCTCTGTACCGTGTCCCGATGTTACATTTACCCAGTCTATATTTGGATAATTGAAGTCACCCATTATTATCACATTGCCCATTTTGTTCGCATCTCTGATTTCTTTTATCATTTCTGTGTCTACCTGCTCATCCTGGCGAGGCGGACGGTAGTACACTCCTATCACCGGTTTTTTCCCTTTTATACATGGAATTTCAACCCACAATGATTCAAAGGTGTGATTTGTGTCCTGCTGAATTTGTAATCTATCTGAGTCAAGGCTCTCGTTAATATACAATGCTACCCCTCCACCAGTCCGGTCCACCCTTTCACTACGATATACTTTGTACCCCAGTATGACAGTGTCCCACTGGTTATCCTCCTTCCACCAGGTCTCAGTAATGCCTATTATATCCAATTTTTCATTTAGTGCAATATATTCCAACTCTCCCATCTTATTTCTTAGACTCCTAGCATTTGCATATAGACATTTCAGAGTATGTGCAATGGATGGAGAGAAATCGTTTGAAATTGAACATTTCGAAAGTCAAATTCTTTTCCCTTCTGGTACAAAAGGAGTAAATTGTCCTAAGGTTTTTAACATGGACTCTGTTAATATCCCCATTGTTCATCAGATTAGAAATTTGGGGGTGCAACCTGACATTACATTATCTATGAAAAATCAGGTTGGAAATATAATAGCAAAGGTATTTTATAAATTAAGGATTGCATGACGTATTAGATCACTGTTTTCTGTCAAACATTTTTGTAAAATTGTCCAGTCTGTAGTTTGTCCACTGTTAGATTTTTGTAATGGTTTGTTAATGGGGATTACCGGTAATATGCTGAAGGCATTGCAAGTTGTTCAAAATGCTGTAGCCCAAGTGATCAAAGGAGGTTCTCACTATGATCATGTTACTCCAATCTTGAAATCGCTGCATTGGCTCTCTGTAAAATCTGGTATTGAATTTAAAATTTTATTGTTTTTTAAATTATTGAATGGTAATATTTCACCAACTCTTAGTGCCACTCTAAGATGTTATCAACCTCTTGAAAATATCCTGAAAGGTCTACAGCCTACAACCTGCCCTCTTGCTCCCTGTCCAGCAAAGATTGTACATCGAGCGAGCACAGGCCTCATTGAAGGGGCCATTAAAATAGTTAAATCCTCTCTTATGGAAGGGCAGTGGGCAGCTGCTAACAGCACTAAAAAGAGTTGTGGTGTGCCCCCTACTGAAGAAAAGCTCACCAGACCAGGATAAGCTCAAAAACTACTGACCTGTCTCTAACATTCCTTTCCTGGCAAAACTTCTGCAACCAACTCAATGACTGGCTAATTGAAAGTAATTGGCTAGACCCATGTCAGTCTGTCTTCAGACATTGATGTAGAATAGAGACAGTTCTTTTGTCCCTTCTTGATGATCTGCACAGAAACAGTGACGGGATCTGCCTCAATACTAGTGTTTCTCGATTTCCTGGCAGCCTTTGACATTGTGGATCATAATATAATGCTTGCAAGACTGTCAGAAATAGGTATCAGTGGCACAGAATTTATTTAGTTCAAATCAACAATCAGATCTGTTCAGCAACAGCACATATTACCGTGGCTCTGGACTGTGGGGTGCCACATGGATCCATACTATCTCCCAATTTATTTAATATCTACCTCAAGCCTCTGGTTGAGCTGCTTCAGTCAATGGACACAAAACATCTATGCTGATGATGTGCAACTAGTCATGCCCATTGAACCAGATCTACCCACAGCTTGGAGTAAACTGCCTGCTTGCCTGCCTAACCACAACTCAGAAATGGGCAAAGAACAACAAACTTTGCCAGAACCCAAATAAAACAGAGATTTGCAGCAGGAGTTGCTGTTGGGAAATGCACCATTTCAAATTGTCTACCAGATTGCATTTCCTTCACTTACGCCCAAGCTGGGCTGACTCTAGAGGGTCATGTCACGGCTCATAGTGTTCGAGCTATGGCAGCGTCAGTGGCTCACTTGAAGTCAGCCACTATAGAAGAGATTTGCAAGGCTGCAACGTGGTCATCAGTCCACACATTCACATCTCACTACTGCCTTCAGCAGGATACTCGACGCGACAGTCGGTTTGGGCAGTCGGTGCTGCAGAATCTGTTCGGGGTTTAGAATCCAACTCCACCCCCCTAGGCCCATTTTTGTTCTGTTCCAGGCTGCGCACTCAGATGTTTTCTTCGTAGGTCAATCTTTATGGCCTTGCGCCCGATTGACCATGGTTCATTGTTTTGAGTGAGCCTGGGAGCTAGGGATACCCCATCAGTGAGAATAAGCAGCCCGCTTGTCCTCAGAGAAATGAAGATACATACCTGTAGCAGGTATTCTCCGAGGACTGCAGGCTGATTGTTCTCACATACCCGCCCGCCTCTCCTTTTGGAGTTGTCTTTCATTTTTTGCTTTGTTATCAAACTGACGGGGCTCTCGTGCGATGGGCGAGAAGCTGATGGCCGCGCACGTGTAGTACGGGCGCCCACGCGCGATCGAAGGCTCTAGCAAACTTTGTTGCTAGGAAGATTCCGGTCTCAGGGCTGCCGTGGACATCACCCATCAGTGAGAACAATCAGCCTGCTGTCCTTGGAGAATACCTGCTACAGGTATGTATCTTCATTTTTCCGCAACGAGTTCCAGAGTCCATCTACAAGCTGAGTAAAGAAAAACTTTCTCCTGTTTGTTTTAAATCTACCATATTCTAGCTTCTTCTTGTGTCCCCTAGTTCTATTGTTGCTTGAAAGTGTAAACAAACACTTCACATCTGTCCACTCTACTCCGCTCATTATCTTGTAGACTTCTATCATATCACCCCTCAGCCGCCTTTTCTCCAAGCTGAAGAGCCCTAACCTTCTCAGCCTTTCCTCATAGGGAAGTCGTTCCGTCCCTTTTATCATTTTCGTCGCCTTTCTCTGCACCTTCTCCAATTCCTTTATATCTTTTTTTGAGATGCAGTGACCAGAATTGGACACAGTATTCAAGGTGCGGTCGTACCATGGAACGATACAACGGCATTATAACATCCTCGTGTTTGTTTTCCATCCGTTTCCTAATAATACCCAACATTCTGTGCGCTTTCTTAGTTGCTGCAGCACACTGAGAAAAAGTTTTTAACGTCTTATCCACAATGACTCCCAGATACCTTTCTAGGTCTGTGACTCCTAACGCGGAACCTTGCATGACATAGCTGTAATTCGGGTTCCTCTTACCCACATGCATCACTTTGCACTTGTCAACATTGAACTTCATCTGCCACTTGGACGCTCAATCCCCCAGTCTCGCGAGGTCTTCCTGTAATCTTTCACACTCCTGCGACTTGACGACCCTGAATAATTTTGTATCATCTGCAAATGTATTTACCTCACTAGTTACTCCCATCTCTAGGTCATTTATAAATATGTTAAAAAGCAGCGGTCCCAGCACAGACCCCTGCGGGACCCCACTAACTACCCTTCTCCATTTTGCCCAGCACCGACGTCAGACTCACCGGTCTATAATTTCCCGGATCTCCTCTGGAGCCTTTTTTAAAAATCGGCGTAACATTGTCTACCCTCCAGTTTTCCTGTACCATACCTGATTTTAGGGATAGATTGCATATTACTAACAGTAGCTGTACAAGTTCATTTTTCAGTTCTATTAATACTCTGGGATGAATACCATCCGGTCCAGTTGATTTACTACTCTTCAGTTTGTAGAACTGACCCATTACATCCTCGAAGTTTACAGAGAATTCATTTAGTTTCTCTGACTCGCCCTCTTCAAATACCCTTCCTGGCACCGGTGTCCCACCCAGATCCTCCTCGGTGAAGACAGAAGCAAAGAATTCATTTAATTTCTCCGCTAGGCTTTGTCTTCCCTGATCACCCCTTTAACACCATTTTCGTGCAACGGCCCAACCGATTCTTTAGCCGGCTTCCTGGTTTTAATGTATCTAAAAACATTTTTACTTTGTATTTTTGCTTCTAACGCTAACTTTTTTGTTGTTGTTACATTTGAGTCATTCCGTGTCAAGTGGACCAATTTTAAAGGTCGTCCCCACCTCACCATCTCAGATTTTGATGAAATTTGGTATATAGTTTCTTTATGATAAAAAACTAAGCTGTGCAAAATTTTAGTTCAAAAGACTAAAAATTTGAGGTTCTAGGGGACCTAAAGTAAAGGGTTGCAAAATGTCGCCTGAGCAAAAATGACATTTTGGGCCAACTTCCAGAAGCTGTAAAACTGGAAGTTTTAGTAGTACAAGGGGGATATTTGGAGAACCTGCACTACTTTTAGGGCTTAATGAACTGGCAAACCCCATGTTCCTAGTCCTCTTACTTTTTGAATGGTTTAGGCTCAAACTTTGCCAAAAAACCCCCGGCAAAAATCAATTTACAGTGATGTTGAGGCTGCTGTAGTTTCTAAACTAGTTGGCCTTTCAGGTTGATTTTTGGTAGGTGTACTAAATGCACGGCTGTAATGAGGCATTCCAATTTGCAGCACTTTCCTTCAAGTGGTTGAAAAATTATAAGCGTTCAAAGTTGGTATAAAAAGCATTTTTGCCCATTTTGGGCTATCTTTGATGCCCTTGATCTCCAGTGGGACAGCTTCAATATTCTTTCTTTTAGCACCATTAGAAAGAGCAGATTTCCTTCTATCAGAATATGTAGTTTTCAATTTGGAGTCTCTCCACATAAGGATTGCAAAGAAAGTGTTTTTTGGCCAGTATTGTTGAATGATAGATGAAACGGATATAGGGCCCATCGATGTTTCTAATTGCTGTATAAGTCACTCAGTTGCTTTAAGAATGCGTTGGTCCATGGTGGCTACTCCACTACCAATTCAATAGGAAGTGGCAACCTCATCACCAAGAGGTCACGCCCGATAGCCAGGCAAGTCCAGCCACTTGGCACAGGTTCCCAAGCCTGAAGGTGGGCATCTTACTTGAGGTTCCCAAGCCTCATTTGGCTGTCTTTGCCTAGTTTCTCAAGCCTAATGGGGTGTCTTAATGGTTCCCAAGTAAAACCTCAGTGCTGAAGTGACAAGAATTTTTCACTGATAAGTTTCACTGCTGTTTCTGGAAATGTATACTGTCGTCCAAGTGCTGTAGTTGCTGGTACTGGAAGAACTGCTAGAATATGCTGTTCAGAAATCCAACAAGAATCTCTTCTGCTAGGCCAATGAAATGATCGTGCAGGCCCGCATGGATGCATAAAGTTGACCAAGGCATCATGTTCTTCAAATGATGTGTCACAGACATTGCCAATCCACCATTTGTTGTCATAAACACAGGCAACATACTGCCCAGGCTGAAGTTGAGACACATTTATGCCAGGTACACTCACTGGGTCATCTGACTGACAAAGTTTGACAACAAATGAGGAGGAATCATTTGACACTCTACTGACTGAAATTTGGTTCAAGTCAATGGGAATAAACTGGTGATTTTCACGAACTCCAGCAACTGTGGAAGCTTTACTGAATCTTTCCTCTTGTGCAGATCTTGAAGATTCAATTTCATCCTTGGAAACAAAAATGAACTTGATTTTATTTATTTTTTTGATCACAAAATTCAAACAAGCCTTGTGCTGTGAGAATTTGGCTATTTTAGGTCGTTGCAAACTAGCCTGAGCAGCTAGTCGCTTTGTTGTACCACCTATGGCATCACATGGTGACTTGCCATGGCTTGTGCCAAAGAAATTCCACTGTGCACTTATTCCAAATTCTGTTTGATGATAGCACAAGTTGGCAAAGTTTTTGAAGTTCTTGTATTGTGCAGCTGAGCCATCACTAAAGTATGTTACATATTTTATTTCTCCAATTTTGCTTTTCAAGAACGCGATTAATTTTTCCAAGAATGCATGTACAGCAACTGCATCATGCCGCAAGCTGTCACTTATGCAAACACTTATGCACTGAATTTCACTTGAAGCATCACGGAAGTACCCAACAAATGGATGCAGTGTAGCTTGACTGTTTTCCCAGTGGAAACCTTGAACAGCATCTTGGACAATAAAGGAGTAGTTTTCAGCAAAGTCCAAGAGAACAACAATTTCACAAGGATTTAGGTTTTCTTTAACAGTTTTTAAGTATTGTGTCTGATGTTTGGAAATGTAATGGTGAATTGACAGGTTTGAAACTTTCAATGCAAGCTCAGATACAAAATCATCAACATACATCTGTTTGGTCTCCAGTGTGGTGCGATCGGTATGAACCCACTGCTTAAACTTGATTGTTTCACCTGGGTCAGCATCACTGAACACTTCTGTCAGGTAATTTTCAAGCACATCTTTACCTGGACATATTTCACACCTGTGAAGCATGCATTCTTTGCATTCCAAATTGCACACAGTTTTAGCCATCAGTGCTTTGTCATCTTCGTTCAGCAGATGGCTTCCAGCAAGCATAAGCTTCACATTTTGATGAATGACACAAACACACACTGAATGCATACCAGATGAGCCAACAGTGACACACCATTTTGGCCTTAGCTCACAAAATTTGGAAAAAACCACTTCTGGCCCATTTCGAGTACGATATGCAACATACATTTCTTTTAGATTGCTAAGCAGTTAGACTTGGCCAATTATGATTGGTGAACCCTGTTGCAAGGCAGAATTGTTTGTTTCATTGCCCAATTGTATGCTTCTCCGAGGACAAGCAGGCTGCTTGTTCTCACTGATGGGTGACGTCCACGGCAGCCCCTCCAATCGGAAAACTTTACTAGCAAAGGCCTTTGCTAGTCCTCGCGTGCCGATGCGCACCGCGCATGCGCGGCTGTCTTCCCGCCCGAACTGGCTCGTGTTTGTCAGTCGTCTTTTGTCCGCGCTCGGGACGGTTGTGTTTTGCGCCGTTTCGCGCCCCTGAAAGTTGACCCTCACGCGTCTTCGCGATTTTCGCTGTAAAAAAAAAAAAAAAAAAAAAAAAGGACCTTTACGGTCTTTACCCCTTTCCCGTGCTTCCAGCTTTTGCCCCGCGTAAGTTTCCTTTCGCTTTCGGGGTAGGCCTTTTTTGAGGCCTCGGTTCGGGTTTTTTCTCTCCCTATTTTTGGTGCCTATATCGCCATTACGAATTTTGATTTCGCTGGCGTGATTTTTCCGCCCATGTCAACGAATTCTCCCAGCGGCTTCAAGAAGTGCACCCGGTGCGCCCGGGTAATCTCGCTCACTGATAGGCACGCGTCGTGTCTTCAGTGTCTGGGGGCTGGGCACCGCCCGCAAGCCTGTTGTCTTTGCGCCCTTTTACAGAAGAGGACTCAGGTAGCGAGATTGGCCCAGTGGAACGTGTTGTTCTCGGGCTCTTCGTCGACAACAGCACCGGGGGCATCGAGTGCATCGACGTCGACAGCATCAAGACCTTCGACCTCGGCATCGACTGCATCGAGGCATCGACCCTCTGCATCGTCTGTACCGAGACATCGAAATGCTGCGTCGGTTTCAGTGGTACCAGGACCTCCACTAGTGCTGATGTCGTCGGACGGTGGTGCTTCGACTGGAGTGCAGGTGAGGGCTGTCCATTCCCCTGCTGGTGGCAGTGAATCTTCGGGTGGGTCTCCCCCTACCCTGAGGGCTCCTGCGGTACAGCCCCCCCCCCTCCGAGACCGACCTTCTTCGGCCTCGGCCCCGAGGAAGCGACGGCTGGATTCTACGTCCTCCTCGTCGGTACCGGGAAGTTCCAGTTACATGCTTCGTTTGAAAAAGTCAAAGAAGCATCGACACCGGTCTCCTTCCCGCATCGGTACCGAGAGCTCTGTGTCGCCGAGGGAGTCTTTAGTCCACACATTCACATCTCACTACTTCCTTGAGCAGGATACCCGACGTGACAGTTGGTTTGGGCAGTCAGTGCTGCAGAATATGTTTGGGATCTAGAATCCAACTCCACCCTCCTAGGCCCATTTTAATCTGTTCCAGGCTGCACTCTCAGCTAGTTGTATATAGTTTGTTTAATCTGCGTTAAGTCCTCGCCATTTCTAGGTCCAATTGACCAATGTTTGTTGTTTTCATTGAGCCTGGACGCTGGGGAGTCCCCACTTGTGAGAATTGTAAGTCTGCTTGTCCTTGGAGAAAGCGAAGATTCTTACCTGTACCAGATATTCTCCGAGGACAGCAGGCTTCATATTCTCACAATCCCACCCATCTCCTCTTGGAGTTGTCTTCTGGTTTTTATTTTATCTAGTGTTTTGTTTATATATTAAACTAAGCCGGCGCGGTCACGCTGTGGGTGAGAAGGCACTAGGGCATGCTCAGTGGAGTGCTGCTCGCACATCAGAAGGCTCTCACTTTATTTGGCATATTGCCGAACTGGGCGACGCCGGATGGCGTCTACCAACTTGTGAGAATATGAAGCCTGCTGTCCTTGGCGAATACCTGCTACAGGTAAGTATGTTTGCTTTACCCAGTGTTGATTGTTTCCACTGCGAAGCTTGGCATGTCTGGAGGGAATATTCGACCTGCGCTTAGGATGACATTTCTTCCTGAGTTGTGGTTTACTTTTTGGAAGTCTTCCAAACTTCTTTTTGAACCCTGCGACTGTTTCTACTTAGTTTCAGAGGGAGAATTCAGGGCAGCATTTCTCTGCAACTTCAGCTGATCTCGCTCTCCGACCCACACTATCTGTAGCTCGTCAGCTTCTAGGGCATGCCTTTGTTGGGTGTCACAGATTTCCGATTACTTCTGGCAGTCTGAATGTGAGCCTACTGCAGAGCTGCCAGTTGTGCAGACAAGGTTGGCATTTTTGCCCTCCTTGGTCAAGGCATTGGGTTCATGTGGCCCGTCGTTTGCTGTGGTTGCGCCACTAGGCGACAGATGTAGCTTCACAGTTTGGTTATGTGCTCTTTTCGGAGCCAGCTGTTATGTGGTGTAGACTGGAAGAAGTTGATGGACAATCGATATGATTCAGAATCTCACTGTCTGTCGAGGGGACAGAGTTCCAGCTACCAGGTGCTGTAGTCTGGAGCAGCCTAGCTTTCCTCCGTGATCTGGTTTTGTGCTTAGGCCGAGTGCCAATGCTCCATGGAGTTGCCCTGTTGAGAGATCTCCTGCAGAGGTGACTCTGCTCTTAGTACTGTCTTTTCTTTCAATGGTGGTTTCTACTTTCCTCATCACCCAGCTGCGTTTTTCCCTGGGTTTCTTCCCGCTTGCCGGATATTTGCTGTCTTCTGCATTATCTCGAAGGGCCCACCTTGTTCTCTTGGTCACCTCATTGGGATGGGCTTTAGTTCGGACTTCTACAGGTACTGTGACATAGTATTCTCCGAGGACAAGCAGGCTGCTTGTTCTCACGACTGGGTGACGTCCGCGGCAGCTCCCACCAACCGAAAGAAGCTTCGCGGGCGGTCCGCACGCAGGGCACGCCCACCGCGCATGCGCGGCCGTCTTCCCGCCCGTGCGCGACCGTTCCCGCCAGTCTTGTTTTTTCCGCGCTGCAGAGAGTCGTGCGTTGCCGCTCTCTCTTGTCAGCCCCGGAAAACCGTCGCGTTGTTCGCGAATTTCTTATTTTTTGTTTCTGGTTCCCGCGCGTTCCGCACCTTTTCTTTTCTTGTTAAAAAAAAAAAAAAGAGTGAACGCGCTTGTTTTTTCCCTCGTTTTCTAGCGTTTGTGGCCGCGCGGTCGATATATTTTTCGAGGTGTGATTTACCGCCACCATCGACGACTTTAATTTCGCCGACGCGATTTTTCCGTCGATGTCCTCGAAGGTCCCGAGTGGATTTAAGAAGTGTGGTCGGTGCGGCCGGCCTATCTCGCAGACCGACACCCACGCTTGGTGCCTCCAGTGCCTCGGGCCGGAGCACAATATCAAGTCGTGTTCTTTGTGTCTTGGTCTCCGGAAACGGACTCAGGTTGCGAGGCAAGTTCTTCGGGACCGTCTTTTTGGAACTTGCGCCGGCCCCTCGACGTCGACCTCGACGGCATCGGTATGGACGGCCGGTTCTTCGGTACCGGTATCGATGTCCGCGAAATCGGCACCGATGGCATCGACCCCAGGAGCACAGGTCCCGTCGGCCCGCCGGTCCTCCGGTGATGTTAGAGGTGAGAGGCCGCGTGGGCAATCTGCCCCGGGTCACTCCCTCTGCCCATGGCCCTCGGGACCGAACCCTGTCTGACCCGGCCCCTCGAGACCGAGGGAGATCGACCTCCTCCGTTCCACCGGGCGCCGATGACGGGCACCGCAAAAAACAGAAAAAGCACCGTCATCGGTCCCCATCGGTGCGCCCGGCTCTCGATGCCGGCGAGGAGTCGACGCCGAAGCGTCCGCGTCGAGAGGAGAGGTCCCCCTCGGTAGTGGAGGTACCGACGCGTCAGGGTCCCAGCACTTCGGTGCAGTCTCCTGGACCCGAGCAGCTTCCGGCACCGACACCTGTACCGGCCCCCCCGTCTTTCCCGACAGCGGGCCTGGACGAGTGCCTCCGAGCCATCCTTCCGGGGATCCTGGAAGGGCTGATGCGAGCGCCCTCGGAGCCATTTACTGTGGCGCCGGCGAGCTCTAGCCCGGTGCCGAGGCCTTCGACACCGCCGCTGCTTGCGGCGCCGGTCTTGACCGCCACGCAGGTGGAGTCCCCGTTGACGTCGATGGAGAGAGCTTCTTCCCCGCCGGCGCGGGAGTCCACCGCTCGACGACACCGAGGCCTCGGTGCCTCGACGTCGAGCCGGGCCCAGTTAAGGACTCGGCTACATGAGCTTATGTCCGATACCGAGGAAGAGGCCTCGTGGGGGGAAGAGGAGGACCCCTGATATTTCTCCTCAGAGGAGTCTGTGGGCCTTCCCTCTGACCCCACGCCTTCACCAGAGAGGAAGCTCTCGCCTCCTGAGAGCCTCTCCTTTGCCTCCTTTGTAAGGGACATGTCCATTTGCATTCCCTTCCCCGTAGTCTCTGTGGATGAGCCGAGGGCTGAGATGCTCGAGGTCCTCGACTATCCATCACCACCTAGAGAGTCCTCCACGGTGCCGTTGCACAGTGTCCTCAAAGAGACACTGCTTCGGAATTGGATGAGACCATTATCTAACCCCACCATTCCCAAGAAAGCAGAGTCCCAGTACAGAATCCACTCGGACCCAGAGTTAATGCGGCCCCAATTGCCCCATGACTCGGCGGTCGTGGATTCTGCTCTCAAGAGGGCACGGAGTTCGAGGGATACCGCCTCGGCGCCCCCGGGGCGGGAGTCTCGCACTCTGGACTCGTTTGGGAGGAAGGCCTACCAATCTTCCATGCTCGTGACCCGCATCCAATCTTACCAGCTCTACACGAGCATCCACATGCGGAACACTGTGAAGCAACTGGCGGACCTGGTTGATAAGCTCCCGCCGGAGCAGTCCAGGCCTTATCAGGAGGTGGTCAGGCAGCTGAAGGCGTGCAGAAAGTTCCTGTCCAGGGGTATCTATGACACTTGTGACGTGGCATCTCGTGCTGCGGCCCAAGGTGTAGTGATGCGCAGGCTCTCATGGCTGCGTGCCTCTGACCTGGACAACTGCACCCAGCAGAGACTGGCCGACGTCCCTTGCCGGAGGGATAATATTTTTGGCGAGAAGGTCGAGCAGCTGGTGGACCAACTGCATCAGTGGGAAACCGCCCTCGACAAGCTCTCCCATCGGGCGCCTTCAGCACCCACCTCAGCAGGTGGACGTTTTTCCCGGGCCCGGCAGGCTGCGCCCTATGCTTTTGCCAAGCGTAGGTACACCCAGCCGTCCCGAAGGCCTCGACAGGCACAGGGACAGCGTGTGCCTAAGCAGCCCCCTGCCCCTCCACAGCAAAAGCCGGGGACGGGCTTTTGACTGGATCCATGGGAACATAGCCGCCCTCAAAGTGTCCGTGCCGGATGATCTGCCGGTCTGAGGGAGGTTAAAATTTTTTCACCAAAGGTGGCCTCTCATAACCTCCGACCAGTGGGTTCTCCAAATAGTGTGGTGCGGATACGCCCTAAATTTGGCCTCCCTTCCACCAAATTGTCCTCCGGGAGCTCAATCTTTCAGCTCCCATCACAAGCAGGTACTTGCAGAGGAACTCTCCGCCCTTCTCAGCGCCAATGCGGTTGAGCCCGTACCACCCGGGCAGGAAGGGCAGGGATTCTATTCCAGGTACTTCCTTGTGGAAAAGAAAACAGGGGGGATGCGTCCCATCCTAGACCTGAGAGGCCTGAACAAATTCCTGGTCAAAGAAAAGTTCAGGATGCTTTCCTTGGGCACCCTTCTGCCAATGATTCAGAAAAACGATTGGCTATGTTCCCTGGATTTAAAGGACGCATACACTCACATCCCGATACTGCCAGCTCACAGACAGTATCTCAGATTCTGCCTGGACACACGGCACTTTCAGTATTGTGTGCTGCCCTTTGGGCTCGCCTCTGCCCCACGGGTGTTTACAAAGTGCCTCGTGGTGGTGGCGGCGTATCTACGCAAGCTGGGAGTGCACGTGTTCCCATATCTCGACGATTGGCTGGTCAAGAACACCTCGGAGGCAGGAGCCCTCCGGTCCATGCAGTGCACTATTCAACTCCTGGAGCTGCTGGGGTTTATGATAAATTACCCAAAGTCCCATCTCCAGCCGACCCAGTCTCTGGAATTCATAGGAGCTCTGCTGAATACCCAGACGGCTCAGGCCTTCCTTCCCGAAGCGAGGGCCAACAACCTCCTGTCCCTGGCTTCGCAGACCAGAGCTCGGCAGATGTTGAGACTTCTGGGTCATATGGCCTCCACAGTCCATGTGACTCCCATGGCTCGTCTTCACATGAGATCTGCTCAATGGACCCTAGCTTCCCAGTGGTTCCAAGCCACCGGGAATCTAGAGGATGTCATCCGCCTCTCCACCAGTTGCCGCACTTCACTGCTCTGGTGTTACATTCAGACCAATTTGATCCTGGGACGTCCATTCCAAATTCCACAGCCCACGAAAGTGCTGACGACGGATGCATCTTGCCTGGGGTGGGGAGCTCATGTCGATGGGCTCCACACCCAGGGTCTGTGGTCCCTCCAGGAAAAGGATCTTCAGATCAACCTCCTGGAGCTCCGAGCGATCTGGAACGCACTGAAGGCTTTCAGAGACCGGCTGTCCTGCCAAATTATCCAAATTCGGACAGACAATCAGGTTGCAATGTATTACACCAACAAGCAGGGGGGCACCGGATCTCGCCCCTTGTGTCAGGAAGCCGTCGGGATGTGGCGTTGGGCTTGCCAGTTCGGCATGCTCCTCCAGGCCACATACCTGGCAGGTGTAAACAACAGTCTGGCCGACAGGCTGAGCAGAGTGGTCGCTTCATTCCAGAGTGGTACGCAAGATCTTCCGAGAGTGGGGCACCCCCTCGGTGTACCTTTTCGCTTCTCAGACCAACCACAAGCTGCCTCTGTTCTGTTCCAGACTTCAGGCACACGGCAGGCTAGCGTCGGACGCCTTTCTCCTTCATTGGGGGACCGGCCTCCTGTATGCTTATCCTCCCATACCTTTGGTGGGGAAGACCTTACTGAAGCTCAAGCAAGACCGCGGCACCATGATTCTGATAGCGCCCTTTTGGCCCCGTCAGATCTGGTTCCCTCTTCTTCTGGAGTTGTCCTCAGAAGAACCGTGAAGATTGGAGTGTTTTCCGACTCTCATCTCGCAGAACGACGGAGCGTTGCTGCACCCCATCCTTCTGGATGTTGAGGGCGTAGACTTCGCTGCGTTGGGTCTGTCGGAGGGTGTCTCCCGTGTCTTGCTTGCCTCTAGGAAGGATTCCACTAAAAAGAGTTACTTTTTCAAGTGAGGTTTGTCGTTTGGTGTGAGAGCAAGGCCCTAGAACCTCGTTCTTCCCCTGCACAGAACCTGCTTGAATACCTTCTGCACTTATCAGAGTCTGGCCTCAAGACCAACTCAGTAAGGAATCACCTTAGTGCGATTAGTGCTTACCATTATCGTGTGGAAGGTAAAGCCATCTCTGGAGAGCCTTTAGTCGTTCGATTCATGAGGCTTGCTTTTGTCAAAGCCCCCTATCAAGCCTCCTACAGTGTCATGGGATCTCAACGTCGTCCTCACCCAGCTGATGAAACCTCCTTTTGAGCCACTGAATACCTGCCATCTGAAGTACTTGACCTGGAAGGTCATTTTCTTGGTGGCAGTTACTTCAGCTCGTAGGGTCAGTGAGCTTCAAGCCCTGGTAGCTCATGCTCCATATACCAAATTTCATCACAACAGAGTAGTGCTCCGCACGCACCCAAAGTTCCTGCCGAAGGTGGTGTCGGAGTTTCATCTTAACCAGTCAATTGTCTTGCCAATATTCTTCCCCATACCTCATACCCGCCCTGCTGAACGTCATTTGCACACATTGGACTGCAAGAGAGCATTGGCCTTCTACTTGGAGCGGACACAGCCCCACAGACAGTCCGCCCAATTGTTTATTTCTTTCGACCCTAACAGGCTAGGGGTCGCTGTTGGGAAACGCACCATCTCCAATTGGCTAGCAGATTGCATTTCCTTCACTTACGCCCAAGCTGGGCTGGCTCTTGAGGGTCATGTCATGGCTCATAGTGTTAGAGCCATGGCAGCGTCGGTGGCTCACTTGAAGTCAGCCACTATTGAAGAGATTTGCAAGGCTGCGACGTGGTCATCTGTCCACACATTCACATCACATTACTGCCTCCAGCAGGATACCCGACGCGACAGTCGGTTCGGGCAGTCGGTGCTGCAGAATCTGTTTGGGGTGTAAATCCAACTCCACCCCTCCAGGACCCGCATTTATTCTGGTCAGGCTGCACTCTCAGTTAGTTGTTCTTCGTAGGTCAATTTTCTGTTGTATCCTCGCCGTTGCGAGGTTCAATTGACCTGGGTTCTTGTTTTGAGTGAGCCTGAGAGCTAGGGATACCCCAGTCATGAGAACAAGCAGCCTGCTTGTCCTCGGAGAAAGTGAATGATAAATACCTGTAGCAGGTGTTCTCCGAGGACAGCAGGCTGATTGTTCTCACCTACCCTCCCTCCTCCTCTTTGGAGTTGCGTTTTCATCATTTTTGCTTGTCATTCAACTGGCGGGAACGGTCGCGCACGGGCGGGAAGACGGCCGCGCATGCGCGGTGGGCGTGCCCTGCGTGCGGACGGCCCCCGAGAAACTTCTTCCGGTTGGTGGGGGCTGCCGTGGACGTCACCCAGTCGTGAGAACAATCAGCCTGCTGTCCTCGGAGAACACCTGCTACAGGTATGTATCATTCACTATATAGTAGATGACGGCAGAAAAAGGCCTGCATGGTCCATCCAGTCTGCCCAACAAGATAAACTCGTATGTGTATACCTTACCTTGATTTGTACCTGCCTTTTTCAGGGCACAGACCGTATAAGTCTGCCCAGCAGTATTTCCCGCCTCCCAACCACCAGTCCCGCCTCCCATCACTGGCTCTGGCACAGACCGTATAAGTCTGCCCTCCACTATCCTCGCCTCCCAACCACCAACCTCTCTTCCCCCACCAGCTCCGCCACCCGATTTTGGCTAAGCTTCTGAGGATCCATTCCTAACTGCATAGAATTCCTTTATGCATATCCCACGCATGTTTGAATTCCGTTACCGTTTTCATCTCCACCACCTCCCGCGAGAGGGCATTCCAAGCATCCACCACCCTCTCCGTGAAAAAATGCTTCCTGACATTTTTCTTGAGTCTGACCCCCCTTCAATCTCATTTCATGTCCTCTCGTTCTACCGCCTTCCCATCTCCGGAAAAGATTTTTTTGCGGATTAATACCTTTCAAGTATTTGAACGTCTGTATCATATCACCCCTGTTCCTCCTTTCCTCCAGGGTATACATGTTCAGGTCAGCAAGTCTCTGCTCATACGTCTTGGAACGTAATTCCCATACCATTCTCGTAGCTTTTCTTTGCACTGCTTCCATTTTTTTTTAACATCCTTCGCAAGATACGGCCTCCAAAACTGAACACAATACTCCAGGTGGGGCCTCACCAACGTCTTATACAGGGGTATTAAAACCTCTTTTCTTCTGCAGATCACACCTCTCTCTATACAGCCTAGCAACCTTCTCGCTATGGCCACCGCCTTGTCACACTGTTTTGTCGCCTTCAGATCCTCGGATACTATCACCCCAAGATCCCTCTCCCCCTCAGTACCTATCAGACTCTCACCGCCTAACACATAAGTCTCTTGTGGGTTTCTACTCCCTTCGCATTGAATTTTAATTGCCAAACCTTAGACCATTCTTCTAGCTTCCTCAGATCTCTTTTCATGCTTTCCACTCCCTCCCGGGTGTCCACTCTGTTGCAAATCTTAGTATCCTCCGCAAATAGGCAAACCTTTCCGTCCGTGCGAACTCCATTTACCACCACCCTCTGTCGTCTGTCCGTCCACCAGTTCCTAATCCAGTTCACCACTTCGGGACCTATCTTCAGCCCATCTAGTTTATTTAAGAGCCTCCTGTGGGGAACTGTGTCAAAAGCTTTGCTAAAATCTAAGTAGATTACGTCTATAGCATGTCGATGATTTAATTCTCCAGTTTCCCATTCAAAGAATTCAATGAGATTCGTTTGGCATGATTTCCCTCTGGTAAAACCATGTTGTCTCGGATCTTGCAACTTATTGGCTTCCAGGAAATTCACTATCCTTTCCTTCAGCATCGCTTCCATTACTTTTCCAATAACCAAAGTGAGGCTTACCGGCCTGTAGTTTCCAGCTTCTTCCCTATCACCACTTTTGTGAAGAGGGACCACCTCCGCCGTTCTCCAGTCCCTCGGAACCTCTCCCATCTCCAAGGATTTATTAAACAAGTCTTTAAGAGGACCCGCCAGAACCTCTCTGAGCTCCCTGAATATTCTGGGGTGGATCCCGTGCGGTCCCATGGCTTTGTCCACCTTTAGCTTTCCAAGTTGTTGATACACACTCTCTTCCATGAATGGTGCTATATCCATTCCATTCTCAGGTGTACTTTTGCCAGTCCCTCGCGGTCCTTCTCCAGGATTTTCTTCAGTGAAAACAGAACAAAAGTATCCATTTAGCAAATTGGCTTTTTCTTCATCATTATCTACGTAGCGGTTCACTGTATCTTTTAGTCTCACAATTCCCTTTTTAGTCATTCTTCTTTCACTAATATACCTGAAGAAATTTTTGTCGCCCTCCTTACATTTCTAGCCATTTGTTCTTCCACTTGCGCCTTCGCCAGACGTACCTCTCTCTTGGATTCTTTCAGTTTCATCCGGTATTCCTCCCCGTGTTCCTCTTCTTGAGATTTTCTATATTTCTGGAACGCCAACTCTTTAGCCTTTATTTTCTCAGCCACTTGCTTGGAGAACCATATCGGTTTCCTTTTTCTCTTGCTTTTATTTACTCTCCTTACATAAAGGTCTGTGGCCCTATTTATTATTTCTTTCAGCCTGGACCACTGCCCTTCCACTTCATGTACGTCCTCCCAGCCCATCATCTCCTTACTCAGGTATTCCCCCATTTTACGAAATCCAGAACTTTGAGTTTAGAGTGGCCGCCCTCCACTTCAGCCGTTATATCAAACCAAAACGTTTGATGGTCAGTGCCCCAGGTGTGCACTCACTCGGACATTTGACACACTATCCCCATTTGTGAGTACCAGATCCAGCATCGCTCCCTCCCTCGTGGGTTCCATCACTATCTGTCTGAGCAGAGCACTTTGTAAAGCATCCACGATCTCTCTACTTCTTTCCTATTTGGCAGACGAAACCTTCCAATCTACATCCGGCAGATAGAGGTTCTGTTGATGGGAGATTTCATTTTTCTTTCCTAATTTTTGAATATCTGCGATCAGATCTTTATCTAGTTCCTCTAATTGTGTCGGTGGTCTGTAGACAACACCCATGTGGACAGAGGTTCTATCATCACTTTTTAAGGTGATCCATATTGTTTCTTCCTTTCCCCAGGTCCCTGTCATTTCAGTCGCCGTGATATAATTCCTCACATACAGAGCTACTCCTCCACCTTCCTAAATAGATTATAGCCTGGTATGCTTGCATCCCATTCGTGGGAACCATTGAGCCACGTCTCTGGTGACGGTGTGTTTTTACTTTGGGTACCTTCGTGTCTTTTTGTTCCGACTTTATTACTTTTTCCTCTGCCTCAGTTCTATTTTCAGGAGCATCACAGTATTGTAATGGAGCAAAAGAATTCTTTAGTGCCAACACTTGTGCGGGTGGATGCTTCTGTGTCACCTGACGAAGTATGCCTGAGCCTACTGTGAACCATCTGTTCTTATGTGGTTTTATTCTTTGAGGCAGTGGTGAGAAGTTATTTTTCTGTGTAGTTCTAGAAGCTGCTTTAATTGCATTGTGGTTTCTGAAGCTGTGAATTCTCGTAGATCTCTGAGTCTTGCACGTCAGTTTGTTCCTAACGGGGATCTCCTTTCCAGTCTGTTTATGTTTGGCCATACTGTTGCTAATCCCGGTTGGTTGCCTTCATGGAGGACAGATGTTGGGCGGCCACATGGTCTTCCATATCATCATGCTGATCAATCCATAGACTGGTGGGTTGTGTCCATCTACCAGCAAGTGGAGATAGAGAACAATCCTTTTGCCTCCCTATATGTGGTCATGTGCTGCCGGAAACTCCTCAGTATGTTCTCTATTTCAGCAGGTGGTGGTCACACACAGCAGCAGCTCTGGCTAGGTCTCCAAGCCTAATTTTAAGGTTTTGTTGAGTATCTGGGGTTGAGGGCTCTTCTTGAGCAAGTGCAAACCTGGTGGCGCTAGGTCCCTCCTTTTCTCCCCCCTCCCGCTGGCTCCGTAAAAAAAAAAAAAAAAAATTTTGGACGCTCTTAAGGGTGTTTATTTCAACGTTTATTTAAACGTTTATTGCAGCTACTCACTGGGACACCAGGTCGTTACAGCTCGGAGCGAGAAGCAGGTAATTTTTACCTTTTTATAGCGGGCAGTGGGTTCCCCGATCGATCTCCACGTGGCCTTTGGCGTCGGAGGGCAAGGGCGCGAAGAATGGCTCCCTGGACCGCGTGTGCGCTTCTAGCGGGGATGCGGGGGTCTTAGTCTGATTCGCCCTTGTTGGGTGTCAGTTCGGAGGCCGGTCAGTGTCCCGGGTCTTCCTCCGGTGCGGCGGTTTTTCCCGCCATAAACGCCCATGCCCCGCTGCTCGCCTCCGCCATCTTGGCCGGCCACTCTGCTCGGACGGCTTCTTGGGCCGCCCTTGAGCTGGGAGACGTTAATGCCATGGCCGCCCTTGATTTGGGCGATGGCGAAAAAGCGGCTAAAGTTAAACGCCGTTCTTCCCGCGCGGCTTCTTTGCGGAGTGTCGCGCCGGATGCCATCTTGGATGCGCAGCATGTTTCTCCCCCGCTCTTGCGAGCGCCGGTTGAGGGTGCGTCTAGGGCTGTGGCCCAGGCTGCTGAAGTGCACAGTCTGGGGGGGTTTCTCCCCCGAGTTTATTTTGCTGCTGCATCAGGCCTTCCTTATGCAAAACGCTGCCCCTTCTCCCTTGTCCGATAAAGGGGTTGAGGCCCCCGGAAGTAAACGCCCTCGGTTGGATTCCCAGGCATTAGAGGACTCTGTTTCCTCTGATGTAGATGAGGGCAGCGCATCTGAGTTCTCCCAACGGTCCTTTGGGGATTCCTTGGAGGAGACGGATTCCCGCTCGGATGGAGAGGATGACCGCTCTGCAGCGCGGATCTTTCGCTCAGAGGATTTGCCCAACCTGTTAGCGCAGGCCATGAGCATTTTGAAGATTTCCTCTCCAGAGGACGTCTCTCCCTCAGCCCCTGTTGGCTCCGCCATTATGCTGGGGACGAAGCGCCCGCCTAGAACCTTCCACGTGCATGATGCCATGCACACCTTAATTTCGGCTCAATGGGATGTCCCGGAAGCGAGCCTCAAAGTGGCTAGGGCTATGTCCCGCCTCTATCCTTTGCCTGAAAGTGAACGGGAGGCCTTTCTTTGGCCTACCGTGGATTCTTTAATCACTGCGGTGACTAAGAAAACGACGTTGCCGGTGGAAGGTGGCACGGCCCTAAAGGACGCCCAAGGCAGAAGATTGGAGGCGGCCTTAAGGTCGTCCTTCGAGGCGGCTGCCTTAAGTTTGCAGGCCTCAGTTTGCGGCTCCTATGTGGCCAGGGTGTGCCTGACGATTGTGCAGCGGGCTTCCCCCTCGGATCCTTCCTTGAGGGCTGACTGGCCGGCCCTGGAATCGGGCTTGGCTTATTTGGCAGACTTACTGTATGATGTCTTGAGAGCCTCGGCTAAAGGTATGGCTCAGACAGTCTCTGCGCGGTGGTGGCTTTGGCTGAAACATTGGTCTGTAGACCACGCCTCTAAGTCCCGCCTGGCTAAGTTGCCTTTTAAAGGCAAGCTGCTCTTTGGGGTCGAGCTGGACAAAATTGTGACTGATCTCGGCACGTCTAAGGGCAAGAGGTTACCAGAGGTCAGGGCTCGGGCCAGTGCTCGCCCCGGTATCTCCAGAGGACGGTTTCAGGAAGCCCGTCGGTACCGCCCGGGCAAGTCGGGCTCCTCTGCCCCCTCTTCCTTCAAAAGGAACTTCTCCCCCAAGCAGCATTCCTTTCGCAGAGACCGCCATGCCGGAGGTGCGCCCTCCGGTCCTCCCCCAGGGTCTCGTACCCAATGACGGGGTCCTGGTCCTTGGCCCAGTGCAGATTGGAGGACGCCTGTCCTCGTTTCTGGGCGAGTGGACCAGGGTAACTTCAGACGCTTGGGTGCTGGAAGTCATCAGAGACGGCTACAAGCTAGAGTTCTGCCGACCCTTAAGAGACGGGTTTGTACTCTCTCCCTGCAAGTCTCCGGTCAAAGCTGTGGCAGTGCAGCAGACCTTGGACAATCTGATCCGCCTGGGTGCGGTCGTTCCGGTGCCAGAAAATCAGCTTGGCAAGGGACGTTACTCCATTTACTTTGTGGTACCAAAGAAAGGAGGTTCTGTCCGGCCTATCCTCGACCTCAAAGGGGTCAATCGGGCCTTGAAAGTTCGGCACTTTCGAATGGAGACTCTCCGCTCTGTTATAGCGGCAGTGAAGGCAGGGGAGTTCCTGGCATCCTTGGACATCAAGGAAGCGTACTTGCATATTCCCATCTGGCCTCCTCATCAACGCTTTCTGCGTTTTACTGTCCTGGGCCGACACTTCCAGTTCAGAGCCCTCCCGTTCAGGTTGGCTACTGCTCCGCGGACCTTCTCCAAGGTAATGGTGGTCATCGCGGCCTTCCTACTAAAGGAAGGAGTACAAGTCCATCCTTATCTGGACGACTGGTTGATCGGAGCCCCCTCTTATGCAGAGTGCGGCAAAGCTGTGGACCGGGTGATTGCTCTTTTGAGCTCCCTGGGGTGGATCATCAACTGGGAGAAAAGCCAGCTGCGCCTGACTCAGTCCCTGGAGTATCTGGGAGTTCGATTCGACACCCAAGTGGGCAGAGTGTTTCTGCCGGACAATCGGATTGTCAAACTTCAGGCTCAGGTGGACCAGTTCCTAGTAGCCTCTCCGCTTCGGGCTTGGGACTATGTGCAGCTGTTGGGCTCTATGACGGCCATGATGGAAGTAGTGCGAGTTCTGCGAGAAGTTCTGCGAGACCACTACAACACTCTGCTGCAGCGCTGGACTCCGGTGTCGGAGGATTATGCTGTGCGCCTTCCCTTGGACCCAGCAGTGCGCAAGGCGCTGAGCTGGTGGCTGAAGACAGACAAGTTGTCTGCAGGGATGCCTCGTGACCCCGGAGTGGATTGTCGTCACGACGGACGCCTCTTTGACGGGCTGGGGAGCCCACTGCATGGGAAGGACAGCGCAGGGGCTCTGGTCTCCTGCAGAGGCAAAGTGGTCTATCAACCTGGAACTCAGAGCCATTCGGTTGGCGCTTTTGGAGTTCCTCCCGGTACTGGCGTTGAAGCCAGTACGGGTCCTGTCGGACAATGCCATGGCTGTGGCCTATGTCAACCGCCAGGGAGGTACCAAGAGCGCCCCTCTAGCCAAGGAAGCCATGAATCTATGCCAGTGGGCAGAAGCGAATCTGGATCAGCTGTCAGCGGCCCGCATTGCCGGAGTCATGAATGTCAAGGCGGACTTTCTCAGTCGCCATACCTTGGATCCCGGAGAGTGGCAGTTATCGGCTGAGGCGTTCATGGACATCACGAAGCGCTGGGGCCAGCCGAGCCTAGATCTGATGGCGTCATTGGCCAATTACCAAGTGCCGCGCTTTTTCAGCAGAGGACGGGACCCTCGATCTCTGAGAGTAGATGCTCTTCTCCATCAGTGGCCGACACAAGAGCTTCTCTATGTGTTCCCGCCCTGGCCCATGTTGGGCAGCGTACTAGACCGGGTGGCAAAGCATCCGGGCCGGATAATCCTGGTGGGTCCGGACTGGCCCAGACGTCCCTGGTATGCGGACTTGATCAGGCTCTCAGTGGACGACCCTCTGCGGCTGCCAGTGGAGCAGGGCCTGTTGCATCAGGGTCCCGTGGTGATGGAGGATCCCTCCCCCTTTGGTCTTACGGCCTGGCTATTGAGCGGCAACTTCTGAGGAAGAAGGGCTTCTCAGACAAGGTCATCGCCACTATGCTGAAAGCGAGGAAGCGCTGTACTTCTACTGCTTACGCCAGGGTTTGGCGTACCTTTGCAGCGTGGTGTGAAGCAGGCTCACTTTCTCCCTTCACTGCTCCAATTTCTTCAGTGCTGGCGTTCCTGCAAGAAGGTCTGGAGAAAGGCCTGTCGCTCAGTTCCCTTAAAGTCCAGGTAGCGGCTCTGGCTTGCTTCAGGGGCCGCCTGAAGGGTGCTTCCCTGGCTTCGCAGCCAGATGTGGTACGTTTTCTCAAGGGAGTTAATCACCTGCGCCCTCCTCTGCACTCAGTGGTGCCTGCGTGGAATTTCAACCTGGTGCTAAGAGCCTTGCAGAAGCCGCCTTTTGAACCCTTGTCGAGCGCATCTCTGAAAGACCTGATGTTGAAAGCAGTCTTTTTGGTGGCTATCACTTCAGCCAGAAGAGTTTCCGAGCTCCAGGCACTCTCATGTCGAGAGCCTTTTCTGCAGTTCACTGAGGCAGGAGTGACTATTCGCACAGTGCCTTCCTTCCTGCCCAAGATTGTTTCTCGCTTCCATGTGAATCAGCAGCTCTGTCTCCCTTCCTTTCGTAGGGAGGACTACCCAGAGGAATACTCTGCTCTCAAATATCTGGATGTGAGACGAGTCATCATCAGATACTTGGAAGTGACCAATGATTCCGGAAATCGGATCATCTGTTTGTCCTGTTTGCAGGTCCTCGTAAGGGTCTGCAGGCTGCTAAGCCTACAGTGGCAAGATGGGTCAAGGAAGCCATTGCAGCGGCTTATGTGGCCGCGGGGAAGGTGCCGCCTATCCAGCTGAAGGCTCACTCCACTAGAGCTCAGGCGGCCTCGATGGCAGAGGCTGGGTCCGTCTCCTTGGAAGAGATTTGCAAGGCGGCAACTTGGGCATCGGCCCATACCTTCTCCAGGCATTACCGCTTGACTGTGGCTGATCGGGCGGAGGCCCGGTTTGGAGCTTCAGTATTGCGGTCAGGGATTTCAATGTCCCGCCCTGGGTGAGTACTGCTTCGGTACATCCCACCAGTCTATGGATTGATCAGCATGATGATATGGAAGGTAAAATTATGTATCATACCTGATAATTTTCTTTCCATTAATCATAGCTGATCAATCCATAGCCGCTCCCAGATATCTGTACTGTTTATATTCTGGTTGCATTTCAGGTTCAAGGTTAGTCTTCAGTTCCTGTTCAGGAGGACTTCGTGTTCAAGTTTTTTCAATTGGATTCTTCAAGAGTTGAGACGAATTTGTGTTACAGTGAGCTGCTGCATTCCTCTCCCCTCCGTTTTACGGGGCTGGATTGAGACCTAAATTCTGCCGGCGCTCCCTCCCGCTTCGTGCGGCTATAGGGCAGCTTTGTACCCCTCCCGCTTCGGCGGTGTTAGGGTCAGTCAGCTCCTCACGCGGTTGCGGTTGCAGGATAAGCCAGATCCCCCCGCATCGGCGGGCTGGTGTCCCTCCCCCGCTCCGCGGGGATGAGCTGGACGGATTCCCCTCCCCCACTTATGTGGGGATGAGCTGGGTTAATTCCCCTCTCCCGTTTCGGCGTTGGTGAGCTGGGCAGAGTGTCCCTTTGTGGGTATAATTCTCTAAGTGCTGAGTCCTGCGGATGGAGCTTGGATATCGACATACTGAGGAGTTTCCGGCAGCACATGACCACATATAGGGAGGCAAAAGGATTGCTCTCTCTCTCCACCTGCTGGTAGATGGACACAGCCCACCAGTCTATGGATTGATCAGCTATGATTAATGGAAAGAAAATTATCAGGTATGATGCATAATTTTACCTTCCTTATGTATCATCTTCAGTTGCTACCTTTTGGATTTGTCTGTTTTGTTGGCTGCACATTTTCGTGTATTGAGGATATCCAAGGGAGCTTCAGATTACCACCCTACTTCAGGACTGCTTTGCTACATCCCACATGTCTCTGGATTCATCTGCTGCTGATGCTAAGGATCGAAAAATTGTTTCTTACCTGATAATTTTCTTTCCTTTAGTCTCAGCAGATGAATCTAGAGGCCCACCCTAATTTTGTGGTTTCCAGAATTTCTGGTTTGGGTTTTTCTTATTGAATCTTGTTGCAGTATTTTTCCCTTAGCTTGACGGTTGTGATTGGTTTGCAGATTTGCAGTTCTGGATTTGGCATTTTTTTCCCTCTGGGGAAGGAGAAATGTTATAATTCTGTTTCCTTTTACTTTGTTATGAGATATGCTGACTGACAAAGGAGCAGTCTGTCCTGTAAGACAGTGCAGTTGCACTATCTCCACCTGCTGGTAGATGGACACAACCCACAGGTCTCTGGATTTATCTGCTACGACTAACGGAAAGAAAATTTTCAGGTAAGAAACCTAATTTTTCATTTCTCTTGAGTCTTCTCCTTTTTTTGAGGGGCAATGTGGTATTTTTTTTCAGAGAGAGTTGTTCATGTATAAATAGCGTAGCCCCTACCCCGCCGCCAGGCATTAAAAAATATGGAATGAGCAGAGGGTGACCTAGGAGATGCTATTGTAAGTAAACAGAAAATATTATGGTACATTTTCTTGTTTTCTAAGCTACCGTAAATATCTCAAATTGTTTTTAATTTGTTAAGAAAAATAAACATGTACAATACATGTCATCTTCTAGAGTTGGTGATGTGATGTTGAGGTTTTGCCTTGAAGATTTTTGCTTGGGATCTCGTCCCAGCTTGTCTTTGACAGGATGAGTGGTGAGTGCCTAGTCATATAGAGCAGCATAGAACGTTATGCTCCATTCCAGTCATAAAGGCATACTAGACCAGTTAGATTGTCTGGCTTGCTAATAGTGAATATACCAGAGATTTGGTTATAGTTGGTCTCCATGATATGCAAATATATCTCATGTATATTATGAATATCCTGAAAACCTAACAGGTGAAATGTGTGAATGAGAAAGTGGTCAGGGAGACCTGCATTCTGACTGGTTGATGCCCGTCATTCACAAGCCAGTTGTGTTGAAAGCAACTTCTGAAGTAAATAGAACGCGTTCACTACCCAGGAGTTAAATAGGGTTAGTTGAATTTAGCCTGTGGTCTGTTTTAATAGTTTTTATAACGGGATACAGGAAATATGAGACAAACTTGCTGTACCCTGGCTTCAAACGCTAACCATTTTTAAAACGAGTAGATAGCCCATGACCTGCGCCCCATCTTAATTTCTTATACTGTTTGCTATCGCCTGTGTCTCAGTATTTGTATGATTCCTCCAGCGTGCAAGGTGTGCGACTGGAAAAGGAGCTCTGGTCAGCTGGGATTCTGGTGTGATTGACTACATTGCCCCTCATGGGATGCATCCCAGGTCAAGCACATTAGAGTTATATGAGGCAGAACCAATTGACTTGACACTGAAATTGATAACTAGTGTGGGGCAAAAAATGTAAAATAAATAATTAAAAAAATATATAGTGATAAACTTGAATAAATAATATTTTATAGAAAACTATTAATAAATTATTGAAGTTCTTAGATGTCATGCAAAACTGATTTTTCTTTGCAAAAATATCTGATTATATCATGCTTTTTCCCTTGAATAGTCTGTAGTTGATGACTGGATTGAATCTTATAAACAAGACAGAGACATTGCGCTTCTGGATTTAATAAACTTCTTTATCCAATGTTCGGGATGTAAAGGTATGGAAATTAGAAGCAATTCAAAATGTGACTCAAGTTATTTGTTATTTTAGCATAGTTCTGCTTGTATATGGAATATACTAGGATACTGTCAAATGAAATTGTGTTTAGTTATTCATTTTATATACTTCATGTAACTTTTCGGCTAACTATATGAAAAGTGTTTTAAAATGTTTTTATTTCTCATAATTTGCACACATCAATGGCTCCAGTAAACATGAACTTAATATGTACTGCATCATGTATGTACTGCTTGTACAGACTTTGACTCCCGAGACTTTATATGAATTTAGCTCACACAGTTTAAGATGTTACATTTAGAAATAGTGGGTGTTCCCTTGTCATGGAAGATTTACAGTATTAGATTTGTACCTGAGGCAACAGAGGGTTAAGTGACCGAAGATTACAAGGAATGTCAGTGGGATTTTGTACCCAGATTTTCAGCTGTAACCATTAGGCTGGTACTCTATGGTAAACACGTGAAGCCTTGCTAGTCAATAGTCTCTGGTTATTTTTGAGCTTAACTGCTTTAAAAAAAAAAAAAAAAAAAAAAAATATATATATATATATATATATATATTAATTTGCCTTAGGAGTTTGTCTCCTTGTATGTATATAAAGACAGAGAGAGAGAGAGCAGCATTTAAACTAAAATATGGTTGGGTGGGGCAACATCAACACGTGAGCTTCAGTGGCTGCTATTCAGGGCTTCCCAACACCAGAAATAGCCCTTAACATCAGAGACAGTGCTGACCAGTGAGTTATCTGCCCTCCTGCATGCTTTAAACTTTTGAATTGTGACAGCAGTTAGTGGCATCATCAGTTTGATTTGAACAGCACCCCTTCATGCGCAACTTCTAATGCAGCTTCGTTAATTTTTTCTATATCCTGTTCTGTTGATTTACCTGAACTGAACATACTAACTGATTTAAGGTAAAATGTCTTAATTGTACACTGTATATTTAACTCAGCTTAGTCTCTGATTTAGACTTTGCTCATATATGCTCTTTTCTTGTCTATATGCTCTTGTATACATACTGCCACACAACCTACCCTATTGCTTAGTACAAACTTACTTTTAGATTAACTAGTTAATCTGTCTCTGTTCCTCTCAAAATTCTTTCATGTAACACAGATAATGGCATCATTTAAGAGCTAGGTCACTTGTTTAATTCTAGTGCTTAGAGCACCGGTCTTTAAATCCAGAGGTGGCTGGTTCAAACCCCACTGCTGCTCCTTGTGGTCTTGGGTAAGATAGCATTAGAGGCAAAAAAACATAGTAAAATTTTTTTTCGGTATATTAAAAGCAGGAAGCCGGCAAAAGAATCGGTTGGGCCGCTGGATGACCAAGGGGTAAAAGGGGCGATCAAGGAAGACAAAGACGTAGCGGAGAGACTGAATGAATTCTTTGCTTCGGTCTTCACCGAGGAAGATTTGGGTGGGATACCGGTGTCGGAAATGGTATTTCAAGCGGACGAGTCGGAGAAACTTACTGACTTCACGGTAAACCTGGAGGACGTAATGGGGCAGTTCGGCAAACTGAAGAGTAGCAAATCTCCTGGACCGGATGGTATTCATCCTAGAGTACTGATAGAACTGAAAAACGAGCTTGCGGAGCTACTGCTAGTGATATGCAACTTATCCTTAAAATCGAGCGTGGTACCGGAAGATTGGAGGGTGGCCAATGTAACGCCCATTTTTAAAAAAGGCTCCAGGGGAGATCTGGGAAATTATAGACCGGTGAGTCTGACGTCGGTGCCGGGGAAAATGGTAGAGGCTATTATCAAAAACAAAATAACAGAGCACATCCGAGGACATGGATTACTGAGACCAAGTCAGCATGGCTTTTGTGTGGGGAAATCTTGCCTGACCAATTTACTTCAATTCTTTGAAGGAGTGAACAAACATGTGGACAAAGGGGAGTCGGTTGATATTGTGTATCTGGATTTTCAAAAGGCGTTTGACAAGGTACCTCATGAAAGGCTACAGAGGGAATTGGAGGGTCATGGGATAGGAGGAAATGTCCTATTGTGGATTAAAAACTGGTTGAAGGATAGGAAACAGAGAGTGGGGTTAAAGGTGCAGTATTCACAATGGAGAAGGGTAGTTAGAGGGGGTTCCTCAGGGGTCCGTGCTAGGACCGCTGCTTTTTAATATATTTATAAATGATTTAGAGATGGGAGTAACTAGCGAGGTAATTAAATTTGCTGATGACACAAAGTTATTCAAAGTCGTTAAATCGCGACAGGATTGTGAAAAATTACAAGAGGACCTTACGAGACTGGGAGACTGGGCGGCTAAATGGCAGATGATGTTTAATGTGAGCAAGTGCAAGGTGATGCATGTGGGGAAAAAAGAACCCGAATTATAGCTACGTCATGCAAGGTTCCACGTTAGGAGTTACGGACCAAGAAAGGGATCTGGGTGTCGTTGTCGATAACACACTGAAACCTTCTGCTCAGTGTGCTGCTGCGACTAAGAAAGCGAATAGAATGTTGGGTATTATCAGAAAAGGTATGGAAAATAGGTGTGAGGATGTTATAATGCCGTTGTATCGCTCCATGGTGCGACCGCACCTTGAGTATTGTGTTCAATTCTGGTCGCCGCATCTCAAGAAAGATATAGTAGAATTGGAAAAGGTGCAGCGAAGGGCGACTAAAATGATAGCGGGGATGGGACGACTTCCCTATGAAGAAAGACTAAGGAGGCTAGGGCTATACAGCTTGGAGAAGAGACGGCTGAGGGGAGACATGATAGAGGTATATAAAATAATGAGTGGAGTGGAACAGGTGGATGTGAAGCGTCTGTTCACGCTTTCCAAAAATACTAGGACTAGGGGGCATGCGATGAAACTACAGTGTAGTAAATTTAAAACAAATCGGAGAAAATTTTTCTTCACCCAACGTATAATTAAACTCTGGAATTTGTTGCCAGAGAAAGTGGTGAAGGCGGTTAGCTTAGCAGAGTTTAAAAAGGGGTTAGACGGTTTCCTAAAGGACAAGTCCATAAACCGCTACTAAACGGACTTGGAAAACTCCAAAATTCCAGGAATAACATGTATAGAATGTTTGTACGTTTGGGAAGCTTGCCAGGTGCCCTTGGCTTGGATTGGCCGCTGTCGTGGACAGGATGCTGGGCTCGATGGACCCTTGGTCTTTTCCCAGTATGGCAGTACTTATGTACTTATCCATTACCTCACTATTTCATAACCTAAATTCACACATCCAGATTACAACATTACTATTATACCAACACACATAACTTTATTACATTTACACATATATTTAACAAGTGGAGATTACACAAAACACTGGAGTAAGATATTTATCAACACTGGCACTCTAAAGATTTTCTCACATCACTATGTATTACATAATTGACTTATCTTTTGTCCATTCCAACTTGAAGAGATGTTGTATAATCTCACATCAAATTCAACAATAAGTGTCAGAATTATGTTCGTTGATAAAAAGGATTTGCCAATGTCCTCTTGATAAAACAGTGTTCTTGAAACCAATGATTCCACCGAACCAGATCTTCCATCAAGTTCTTCTTACAACAGTGTTAGAATCCCACACATATCCACCATTATTGTCCACAGATCTCAACACAGGCCGTGTTTCATTACTACTTCTTCAGGAGATCCAGCCACCTTTCGGCGCTAAGCACAAAAACAGAGACTTCCGTTCTGATAGTCTACAACGTCATATCCGATGAATCGGATATGACGTTGTAGACTATCAGAACGGAAGTCTCTGTTTTTGTGCTTAGCGCCGAAAGGTGGCTGGATCTCCTGAAGAAGTAGTAATGAAACACGGCCTGTGTTGAGATCTGTGGACAATAATGGTGGATATGTGTGGGATTCTAACACTGTTGTAAGAAGAACTTGATGGAAGATCTGGTTCGGTGGAATCATTGGTTTCAAGAACACTGTTTTATCAAGAGGACATTGGCAAATCCTTTTTATCAACGAACATAATTCTGACACTTATTGTTGAATTTGATGTGAGATTATACAACATCTCTTCAAGTTGGAATGGACAAAAGATAAGTCAATTATGTAATACATAGTGATGTGAGAAAATCTTTAGAGTGCCAGTGTTGATAAATATCTTACTCCAGTGTTTTGTGTAATCTCCACTTGTTAAATATATGTGTAAATGTAATAAAGTTATGTGTGTTGGTATTATAGTAATGTTGTAATCTGGATGTGTGAATTTAGGTTATGAAATAGAGAGATAAATTAATTAACCGATAATTAAGAAACTTAAAACCTGGAGTGTTAAAATATCCATTACCTCAGGTACAAACTTAGATTGTGAGCCCTCCTGGGACAGAGAAATATCCAGTGTACCTGAGTGTAACTCATCTTGAGCTACTACTGAAAAAGGTGTGAGCAAAATCCAAATAAATAATAAATATGTTACTGGATTACGAGTCTATTAATCAAAGCTACCACAGAGTTCTACAACATCCCATTAATTCAATCAAATTGGCAGAGTACAAGATGGCATCCTCCCAGAGAAAGCATTTTTAACTTCCCATTCCAGAACTCTATGTGGAAATGCCCAATTGCAATATTTCACCAAAAATCAGGTTAATGATATCAAATACACTAAACATAAAATCAACCATTAACTAATTCAAATAAAATCTCTCACAATCAATTATCAATCGTACGTAAACGCTAGATCTGTCATAAATAAAACAGATATTTTCTGAGGATAAGCAGGTTTCTTGTTCTCACTGATGGGTGACGCCCACGGCAGCCCTGAGGTCTGGAAATCTTTCTAGCAACAAAGTTTGCTAGAGCCTTCGGTCACGCGCGCGCACCACGCATGCGCGGCCATCTTCCCGCCCAATGCGGGGACATCAGTTCTTTTTTGTCCGCGGTCGAGAGAGATTGTATTTTGTCCCTCTCACCACGTCCTGAGGAGCCTTTGGCTTTTTTTCATTGCGTTTTCGCGTTTTTTCACTACTTCTCTTTTGCTCTGTTGAGCTGTTTCCTTTTCTTATTAAAAAAAAAATCCTTATAGTTTTAGCTTTGGCCGCCTAAGTTTTGTTTTGCCGCCATTATGGCTGTCTTAGACCGCCGTTCAAGGTTTTCCTTTTTCTGTGCCTTTCTTTTTGGCACCATTGACGTTTTTGACCTCGCCGCTGCTATTTTTCCGTCCATGACGTCGAGGATTCCCAGCGGATTCAAGAAGTGCGGTCGTTGCAACCGGGCAATCTCAGGTACCGATCCCCATTCGTGGTGTATCCAGTGCCTTGGGCCCGAACATCACCCAGACGCGTGTAAGTTGTGCCTTAGCCTTAAAAAGTAGACACAGGCATCGAGACAGGCTCAGTGGGAACGTCTGTTTGGAGCCTGCCTGGTACTTCAGCGTCGACGTCGACAAAGGTACCGAGTTCGGCGGTGCAGGTAATGGCTGTCCGCAGACTGCTGCATGCTGGGAGTAGTGAGCCGTCGAGTGGGTCTCCATCTGTCTCACAGGCTCCTGCTTCGCAGGCCCATTGGGACCGACCATCTTCGGACCCGACCCTGAGGAGATGTTTGGATTCGACGTCCTCCTCGTCGGTACCGAAGGGTACCGAGGCCATGCCTTGGGCGAAGACCAAGAAGCATCAACACTGGTCCCCTTCTCGACACGGTACCGGGAGCTCCGGGGCATCGAGTGAGGTGTCGATGCGCCAGTCGATGGACAGCCCGGTACTGCCTCCTTGTCCTTTACAGGTTCTGGCTCCGACTCCTGTACCGGCTTCCCTGCCTTTCCCGGTAGAGACTCTGGACGAGCGCCTCCGAGCCGTGCTCCCGGGTCTCCTGGAAGGGCTGATGCGCCAATCTGTTCTGGTACCTACGGTGCTTGCGCCCTCGGTACCGTTGGCAGCAGCGCCGCTTGCGGCATCGGCTTCAGCGGCCACCCGGGTCGACTCCCCATCGATGTCGTTGGAGGGAGCTTCATTGCCGCCGCCAAGAGAGTCGACTTCTCGGCGACACCAATCTGTTTTGGTACCAACGGTGCTTGCGCCCTCAATACCATTGGCATCAGCGCCGCTTGTGGCATCGGCTTCAGCGGCCACCCGGGTCGACTCCCCATCGATGTCGTTGGAGGGAGCTTCATTGCCGCCGCCAAGGGAGTCGATTTCTCGACGACACCATCGAGGACATCGTTCCTCGAAGTCAAGACGGGCCCGGTTTCGGACTGCTGTTCAGGAGCTTTTGTCCGACCCCGAGGAGGAGGCCTCGTGGCGGGAAGAAGAGGATCCCAGATATTTCTCTTCTGAGGAGTCTTGTGGTCTTCCTTCTGACCCCACTCCCTTTCCTGAAAGGAAGCTTTCTCCACCGGAGGGTCTTTCTTTCTCCTCTTTCGTCCGGGAAATGTCTGTGGGCATTCCCTTCCTGTTGGTTACTGAGGATAAGCCCAGGACTGAGATGCTCGAGGCCCTCGACTATCCTTCACCACCTAAGGAGTCGTCCACGGCTCCTTTGCATAAGGTTCTGAAGGAGACTTCGCTTAGGAACTAGACAACCCTTATCTAATCCCACCATCCATAAGAAAATTGAGTCTCAGTATAGGGTCCATGGAGAACCTGAGTTGATGAGGACCCAGTTATCTCATGACTCGTTGGTTGTGGACTCTGCCCTGAAGAGAGCTGGCAGTTCTAGAGATTTTGCCTCTGCGCTCTCGGGGCGGGAGTCTAGAACTCTCAACTACTTTGGGAGGAAGGCCTACCAGTCCTCTATGCTCGTGTCGAAGATCCAATCGTACCAGCTCTACACAACCATCCATATGTGGAATAATGTGAAGCAACTGGCGGACCTGGTGGATAAAGCTCCCTGCGGAGCAAGCCAAGCCTTTTCAAGAGGTGGCGAGGCAGCTGAAGGCGTGTCGTAAATTCCTGTGCAGGGGTGCTTATGACACTTTTGATGTTGCATCTAGGTCCGCTGCTCAAGGTATAGTGATGCGCAGACTCTCATGGCTGCGTGCCTCTGACCTGGAGAGTAGGACTCAGTAGCGGCTTGCGGATGTCCCTTGCCGGGGGGATAACATTTTTGGCGAGAACGTCGAGCAGGTTGTAGAGCAGCTTAATCAGCGGGTAACCGCCCTCAACAATCTCTCCCACCGGGCGCCTTCGTCATCTACCTCAACTGGTAGACGTTTTTTCCGGGGCAGGAGGAGTGCTCCCTATTCTTATAATAAGCGTAGGTACAGTCCACCTGCTCGACAGCCTTCTCAGGCTCAGCCCCAGCGCGCGCCTAAACGGGCTCTTGCAGCTCCCCAGCAAAAGCAAGGGACGTGCTTTTGACTGGCTCCAGATGAGCATAGCCGCTGTAAACGTGTCCGTGCCGGACGACTTGCCAGTCGGAGGGAGTTTTAAAAGTTTTTCACTAAAGGTGGCCTCTCATAACCTCCGATCAGTGGGTACTCCAAATAGTCCGGTTGGGGTAAACCCTCAATTTGACTTCTACACCTCCAAATTGCCCACCGGGAGCTCAGTCTTTCAGCTCCCATCAGAAGCAGGTACTTGCAGAGGAACTCTTTGCTCTTCTCAGCGCCAATGTGGTCGAGCCCGTTCCACCAGGGCAAGAAGGGCTGGGATTCTATTCCAGGTACTTCCTTGTGCAAAAGAAGACGGTGGATGTGTCCCGTCCTAGACCTAAGGGCCCTGAACAAATTCCTAGTCCGAGAAAAGTTCAGAATGCTTTCCCTGGGCACCCTACTTTCCATGATTCAGGAAAACGATTGGCTATGCTCTCTTGGCTTAAAGGATGCTTACACCCACATTCCGATACTTCCAGCCCACAGGAAGTATCTTCGATTTTGTCTCGGGACCCAACACTTCCAGTATTGTGTCCTGCTTTTTGGTCTGTCCTCGGCACCCCGGGTCTTTACCAAATGCCTGGTGGTGGTTGCAGCATCGCTACGCAGACTGGGAGTGCATGTGTTCCCTTATCTTGATGATTGGCTGGTAAAGAGCACCTCTGAGGCAGGAGCTCTACAGTCCATGCAGATGACTATTCAACTTCTGGAGCTACTAGGGTTTGTTTTAAATTACCCAAAGTCCCATCTCCTTCCTGTTCAAAGACTAGAATTCATAGGAGCTCTGCTGGATTCAACGACAGCTCATGCCTATCTTACCGAGACCAGGGCAGACAATCTTCTGTCTCTTGTTTCCATGGTCAGAGCGTCGCAGCAGATCACAGCTCGGCAGATGTTGAGACTTATCGGCCACATGGCCTCCATAGTCCATGTGACTCCCATGACACGTCTTCATATGAGGTCAGCTCAGTGGACCCTAGCTTCCTAGTGATACCAAGCTATCGGGAATCTAGAGGATGTGATCCAATTGTCCATCGGGTTTCGCAACTCTCTTCAGTGGTGGACCATTCGATCCAATTTGACCTTGGGACACCCATTCCAAATTCCTCAGCCACAAAAAGTGCTGCTGACGCATGTAGATGGGCTCCACACTCAAGGACTTTGGTCCCTCCAGGAATCAGGTCTTCAGATCAATCTCCTGGAGTTGCGAGCGGTCTGGAACACTCTGAAGGCTTTCAGAGATTGGCTGTCTATCCAAATTCAGACGGACAACCAGGTTGCCATGTACTACGTCAACACGCAGGGGGGCACCGGATCTCACCCCTTGTGTCAGGAAGCCATCCAGATGTGGCTATGGGCCCGTCGCCGAGGCATGTTTCTCCAAGCCACTTTTCTGGCATGCGTAAACAGTCTGGTTGACAGATTGAGTAGGATAATACAACCTCACGAGTGGTCACTCAATTCGCGTGTGGTGCGCATGATCTTCCAAGCGTGGGGCACCCCCTCGGTGGATCTTTTTGCCACTCAGTTCAATTGCAATGTCCCTCAGTTCTGTTCCAGACTTCAGGCCCATGACAGACTAGCGTCAGATGCCTTTCTCATCAGTTGGGGGGAGGGTCTTCTGTATGCGTATCCTCCCATTCCACTGTTGGGAAAGACTCTGCTGAAACTCAAGCAAGACCGAGGAACCATGATTCTGATTGCGCCCTTCTGGCCGTGTCAGGTTTCGTTCCCTCTTCTTCTGGAATTATCTTTAGAAGAACCATGGAGATTGGAGTGTTTTCCGACCCTCATAACTCAGAATGAGGGGGCACTTCTGCATACTAACCTCCGGTATCTGGCTCTCACGGCCTGGATGTTGAGAGTGTAGAATTCGCCTCTTTGGGTCTCTCTGGTGTCTCTTGAGTTTTGCTTTCTTCCAGGAAAGATTCCACGAAGCGGTCTTATTCTTTCAAATAGAGGAGGTTTGCTGACTGGTGTGATAGCAAGGCCTTAGATCCTCGTTCTTTTCCTATACAGACCCTGCTTGAATACCTTCTACGCTTGCAGAGTCTGGTCTCAAGACCAACTCCGTAAGGGTTTATCGTAGTGCAATCAGTGCGTACCATCAACTTGTAGAAGGTCAGCCTATCTTTGGACAGCCTTTGGTGGTTTGATTCATGAGAGGTTTGCTTTTGTCAACCCCCCTGTCAAACCTCCAACAGTGTAATGGGATCTCAACGTCGTTTTCACCCAGCTGATGAAACCTCCTTTTGAGCCACTGAACTCCTGCTATCTGAAGTACTTGACCTGGAAGGTCATTTTCTAGGTGGCTGTTACTTCAAGCTCGTAGAGTCAGTGAACTTCAAGCCTTGGTAGCCCATGCTCTCTATACTGAATTTCATCACAATCGAGTAGTCCTCCGCACTCACCTTAAGTTCTTGCCGAAGGTGGTGTTGGAGTTCCATCTGAACCAGTTAATTGTCTTGCCAACATTTTTTCCCCGTCCTCATACCTGCCCTGCTGAACGTCAGTTGCATACATTGGACTGCAAGAGAGCATTGGCCTTCTAGGTGGAGTGGACAAGCCCATTCAGACAGTCCGCCAAAATGTTTGTCTCATTTGATCCCAGTAGGAGGGGAGTCTGTCGGGAAACGCACCATTTCCAATTGGCTAGCAGATTGCATTTCCTTCACTTACGCCCAATTTGGGATGACTCTAGAGGGTCATGTCACGGCTCATAGTGTTAAGAGCCATGGCCGCGTCAGTGGCCCACTTGAAGTCAGCCAATATTGAAGAGATTTGCAAGGCTGCGACGTGGTCTTCAGTCCACACATTCACATCTCATTACTGCCTTCAGCAGGATAGCTGACACGACAGTCGGTTTGGGCAGTCGGTGCTGCAGAATCTTTTTGGGATTCAGGATCCATCGCCACCCCTCTAGGCCCATTTTTATTCTGTTCCAGGCTGCACTCTCAGTTAGTTGTTTTTTTCGTAGGTCAATCCTTGTGATGTCCTCACCGTTGCGAGGCCCAATTGACTGTTCTTTGTTGTTTGAGTGAGCCTGGGGGCTAGGGATACCCCATCAGTGAGAACAAGCAGCCTGCTTGTCCTCGGAGAAAGCGAATGATACATACCTGTAGCAGGTATTCTCTGAGGACAGCAGGCTGATTGTTCTCACAAACCCGCCCGCCTCCCCTTTGGAGTTGTTCCTGCTTTTCATCTTTGCTTTTTGATCTAACTGTTGTCCCCGCGAGTTGGGCGGGAAGATGGCCGCGCATGCGCATGACAGAAGGCTCTAGCAAACTTTGTTGCTAGGAAGATTTTCAGACCTCAGGGCTGCCGTGGGTGTCACCCATCAGTGAGAACAGTCAGCCTGCTGTCCTCGGAGAATACCTGCTACAGGTATGTATCATTCGCTTTGTCTCTGATTGGATAGAAGATGAGCAATTAAGCCTTGCACTGATTACAGAAACCTGGCTAAATTCTAAAGACACAACCCTGCTCAACATTTGTCCTCCGGGGTAGAAAATTCATTATCTGACTAGAAATTTAAAAAAAACAAAAAGAAAGGAGGGGGATAGCAATCATTTATAAACCATTTTAAAAATTAAATTGATCTCCTAGAACTTAACCCCCAGTCTAGAAATCCTAGCATTTAATATTACTGATAAAACTTTATCCGAACAATTGTCTTATTCTGTTTTATCGACCTCCAGGAAACAGGGAAGATGTTGTAGAAGAATTTTCAGATTTTGTATCCAACATATTCACCAACTTTGACAATGGTGATATTAACCTTCATTTAGGAAAAAACAGACAATATCAAAATGATAGAACTGTCAGAATTGTTTGCATCGTGGAACTTCGTAACTCCTAAAGGTAGTTCTACAAGGTCACATACTTGAACTACTATCTTATAAACTGGAAAGAAGTTAACTACAACAAGACAGCTCATTAGAAACCTACTTTATATAATACAAGAGGCAAAATCAATATGGAACAATTTTGGTCTAAAGCTGAGTCTAACAACTTGGCAACTGAGTAAAAGCATATTTAGATATAGCTCCTATTAAATCCAAATCTAGACCAAATAGAAGGCTATATAACTGGTTCAATCAAGACATCCAAAATATGAAGAGACTGCAGAAAATTAAAGAGAAATGGATGAAAAAAAACCACTACTGAAGAAAGCAACTAGAGAACACAAAAATAAAAAAGACAAAATTAAATATTTTTTATACAACCAAAACACTTCTACATAAATATTCTCTCTCTAATTGCATCTTAGACCCTTTGTCCAAGCCACTTTCTGAGATCAGCTCCTGACTCCATTGAATATTGTACTATCATATCTATCAAACATGGCATCTTTTCTGAATCAAAAGGTAACATAACTCCCATCCTTAAAAATCTATCAGCGTTAACAAACCACTATACTGGGCTAAATCAATCACTACAATAACTGTAGCCTATATATATATATATATATATATATATATATATATAAACCGTATAAACAGTTATGCTCAAAATCTTTTATTATGCAATTTTAATTATACAAAACCCATATCACATTATTTTTATATAACTTAATCATAAGTACATAAGTACATAAGTAGTGCCATACTGGGAAAGACCAAAGGTCCATCTAGCCCAGCATCCTGTCACCGACAGTGGCCAATCCAGGTCAAGGGCACCTGGCACGCTCCCCACACGTAAAAACATTCCAGACAAGTTATACCTAAAAATGCTTAATTTTTCCAAGTCCATTTAATAGCGGTCTATGGACTTGTCCTTTAGGAATCTATCTAACCCCTTTTTAAACTCCGTCAAGCTAACCGCCCGTACCACGTTCTCCAGCAACGAATTCCAGAGTCTAATTACACGTTGGGTGAAGAAAAATTTTCTCCGATTCGTTTTAAATTTACCACACTGTAGCTTCAACTCATGCACTCTAGTCCTAGTATTTTTGGATAGCGTGAACAGTCGCTTCACATCCACCCGATCCATTCCACTCATTTTATACACTTCTATCATATCTCCCCTCAGCCGTCTCTTCTCCAAGCTGAAAAGCCCTAGCCTTCTCAGCCTCTCTTCATAGGAAAGTCGTCCCATCCCCACTATCATTTTCGTTGCCCTTCGCTGTACCTTTTCCAATTCTACTATATCTTTTTTGAGATACGGAGACCAGTACTGAACACAATACTCCAGGTGCGGTCGCACCATGGAGCGATACAACGGCATTATAACATCCGCACACCTGGACTCCATACCCTTCCTAATAACACCCAACATTCTATTCGCTTTCCTAGCCGCAGCAGCACACTGAGCAGAAGGTTTCAGCGTATCATCGACGACGACACCCAGATCCCTTTCTTGATCCGTAACTCCTAACGCGGAACCTTGCAAGACGTAGCTATAATTCGGGTTCCTCTTACCCACATGCATCACTTTGCACTTGTCAACATTGAACTTCATCTGCCACTTGCACGCCCATTCTCCCAGTCTCGCAAGGTCCTCCTGTAATTGTTCACATTCCTCCTGCGACTTGACGACCCTGAATAATTTTGTGTCATCGGCGAATTTAATTACCTCACTAGTTATTCCCATCTCTAGGTCATTTATAAACACCCATACACACTCACCATACATACTGGACTAATACAATACAAATATCACACATAAACTCACTAATACACCTCAATCCTGACTACTCGTTCTATTCAATAATGTACACATGCTTTTACAGTCCATAATCATCACAGTCCATAATCATCCTCCGTTGTCATATGTCCAAAATTCTTTTGTACAAATCCAATCTCATACCACCCAATGATGGTTGATTATGCGATGTACTACTTCAAAATGCACATTCGACACTGCACAATACCGCAATGTTAATTACGACACCACTCCTTGAAAATGGCTGAATGCTGAACCCAGTTGTATCCAACTACACTCTCAGTGCAGTATGCAGTAATCTTTGCTGTACCACTTACTTAAACTTGCTGAATATGTGAACGAGTAGTATTTCCCATATACAAGTTTTCAGCTCTTTAAACCATTCCACATCTTCAACATAACATCCCAGACTCAACACAGTCTGTGTTTCGCTACAACGCCATCAGGAGTTGGGTCAATTAGTAGCCATAAACTACTTATGAATGCGGGACGATAAGGTATTCCACCTTGCACCAACTCATGCGCTTAGCGAAAAAACGCCGGCATATGTCTCTCACATGGACGTCGGCCTTGACTACATGGCTGATGCCCTTTTTGACTTGGTTTGTTCTTTGGCTAAACTCATGGCCTTGGCTGTTGTGGCTCCGTCATTGGTTGGCCTTTTTGAGGTAAATTGCGTTTTGGGGAAGATCATGAGAAAATTATGAAGGATTTGGGGGATTGCCAGTCTCAACACCTTCCTGAAGATGAGCCTAAATCAGCTTCGTGGCAGGGTTCCTTGAAGGTCTCGGTTTTGGGAGGCATGCCAGTATCCGCCGGGCTGGTCTTTCTGGTCCTTCCAGCGTTCTCGTTTCCTACAGCAATCTTCCTTTTGCAATGACAAGCGAGTGTCAGGAGCCCCTGCTCGACAGGGACCGGCGCCTCGGTTTTCCCAATGATAGGATGCTGGCCCATTCTGCGAAGGAACATATCAGAGATCGGGGGTCAACTCTCCTTGTTTCTGTCGGAATTGGTCAAGATCACTTCTTACTAGTGGGTCCTCGATGTGGTGTGGGAAGGTTATAAACTCAAACTCGACTCTCCTGTTAAATTTTTATTCGAGTCCCATTGTGCCTTGCACTCCAAGCAGGCAGTGGTTCTAAGCAGTTTGAAAGGGCTCCTTCAGTAAGTGGCCATTGTTCCTGTGCCTCCTCTTGAAGTCCGCAAGGGCCGCTATTCCATTTATTTAATGGTTCCTAAAAAGGAAGGAGCCTTTCGGCCTATTTCTGACCTAAGAAAAGTGAACATTTTCATATGGAGACATTGCAGCAGTTCAAACTGGTGAGTTCTTGACAGCTCTTGACCTGTAGGAAACTTACTTGCACGTCTCAATCTGGCAACCTCATTAGAGGTTTCTCAGGTTTGCGGTTTGGGGGCGGCACTTCCAGTTTCGAGCTCTTCCCTTCGGGCTGGCCACCACCCCAGTCACTTTCTCGAAGGCCATGGTGGTGGTGGCGGCTTTTTTGCGGAAGGAAGGGATTCGGGTACATCCCTGTTTTGACAATTGGCTGATCTGAGCGGAGTCTGCACAGGAGAGTCGGGTAGTCACTGACTGGGTTATAGCGCTCCTTCAATCCTTGGGCTGGGCCATCAAAAGAGCCAAGAGTCATCTTCTACCGACTCAGACCTTGGAATACCTCGGAGTGCGTTTCGACACAAGGCAGGGGAAGGTGTTGCTGCCGGGATGGTTGGCGACTCAAGCTGACTTCCCAGGTTCAGTCCTTGCTTCGCTTGCCCTGTCCCCGCATTTGAGATTATGTTCAGGTCCTGGGTTCCATGGCAGTCACCCTGGAGGTGGTACTGTAGGCGAGGGCTCATATGCTTCCCCTCCAACACTTCCTGTTGAGCAGGTGGTTACCGACTTCTCTGGACTATCTACGGTGACTGCCCTGGTCAGACAGGGCCAGGAACAGCTTGGCATGGTGGCTCCACCTGTCCAATTTGCAGAAGGGTATACCATTGGCTTCCCTGCAGTGGGTGGTGTTCATGATGAATGCCGTCTCTCAGGCTGGTTAAGCCCATTGTCTAGATTGAGTTGCTCAGGGGAGTTGGACTTCGCTCGAGGCGACTTGGCTAATAAATTGTTTGGAGTTGAGAGCGGTGGTGAACGCCTTGATAAGTTTTCAGGATCTGCTGGAGGGCAAGGCGGGTCCGAGTCTTGGTGGACAACACTACGGTGGTGGCCAACATCAATGAGCAGGGGGGGCACCCACAATTTACCTCTAGCTGTGGCGGTGTCCTGTCTCATGGATTGGATGGAGACTCGTGTTCCTGTCAGCAGCACACATTGCGGGACAGAGCAACACTCAGGTAAATTTTCTCAGCTGGACTCTTGGATGCAGCGGAATGGGAATTGTCCTTTGATGCATTCCGTCTGATTTGTCAGCGTTTGGTAACGCCAGTGATGGATCTAATAGCCACACAACTGAACACCAAGGTTCCCAAATTTTTCAGTCGGAAAAAAACAGCCTGGGTCCACGGGACTGGACGCCATATTGCAGCCTTGGCCAGAGACTAGGCTTCTCTGTCTTTCCCCCGTGGCCACTGGTAGGGAGTCCTGTACTGTATTGGTCTTCACCGAGGGCCAGTGGTGTTAGTGGCGCCAGATTGGGCCTGGTGTCCATGGTATGCAGGTTTGTTTCGGTTGTTTGATGGGTCATGGTTGCGACTGCCGGTGACTCCGGATGGAAGATCTCTGCTGCTTTGGTCTTACAGCCTGGCTCTTGAGAGGAACTGGTTGAGGAAGAAGGGTTATTTGGAACCAGTTATTACCACTCTTTGCTAGGCGCAGAAGCTGTCTACTTTGTTTATGCTTGAGTGTGGAGAACCTTTTTGGCATGGTGTGATCAGAGCGATGGGTCTCTCTTCCAGGTTCGATTTCTGTGATCTTGGCCTTCCTGCAGGACATATTTCAAAAGTGATTGGCCTTTAATTCTCTTCGGGTTCAGGTGGCTGTACTTGTTTTCGGGGACGAGTGGCTGGTTTGTCCCTGGTTGCTCACCTGGATGTGGTTTGCTTTCTGTGGGGGTGGGAGGCTCTTCACTTTCGTCTGCATCTTTGGCGGCCGTGCTCTTCTTGACGTTTGAACCTGGTACTCCGAGCTCTTCAGGCGCTGCTGTTCGAGCCTTTACGCAAGACATCGGAAAAAGATCTTACTCTTAAGACTGTGTTTTTGGTGTCCATTGTGTCGGCTCAATGAATTTTGGAACTTCAGTGTGTCGTACTGAGATCCTTTCTGCAGTTTTCTGAAGCGAGGGTCTCTGTTCGGACAGTTCCTTCCTTTTTGCTGAAGGTGGTGTCAGCTTTCCACCTCAATCAAACTCTTTTTCTCCCTTTGTTTTGGAGAGAGGATTATCCGGGGGTGCTTCTCCAGTATCTGTAAGTTTCTAATGAATTCCGCCATTTGGATCATCTCTTTGTGCTCCTTTTTGTGGAGGGGTGAGGCCACGTCCAAGGCTTCGATTGCTTGATAGATTAACGGAGGCCATTGAGTCGGTGTATGTTTTACACGTGTGGATCCTGCCTGTAGAATTACAGGCTCATTCTGCTTGGGTGCAGGCTACGTCTTGGGCAGAAACTTCTGTTCTGCCATTGGACAAAATCTGTCGATCAGCTACTTGGACTTCCCTGCATACTTTCTCCAAACACTACAGATTGTATGCGGCCGCATGGGAAGACGCGCGTTTCAGGGCTGAAGTGTTGGTGCGGTGGGGGGGGTGGGGGGGTGTTGGCTACCTGCCCTACATAAGGTATGCTTTGGTACATCTCACCAGTTCCTGGATTCATCTGCTGCAGGTGATAAGGAAGATAAAATTAGGCCTTACTTGATAATTTTCTTTCCTTTAGCTGCAACATATGAATCCAGGATCCCGCCCCCTTAGCTGACGAGTTTATTTTGATGTTTTCTACGTGTTTTTTCTAGTGCAGATTCAGACTGAGCACAAACTTTCTAGAATCTAAAGTTCGATGGAAGGAAGATTCCTTTCCTGGTTACATTGTTTGGTTCTCAATTTTTTGTTGTGAGGATGGTTACCGAGTTCTGGTTTTTTTCTTGGTAGTGTGTTTGCCTATTTTCACTGCTTACGAATGATATATACTAACTGATGCAGGGGCTGGCCATCTGGTATCATTGCCTTCAGTGCTGTATATCGGAAGATTCCATTCCTGGTTACATTGTTTGGTTCTCAATTTTTTTGTTGTGAGGATGGTTACCGAGTTCTGGTTTTTTTCTTGGTAGTGTGTTTGCCTATTTTCACTGCTTAAGAATGATATATACTAACTGATGCAGGGGCTGGCCATCTGGTATCATTGCCTTCAGTTCTATTTACCACTATCTCCACCTGCTGGTAGATGAACATAACCCACCAGTTCCTGGATTCATCTGCTGCGGCTAAAGGATAGAAAATGATCAGGTAAGGCCTAATTTTACCATAATTTGATGTTAGTTATACAGTACAGCCTTGTAAAATAATTCTAATTTTTATGAAGTTTCATATGGCAATATATAGAAGATTTACTCAATTTTTTTTCCTTTATCAGAACATTTATAATTATGTGTATGTGCTAAATTGTCTGAATTGTAATCCACATTGAACTCGAACTCTGGGATAATGTGGGATACAAAGGTCATTATAAATAAATTCAGAGTGAAGTACTACTACTACTACTACTATTTAGCATTTCTATAGCGCTACAAGGCATACGCAGCGCTGCACAAACATAGAAGAAAGACAGTCCCTGCTCAAAGAGCTTACAATCTAATAGACAAAAAATAAATAAAGTAAGCAAATCAAATCAATTAATGTGAACGGGAAGGAAGAGAGGAGGGTAGGTATAGATACTAACAAAACAAGGAGATCAGAGAACCCAGCAGAGAGGTTGCAATTGCAATAAAGGAAATGGCAGTGAGAGCTGAAATATTATACTTGTAAATACAAGTACAAAATGTATGCCAGAAGTATAAAAAATAAAATAAGATGGGAGAGGTAGAACATGTAGTAAAAATACTTGGTCTGAGATGTCTATTAGAAGAAGGATAACCAATGAGATACTCTAAGACGAGGGTACAAATTATATCACAGTGATAAGGTAGATCAAATTGATGGAAGCATGGCCTATATGTTTGAGGCCATTGAGTCAAACAGGGTAAAATTTTTGCAGGAAACAAAGCAGTGTGGAATCTTTACGGATTGAAATTCCATGTGTTAAAGGGAAGAGAATAGCAGTAGGGATATGCTGTGTTCTGCTTATTGAAAATGAACAGACAGATGGTGACATGCTAATTGAAGTTAGGGATTCTAGCAAATTTGGCAATAGTCACTGATTTCACTTACCCCAGTATTGACTTTGTAAATGTCACATTAAGATATGCTAGGAAGTGTAATTTCTACACGAAATAAGGGACGGTTTCATGGAGCAGCTGGTCCCATAACTGACGGGAGTGAAATCTACTTTAAACCTAATCCCTAGAATACAGGATTTGGTGTGAGAGGTAATGGGGCCACTTGGTAAGAAGAGTAGCACAAACAAATCTGACTTGATAGATGAAGAGAGGTCACTAAGGAAAATCACTGCATTCACATTACACTTTTATAATTACAATTACGATAAAATGCAGAAAATTGTTTAAAAAAATACTGAAAGGAATAATGTAAAGGGTAAAAGCATGAATCTAGTGTGGGCATTTTTAAAAAAGTGCGATGAGAGATGTATTCCGTTCATTAAACAAGGCAGAAGGAGGGTGAGACACCTTCTGGCATGGCTGAAAGGAGAGGTGAAAAAAGTGATTATAGCCAAAAAAGCTGTTTAAGAAATGCAAAGCAGGGCAAAATGAAGAAAATAGAAAAAAGCATATGCAGTCAAATTAGAAGCAAAGCATTGATCAGAAAGTCAAAAATAATTTGAAAAGAAGCTTGCTGTTAGGCAGGGAAGGGAGTTTTGGATTTAGCTCACACCTTTTTAATTTGTAGGTCACAGTTAGTTTCAGGTAAAGAAAGCATTTTCCTTTCCCAAGAGGGCTTACAGTAGGGCCACAACTCAGTTGGGTTGTCAAGATTTCCACAATGAATATCTAATAGATATTTGTAGTGCATGCAAATCAATCTAGTGTTTATTCAGTGTGGACATCTTGAAAACCTGACTGGTTGCCCACCCTTGGCTTAGAATTTGTCTGTATTCAATGGAGGGTTGAGTAACTTACCCCAGATCACAAGGAGTGGCAGTGGTATTTGAATCTAGCTGCCCTGCTTTTCAGCCTTCTGCTTGAACTATTAGGCTATACTTCAGTTCCACAAAGTAGAGGGTAAAATTCTATAATATACATTTTGAGGTATGTTTGGAGCAAGAATCCAGGGGGAGGAGAGTGGGTCCATTAGATCAAGAAATAAAAGGGACAATCAGGATGCACAAGGCCATATTAGAGGAAATTAAATTAATTCTTCATTCCGGTCTTTACTGAGGAAGATATAAGGTAGATACTCATGCCGGAAATGGTATTTAATGGTGAAAGTCAGGAGGAAATGAACCAAACCTTGCTAAATCTGAAAGTTTGCCTCATCATTCCCTGGTGGTGGAATCCATGCTGAAAAGAGACCCCAGGCAGAGAAGGTAGGACCCTGGACTCTTTTGGGTAGAAGATGTATCAGGCCTCTATGTTCATCTCTTGTATTTAATCTTATCAGCTCTACAAATGAGCCTCTGCTTGCAGAACTTGGTGCACAGTATGTCGTTTTTGACATTCTCTCCAACATGAACAGGCTGAATCTATTATAAAGAATAAAATTACTGAACATGTAGGCAAACATGGTTTAATGGGACAGTCAGCTTGAATTCGGTCAAGGGAGGTCTTGCCTCAACAATTTGCTTCATTTCTATGAAGGCGTGAATAAACATGTCGATAAAGGTGAACCGGTTGATATACCTCATGAGAGACTCCTGAGAAAATTGAGTCATGGGATAGGAGGAGTCTTTCTGTGGATTAAGACTTGGTTATTGGACAGAAAATAGAGAGTAGGGTTAAATCTCCACTTTCCTCAGTGGAGGAGGGTGAATAGTGGAGTTACACAGGTATCTGTACATATTTGTAAGTGATCTGGAAATGGGAACAACAAACTTGAGGTGATTAAATTTGCAGATGACTCGAAAGTATTCAAAGTTGTCAGAACATATGCAGATTATGAAAAATTGCAGGAAGACCTTAAGAAATTGGAAGACTGGGCATCCAAATGACAGATGAAATTTGATGTGGGCAAATGCAAAGTGATTCATATTGAGAAGAATATCTGAATCATTATCTGATGCTAGTGTCCACTTTAGGAGTAAGCAGTCAAGAAAAAGACCTAGTTGTCATTGTAGAAAATTTGCTGAGAGCTTCTGCCCAGTTTGCGGCGGTGGCTGCAGACAAAAAAACAAACAGGATGCTAAGAATATTAGGAGAGGGATGCAAAATAAGACCAAAAATATTGTCTGTATTGCTCCATGATACTATCTCTCCTTGTGTGTTGTGTTCAATTCTGGCCACTGTATTTCAAAAAAGATATAGTGGTAGTAGAAAAGGTTCAAAGAAGAGTGACCAAAATGATAGGTTAGGGCTCTTCAACTTGGAAAATAGACGACCGAGGGGGAATATGGCTGAGGTCTACAAAATCCTGAGTGGTGGGGATCGGGTGGAGGTGAATTGATTTTTCACTTATTCAAAAACTACAAATACCAGGGAACACTCAATGAAATTGCATGGAAATATTGTTAAAACGAATAGGAGGAAATATTATTTTTCACTCAAAGAATAATTTAAGCTCTGGAACTCGTTGCTGGCAGTTAGCGTATCTGGGTTTAAAAAGGTTTGGACAAGTTCCTGGATGACAAGTCCATAGTCTGTTATTGAGATGGACTTGAGGGAGGCCACTGCTTGCCCTGGGATTGGTAGCATGGAGTAGTGCTAGTAATTTGGTTTCTGCCAGAGCTGGGTTGGCCACTGCTGGAAGCAGGATACTGGGCTTGATGAGCTGTTTGTCTGACCCAGTATGGCTATTCTGATGTTCTTATGGATTTCTTTGCTAGATGGTCAAACAGTGGGACAGTAGAAGGTGTGTAGAAAGTTCTTGGCCAGGGCGTCTAACACCTTTGATGTGGCGACCGGAATATCTGCCCATAGTATAGCGATTATACAGACTCTCATGGCTGCGTGACTGACTTGGACCATGTGGTCCAGCAGAGGTTGGCTGATGCCACGTGCCAGGAAGATAACTTTTTTGGAGACCAGGTAGAGGAGATTGCAGACCTCATTAAGAAATAGAGACACTGTCCCACTGGACATCTATACCTTTCTTCTCATCTGGTAGGTTTTTGGGTAAGCCAGAGGGGTTCCTAGTACTCTATGTAGGTACAATCCTTGCCATTCTTAGCATGTTCACACCCAGCACACTCGTTCTCAACAGCATATGCCCAAGGCCCAGCCGAACTTTTGACGGGCTACAGCAGAGCATAGCTGCGGTACCAGTGACTGTCCTGAATTACCTGGGGGGGGGGGGGGGGGGGGGGTCTGAATTTTTTCCAGGAAAGGTAGCCCCTGTAACGACTGGTGAGTTCTTCAAATAGTCTTTCATGGTTATGCTGTGCATTGGTGTTAGATCACCAAATTGCCCACCAAGAGCATCTCACGTCAACTCTCAGGATAAACAGGTAGTTTCCCCTCCTGTATGCAAGCAGCGATTTCATACCAGAGGTAAGGCTGATATACTAGAATTTTGAAATAAAGCAGATTTATTGTTATCAACTAATCATACATGTGAAGATTCTTGGATCAATTCCTCGGATTTATTAACATAAGAATAGCCATTCTGGGTCAGTCCAATGGTCCATCTAGCCCAGTATCCTGCCAATCCAGGTGACAAGCACCTGGCTTCCCCATTTCTCTCTCAATTACAGACTGTGGACTTTTCCTCCAGGAACTTGTCCAAACTTTTTTTTAAACCCTGATAAACTAACCGCTGTTACCTCATATCCTCTGGCATTGAGTTCCAGAACTTAACTATTCTTTGAGTGAAAAACTTTTTCCTCCTAATAAAAATTTTTCCATGTGATGTCATTGAGTGTCCCCTAGTCTTTGTAATTTTTGAAAGAATGAAATATTGATTCACTTTTACCTACAGAAGTACATAAGTATTGCCATACTGGGACAGATTGAAGGTCCATCAAGCCCAACATTCTGTTTCCAACAGTGGCCAGTCCAGGTCACAAATACCTGGCAAGATGCCAAAAAGTACAATAGATTTTATGCTGCTTATCCTAGAAATAAGCAGTGATTTTTTCCTGATCTTAATAATGGTTTATGGACTTTTCCTTTAGGAAGCCATCCAAATCTTTTTTAAACCCCGCTAAGCTAACTGCTTTTCCTACATTCCCTGGCAACAAATTCCAGAGTTAATTACACATTGAGTGGAGAAACATTTTCTCCAATTAGTTTTAAATTTACTACTTGTGGCTTCGTTGCATGCCCCCTTGTTCTAGTAGTTTTGGAAAGCGTAAACAAGAGATTCACATCTACCCGTTCCACGCCAACTCATTATTTTATAGACCTCTATCATATCTGCCCTCAGCTGTCTTTTCTCCAAGCTGAAGAGTCCTAGCCAGCCTTTCCTCATAGGGAAATCTTCCCATCCCTTTATCATTTTCGTTGCCCTTCTCTGTACCTTTTCTAATTCCACTATATATTTTTTTTGAGATGCGGTGACCAGAATTCATCACAATATTCAAGGTGCGGTCACACCATGGACCGATACAAAGACATTATAATGTCCTCATTTTTGTTTTCTATTCCTTTCCTAATACCACCTAGCATTCTATTTGCTTTCTTAGCCGCCGCCGCACACTGAGCAAGGGGTTTCAACATGCCATCAGCGTAGACACCTAGATCCCTTCCTGGTCGGTAACTCCTAATGTGGAACCTTGCTTTACATAGCGATAATTCGGGTTTTTTCGTTCCCACAATCATCACTTTGCACTTGCTCACATTAAACGTCATCTGCCATTTAGACGCCCAGTCTCCCTGTCTCGTAAGGTCCTCTTGTAATTTTTCACAATCTCCTGCAATTTAACGACTTTGAACGTCATCTGCCAAATTTATTACTTCACTAGTTGCTCCTATCTCTAGATCATTTATAAATTTTAAAGAGCAGCGGTCCTAGCACAGACCCTCGGAACCCCACTATCTACCCTTTCTCCATTGAGAATACTGACCATTTAACCCTACTCTGTTTCCTATCTTTTAACCAGTTTTTAATCCACAATAAGACACTACCTCCATCCCATGACTCTCCAATTTCCTCTGGACGTCTTTCATGAGGTGCTTTGTTACACAATATCAACCGGCTCCCCTTTGTCCACATGTTTGTTTTATCCTTCAAAGAATGAAGTAAATGGTCAGGCAAGATTTCCCCACACAAAAGCCGTGCTGACTTGGTGTCAGTAATCCATGTCCTTGGATGTGCTCTTTATTTTTGTTTTTGATAATAGCCTCTACCATTTTCCCCGGCACCAGACGTCTAGACTCACCGGTCTGTAATTTCCCGGCTATCTCCTGGAACCTTTTTTAAAAATCGACGTTACATTGGCACCCTCCAATCTTCTGGTACCATGCTCGATTTTAAGGATAAGTTGCATATCACTAGCAGTAGCTTCGCAAGTCATTTTTCAGGCTTATCAGTACTCTAGGATGAACACCATCCGGTCCAGGAGATTTGCTACTCTTTAGTTGCTGAACTGCCCCCATTACGTCCTTCAGGTTTACCGTGAAGCAGTAAGTTTCTCCAATTCGTCCGCTTGAAGTACAATTTCCGACACCGGTATCCACCTAAATCTTCCTCGGTGAAGACCAACGCAAAAGAAGCATTCAATCCTACGCTACGCTCTTTATCTTCCTTGATCGCCCCTTTTACCTTTTCTGTCATCCAGCGGCCCCAACCGATTCTTTTGCCGGCTTCCTGCTTTACTATACCGAAAAAAGTTTAGCTATGTTTTTGCCTTGCTGTCTTTTTTTTTGTAATTCCTCTTGGCCTTCTTTATCTGCGCCTTGCCATTTGCTTTAACACTCCTTATGCTGCTGTTGTTATTTTCAGACTGTTCGAGCTACCTTATTTATTTATTTATTTATTGTGTTTGTATCCCACATTTTCCCACTCTTTGCAGGCTCAATGTGGCTTACAGTACATCATGAATAGTGGAGTGTCGTGTGCAGCAATGCGACGGCAGTAGTTCATGTCAACAGGCAGGGGGGCACCAGGAGTGCTCCTTTAGCGAGGCAGGCCAGCAGTTGGGTGGAAGTCCATCTTCCTCTTCTCTAAGCCGCCCACATTGTGGAATCATTGAATGTGCATGCATACTTTTCTCAGTCGCATCTCCAGAAAGGGTTCGTTTGCGGATTGGTACCTTTCAAATATTTGAACGTCTGTGTCGTGTCACCCCTGTTTCTCCTTTCCTCCGGAGTGTGCATGTTTGGTTCGGCAGGTCTCTCCTCGTGCGTCTTCCTTGCCATTCTTGTGGCTTTTCTTTGCACCGCTTCAATTCTTTTTGCTAAGGATGTAAGGGAAATTGAAGCGGTGCGGGGAGGGGCTGCGACGGCGGTATGGGATTTTGTTGCAGACGTGTGGGGAGAGACTTGCTGAGCTGGACATGTGTGCTCTGGAGGAGAGGGGAGGCGGGGGGTGATGTGATGCAGCGTTTGGGTGTTTGAGGGGTGTTGGTACGCAGACTAACCTTTTTCCGGAGATGCGAAGGCGGTAGTAACGAGAGGACATGAAATGAGATTGAAGGGGGGCAGACTCAAGAAAAATATCAGAAGTATTTTTTCACGGAGAGCGTACTGGATGCTTGGAATGCCTCCCGCGGAGGTGGTGAAATGAAAACGGTACGGAATTCAACGTGTGGGATAAGCATAAAGGAATCCTGTGCAGAAGGAATGGATCCTCAGGAGCTTATGTCAAGATCGGGAGGTGGGCTGGTGGTGGGAGGCAGGGATAGTGCTGGGCAGACTTTACAGGTCTGTGCCAGCGCCGGTGGTGGGAGGCGGGCTGGTGGTTGGGAGGCGGGGATAGTGCTGGGCAGACTTATACGGTCTGTGTCAGAGCCGGTGGTTGGAGGCGGGGATAGTGCTGGGCAGACTTATTCGGTCTATGCCCTGAAGAGCACAGCTACAAATCAAAGTAGGGTATACACAAAAAGTAGCACATATGAGTTGTCTTGTTGGGCAGACTGGATGGACCGTGCAGGTCTTTTTCTGCCGTCATCTACTATGTTACTATGTTACTTTGTCAAACGCTTTCTGAAAATCCAGATATGGAATATCAACGGCTCCCCGGCTCACCTTTATCCATATGTTCACCCCTTCACAGAAATGTAATAGATTAGTGAGGCAAGATTTCCCTTCACTAAATCCATGTTGCTTTGTCTCATTAACCCATGCTTTGAATATGTTCTCTAATTTTGTTCTTTATAATAGTCTCTACCATTTTGCCCTGCACCAATGTCAGGTTCACTGGTCTATAATTTTCTGGATCTCCTGTGGAGCCTTGAAAAACAAATCGGAGTTATATTGCCCACCCTCCAATCTTTTGGTACTATGCTTGATTTTAAAGTAAATTGCATATTACTAACAATAGTTCCGCAAATTCATTTTCAATTTATCAGTACTCTGGATGTATACCATCCGGTCCAGGAGATTTGTTACATTTCGGTTTGTCAAAATGCGCCATTACATCCTCCAGGCATATAGAGATTTCATTCAGTCTCTCTGACTCGTCAGCTTTGAATTAGAGAGCTGAACGGGGGATAGTGGGATTCCCACGGATACCACAGGAATCCTTTGGTGATCCCCTTTAGGACCGCGGGGATCCTGTGGGGATGGATCCAAGTCCTGAGGGGAAAACGGAGACTACCCTGTCTTCAACTCATTCCCTCCCTCCAATCCACCTCTCCTCCAGCCCTGAATGTCCTCCCCACACATACCTTGCATCACCATGGTGGTCTAGTGGCTTGCTTTGGTGCAGTAAAAGGCACAAATAAAGCTCTCTAGGACAGAGCGATTTGAGGAGGTGGTTAAAAAAAACAAAAAACATGCCCCTTCCTCACCACAGAAGAACTGAGGAGGGTGCGTTCTCATGGTGGGTGGCAAGGCACTCGCGTCTCATGCTCCACAAAGCTGTCATTTAGCTGTGGTAAATCCTGGACCAGGCTACGCAGGTCAGCATCACCCACATGTGAGAATTATAAGCATGCTTGTCCTCAAAGAATCCAACTCAGCCTGTCTACCAGACAATTGTTCTTCCCTGCCAGATAGATGACACTAAGCAGAACAATGAACGTAGCCCACTTCCTGTCACAGGATTTATTAACCTGTGCCTCCCTGCTTGATGATGCAGTAAACATCGATGGATAGAAAAGAAATACATTTAATTGTTTTTGTATATTTCTCCTGACGAAGAACGCGAAACAGTGGGGTCCCTTGCTGTCGAGAAAATTAAGAAGACATCACGGCTGAGCAGATTTTACTGCTCTAGCAGCTCCCACGTTTGAGTATTTCACTTCGCAACCGGAACTATATGGGACTGAAGGATTTAAACTAGAGTTGAGAACCGGTTACAATTACTTTGGATGGATTGTCTCTGATGGATAGAAGTGACAATATTCCCAGGTTTTAAGATAAGTGGTTTATTTCAACATGAAAAAAAGATTCTAATCAAGCAATGAATGAATGAATGAAGGTTCTCTGTTGAATATTGCTTCAGTATATAGCCTTAAGAGAACTGCGAAGTGATCATACATACTTTTTCTTTACTTCCATTCAATACTCTCTGTGATATAATGCACTTATAGTCACATTGATATTTGAAGTAGATCATTAAAATACCCCTCCATTCCGTTTTTTATTCACAAGATCTTTCTTCTTCCTTATGTAGGGAGTTTTTGTTACTTGTGGATGTTTTTTCGGAAAGGAGGAGGAGCCCATGATACAGGCCAATTCAGTGGAGTCCTAATTAATGGTTCCCTGGGCTATTGAGGCTAGTTTATAAAGTATATGATATATATCAGTATTGTGCAATTTCTCACAGAGGTGTATAGCAAGAGTGCAATCCATTAGTTTTTTGATTTTTGCTATATCAATTAAAACAATTTGATTCAGCAGCAAATCTCCGAAAGCCTTTAGAACCTTCCCATATGGCCTGTAATTCTAGGAGGCTGACCTGGTGCTGTCTTTATAAATAACCCTGTTAAAGTCAATCTATACGAACCTCCACCACCCTCCAGCCCAGTTTGTTTTAAACTGTTCTGGCGCCTCACAAGACACCAACGAGTTTGTAATATTAATTCCTTATCCAAATTGATGTGAATGAACCACCAAGTCAGACTTCTTGCAGGAAGGAGTGGCAGTTATGATATGTAGAGAGATTGCAAGATTCTGATAGAAAAATTTGGAAGAAGCAAATGCATTACTTCAAATCTGAACTCAAAAGGGCTAGTTTACCCTATGCAAATAAAATAGGAAACCAACACTAACTACAAGGTACTTTTTAAGCTTTGGAACAAATTAACAACAGATCCACAATCTATTAGGGGTAATGAATGTCCTAAGGCTAAAATTACTACAAATGTTTTGGGTAAATTATCTACTCTCCCGAGAATTTATGCCAGATATCATATACCCAAGTCACAGGCTCCTAACTGTTTTCAGAAATTAATTCATTTTTACCCAGCTGCCAGATCTTGGACAGTTTTTGAGAGGGTTACTTGTAACAATGGTGAGATATTTGCTGTAAAATTGAGCACTTCCTCCTGTCCTTTTAGATTCTTGCCCATCATCACTCTTCCAAGTTATTTATTTTATGGCTGGTGCACTGGATAACCACATTAGTGAACTGTATTTTGAAAGCAGGGTTTTTTCCCTCATCTATGGGTAAAAACGTCTTTATATCTTCGTAATCATCCTCTTTTGATCCAAACCTACCCTCTAGCCACAGGCTAGAATCTATAGTATCCAAACAATTGAGAGATTATATTAACAAGTTCTCCATTTAAAGACTTTTTCAACATGGGTTTCATTCTTTAGACAGTACAGAAAAACTCTACTTCTAGCATTAAGAACCAGGTCAAGAAACTTAATTAGCTAGGTGGGAACAGACATTTTTTTGCAGTTCAACTTGTCTGTAGCCTTTGATATGGTAGACCATAACATTTGTATCAACTCTCTAGCTGATTGGAAATTAGTTGGAAGTTTTGGTTTAAGGAATTCTTGCAGCTTAGGTCTTATGCAGTGAAGGTAAAGGAAGATTTATCTCAATTGTGGTCTGTGCAGAGTCCCTCAGGACTCATCTTTGTCTCCTATCATCTTTAATATATTCATTGCTCATTGAATCCAGTATTATTAAACAAGGATGAATTGTTTTATTGTTAAGAAGTTCACTCTAATATACAGACATCACTGTATAAATTTTGCACTTATTTCTATTGAAAATTTCTTATGGCATATATCTTGCTGTTAAGAATACTCAACATATGAGGAGAGCGGTGACGTCACGATGAGCAATGGTGATGTGAGTGAACATCTCCGCATTCCTCACGGAAAGACTCATAAAGTATAGCTGACTGAGGCAGATTTCCTCGCATGGAATTCAAATAACGATAAAGGAAGAGCTAGTGTATGCAACGATGGCTGGAAAAGAGGCTACAGCACCGCTTAAATCTCTGAAAGCCTTACTTATCAACCACAGGCTACTGGAAGCAAGATGGCGCCCGGGATGGAGTCCTCACAGGCGACAGTGAAAGACAATAGATTTAAACGAGGAGAGCTGGAGATGGAAGGAGAATTTACCACGAGAGACTTTCAAGCGCTACTTGAGGAGATACGAGCAGATGTGAAGGGCCTCCAAGAAGAATTTACGACACTGGCAGCGGAACTCAGGGGAGAACTGGTGGAAATGGGTCAGCGAGTGGAGGACGTTGATGAGCGGGTGAAGAATAACAGGAGGTCTTGTGCTAGATAGAAGCTTCGATAAGAGAGCAACAGGATATATGTAAATCTCTTATGGATAAGTAGAAGATCTAGAGAATCGTGGGAAGGCGATCGAACATTCGGATTCGGGCATACCAGAGCAGGCGGAATATATGGATTGTGAAAAGGTTATGCAGCAAGTTGCCAGCATGCTGTTATCAGAAGATTGCCTAGAGGTGAATCCGGAGGATATTAAAGTGGATCAGGCACACAGAGTGATGACACGTACACGGTCCAATGTACCCAGAGATATAATAGCCATCTTGAGAAAGGCCCGTAAGAAAGAATCTATAAAATGCGACTCGTTCCCTATTGAACTGTACCAGGATTTGGCCTCAATAACATTGAAGCGTTGAGCAGAGCTGCGGAGCTTCACTAGATACCTCCGTGATCAAGGAACGCCATATCACTGGCAAAATCCATTTGCACTGACATATAATAAGGAAGGAAAATGGTGCAGGATCCAGAGTGTGGAGGAAGCACATGCGACATGGCTGGAGATGGAGGCGCCGTCGGAGAGATCGGAGGACAATAAAGAGTCGGAGACGCGATCAAATTGCCAGCGATGGACATGGGTAGCAAGGGGTAAGGGGCGCCTTACCCGACAACAGAACAGATGCTGAAATCTACAACTAGACTGTGCCATGACCAGCTGCTATGGGACGTTAAACAACAGATAAGATACTTGACAATATGTAGGACTGCTTGAGGGTTTTATAAAATGTAGAAAGTTGGTTTGGGAAGCTATACTTGTAATATCAAAAGGTATTTGAAAAAGTGTGGGCATGCTCTTGGTTGCCGTGCTCTTAACTTAGTGTTGGGATAATTCTGACTCACTGGTTGAATAGGGAAGGGGGAGGGGTGGGGTGCCAGATTAACTCACGGGGATGTTAAACATATTAAATGCAGGTTGGGGGACCCACTATGAGCAAATGTCAGATGCGGGGAATGCACACTTGAGAACAATATGGCAAATATAGTATGTATGTCACTGAATGTCGAGGATTAAATTCTCTTATAAAACGCAAGAGATTATTTAAAGAGGCTAATAGGGTAGAAGCTGACATTATTTTGGTACAGGAGACTCATCTACTGGAAAAACATAAGCATCTATTGGGTAATCCTCGGTACCCCCCAACAATATCTGGCCTCCAATAGGAAGCAGAGTAAGACGACAGGGGTTGGGATATTGCTAAAACAAGGGCTGGCATGGGAGACTATAGCTGTGAACCTTGGGAAGGCGGTTTGTAATTTTGGTGATCAAGCTGGGGGGGGGGCAAATATGTACCATAGTGAACATATACACCCCTAATCAAGCTCAGGGTGAATTTTTTTGACTATGTTAGCACTCAACTTTCAAAATATGTACAAGGGGAGATTCTCATGGATGGAGACTTCAACGTGACCATGGATCCTACCGTGGATAATACTGGGGAGGCAGCGGGATATGCGCAGGCAGAGAGGGAATGGCTAATTTGATTTCTTAATCATTGGGGATTGGTAGATATCTGGAGGATTATGCATGGAGTAGAGAGGGACTAAGAAAACAAAGGGGCAGACGATCTGCAAACTCCAAAGTGGAAACTGTACAAAGCAGATCGTAGATAAACCAAAAAGATATTTTATTAATATGATAAAAGTAAAATATGCATACAATAGTCCGTATACATAGAATAGCCCGACACAGGCCCGACACAGGCCGTGTTTCGCCCAACTGGGCTGCTTCAGGGGCAACCATAATACACATTCGAGAATTGATATGTGGATGGGCAGTGCAGGAACAGTTCTACAGGTTACCTCAACAGAGATACAAACACGAAGATGGTCAGATCATGCCCCATTTGTAATATCTATACAGGGCAGGCGGGTGGATAGAGGGATGAGAACATGGCAATTTCCGGATAGCCTGCTAGATGACCCCATACAGGTCAAACAAATTGAAGGGGAACTAAGGTAATTTCTTCAAATTAATGATACTCCGGACATTACATCAGGGATTTTGTGGGAAAGCTTGAAGGTAGTGATACGGGGGAAAATGATATAGCACATTTAAATAAAGACACCAGGAAAAAAGAAAAAGACCTTATGCAAACCATACAGCAGTTAGACAATCTGGTGAAACTTCAGCAGGCTACACCGAGTCAACAAGGGGAGTTACATAAAGCAAGGGCACAGCTGTTCTCCTTAGAAAGTATAGGTATCCAGGAGCAACTGCAACGGTGTGCAGCAAGAGTACTATGAGTTTAATAATAAGGCGAGCAAACACTTGGCATATAGATTGAAACAGATGTTGGGTCATAATAGCATATTTAGCATGCGGGATGATGGAGGGAATGTATGGGATCAGATTGAGGAGATCCAGAGAGTGTTTGTACAGTATTATAAGCATCTATATCAGCCGTAGGGCCAGCCCACCGATGGGGGAGATCCAGTCTCTGTTGGAGGAAGTGGATATGCCCAGCCTGACGGAAGCGGAGCGGATTTTGCTCTCGGCCCCATTGAGAATGGAGGAAATAGATCTAGCCATTAAAGGTCTGCCTGGGGGAAGGCTCCGGGGCTGGATGGATATGGCAATAGTTTCTATAAATGTTTTTGAGCCATCTTAGCACAAGTATTGCTTAGAGCGTTTAATGATATCAGAAGGATACCCTGCTCCCGCACTCTTGGAGACTAGCTAATGTGGTACTGCTGCTTAAACCGCACAAGGACCCACAGAGTTGCGGGTCCTATCTCCCAATATCTCTATTCTCCGAGGACAAGCAGGCTGCTTGTTCTCACTGATGGGTGACGTCCACGGCAGCCCCTCCAATCGGAATCTTCACTAGCAAAGTCCTTTGCTAGCCCTCGCGCGCCGCCGCGCGGCCGTCTTCCCGCCCGAAACCGGCTCGAGCGGCCAGTCTTCTTTTGTCCGCAGCTCGGTACGGTCGTGTTTTCGCCGTGTCGAGCCCCGGAAAGTCGACCTCGCGCGTCCAAATTCTGTTTGAGCGTGTTTTTTTCCTTCGGGAAAGCTTTGTTAGTCGGGAAGTGCTCCGGAACCCCTCCGACCGGGTTTCGTGTCAATCCTCCCCGTACTTCCAGCTTTTTGCCCCGGTAAGTTTTCTTTCGTCGTCGGGGGTAGGCCTCTTTTCGGCCTCGGTCGAGATTTTTTCTCCCTCTAAATTTTTGGTGCTTCAATTTTCGCCATTTCGGCTTTTGATTTCGCCGGCGTGATTTTTCCGCCCATGACATCGAAGCTTCCAGCGGCTTCAAGAAGTGCACCCAGTGCGCCCGGGTTATCTCGCTCACTGATCGACACTCGTCGTGTCTTCAGTGTCTGGGGGCCGAGCACCGCCCTCAGAACTGTAGTCTGTGTTCCCTTCTTCAAAGGCGGACTCAGGTAGCGAGACTAGCCCAGTGGAACGTGTTGTTCTCGGGCTCTTCGTCGGCATCGGCACCGGGATCTTCGAGTGCATCGACGTCGTCAGCGTCCAGACCATCTTCCTCGGCCGCCCCTGCATCGAGTGCATCGAGGCATCGGGCCTCTGCATCGGCGCCGAGACATCGGATAGCTGCATCGACGTCGGTGGTACCAGGACCTCGTCTGCTGATGTCGTCGGACGGTGGTGCATCGGGTGGAGTGCAGGTGAGGGCTGTCCATTCCCCTGCTGGTGGCGGTGAGCCCTCGGGTGGGTCTCCTCCTACCCTGAGGGCTCCTGCGGTACAGCCCCCCCGAGATCGACCTTCTTCAGTCTCGGCCCCGAGGAAGCGACGGATGGATTCGACGTCCTCCTCGTCGGTGCCGGGGAGCTCCGGTGACATGCTTCGGAAGAAATCGAAGAAGCATCGACACCGGTCTCCTCCCCATGTCGGCACCGAGAGCTCTGGGTCGCCGAGGGATTCGGCACCCAGCAGGCATCGGCACCGAGAGGACCGCTCACCCTCTGTTCAGGAGGTGTCGATGCGCTCCGCTCTGGACAGCCCGGTACAGCCTCCACGCCCGGAACAGGTACTGACGTCGACGCCTGCATCGACCTCACAGCCTTTCTCTACAGCCGCTCTAAACGAGAGCCTCCGGGCCGTTCTCCCAGAGATTCTGGAGAGCTGTTGCGCCCTACCCCTCCGGTACCGGCGGTGCTTGCGCCTCCGGTACCGTCGAGCGTGGCGCCGGCTGGCCCATCGCCCAGGTTGAGGTCCACCGCGGCCACCTCCCAGGAAGGCTCCCCGACTACGTCGGCGGAGGGAGCTTCGCCGATGCGGGCGAGGGAGTCTACCTCTCGACGCCCCCATCGTGGACGTGGCTCCACTGAGTCGAGCAGGGCGAGGTTGCAGACACAGGTTCGTGAACTTGTGTCTGACACCGAGGGTGAGGCCTCGTGGGAGGAAGAGGAAGATCCTCGATATTTCTCTGACGAGGAGTCTGAGGGTCTTCCTTCTGATCCCACTCCCTCTCCTGAAAGACAGCTTTCTCCTCCCGAGAGTCTGTCTTTTGCTTCCTTTGTCCGGGAGATGTCTACGGCCATCCCCTTCCCGGTGGTTGTGGAGGACGAGCCCAGGGCTGAAATGTTTGAGCTCCTGGACTATCCTTCTCCACCTAAGGAAGCGTCCACTGTTCCCTTGCACCATGTCCTGAAAAAGACATTGCTTGCGAACTGGACCAAGCCATTAAGTAATCCCCACATTCCCAAGAAGATCGAGTCCCAGTACCGGATCCATGGGGACCCAGAGCTGATGCGCACTCAGTTGCCTCACGACTCTGGAGTTGTGGATTTGGCCCTAAAGAAGGCTAAGAGTTCTAGGGAACATGCTTCGGCGCCCCCGGGCAAGGACGCTAGAACCTTAGACTCCTTTGGGAGGAAGGCCTACCATTCCTCTATGCTCGTGTCCAAGATCCAGTCTTACTAGCTCTACACGAGCATGCACATGCGGAACAATGTGCGGCAGTTGGCGGGCTTGGTTGATGCTCTTCCCCCTGAGCAAGCCAAGCCTTTTCAGGAGGTGGTCAGGCAGCTGAAGGCGTGCAGAAAATTCCTGGCCAGAGGAGTTTATGACACTTTTGATGTTGCGTCCAGGGCCGCTGCTCAAGGTGTGGTGATGCGCAGGCTCTCATGGCTGCGCGCCGCCGACCTGGAGAATAGAATCCAGCAGCGGATTGCGGACTCGCCTTGCCGTGCGGACAACATTTTTGGCGAAAAAGTTCGAACAGGTGGTAGAGTCTCTCCACCAGCGGGACACCGCATTCGACAAATTCGCCCGCCGGCAGCCTTCAGCTTCTACCTCTACAGGTAGACGATTTTTCGGGGGAAGGAAGACTGTTCCCTTACTCTTCTGGCAGGCGTAGGTACAATCCTCCTTCCCGACAGCCTGCGGCCCAGGCTAAGCCCCAGCGCGGCTCGCTCTCGTCAGCAGCGTGCGACCTCAGCAAGGCCCGCGGCTCCCCAGCAAAAGCAAGGGGCGGCTTTTGACTGGCTCCAGCAGAGCATAGCCGACATCCAAGTGTCCGTGCGGGCGACCTGCCAGTCGGAGGGAGGTTGAAAGCTTTTCACCAAAGGTGGCCTCTCATAACCTCCGATCAGTGGGTTCTGCAAATAGTCCGGCAAGGATACACCCTCAATTTGGCATCAAACCCTCCAAATTGTCCACCGGGAGCTCAGTCTACAGCTTCCAGCACAAGAGGGTACTTGCAGAGGAACTCTCCGCCCTTCTCAGCGCCAATGCGGTCGAGCCCGTGCCATCCGGGCAAGAAGGGCTGGGATTCTATTCCAGGTACTTCCTTGTGGAAAAGAAAACAGGGGGGATGCGTCCCATCCTAGACCTAAGGGCCCTGAACAAATATCTCGTAAAAGAAAAGTTCAGGATGCTTTCCCTGGGCACCCTTCTCCCCATGATTCAGCAAAACGATTGGCTATGCTCTCTGGACTTGAAGGATGCCTATACACACATCCCGATACTGCCAGCTCACAGACAGTATCTGCGATTTCAGTTGGGCACCCGCCACTTCCAGTACTGTGTGCTACCCTTTGGGCTCGCCTCTGCGCCCAGGGTGTTCACAAAGTGCCTAGCTGTGGTAGCAGCGGCACTTCGCAGGCTGGGAGTGCACGTGTTCCCATATCTCGACGATTGGCTGGTGAAGAACACATCCGAGGCAGGAGCCCTGCAGTCCATGCAGATGACTATTCGCCTTCTGGAGCTACTGGGGTTTGTGATAAATTACCCAAAGTCCCATCTTCTTCCAGTGCAGAACCTCGAATTCATAGGAGCCCTGCTGGATTCTCGGACGGCTCGCGCCTATCTCCCAGAGACGAGAGCCAACAACTTGTTGTCCCTCGTCTCCCGGGTGCGGGCGTCCCAGCAGATCACAGCTCGGCAGATGTTGAGATTGCTGGCCACATGGCCTCCACAGTTCATGTGACTCCCATGGCCCGCCTTCACATGAGATCTGCTCAATGGACCCTAGCCTCCCAGTGGTATCAGGCCGCTGGGGGACTAGAGGACGTGATCCACCTGTCCACGAGTTTTCTCGAATCCCTGTATTGGTGGACGATTTGGACCAATTTGACTCTGGACGTCCCTTCCAAATTCCTCAGCCACAAAAAGTGCTGACCACGGATGCGTCTCTCCTGGGATGGGGAGCTCATGTCGATGGGCTTCACACCCAAGGAAGCTGGTCCCTCCAAGAACGCGATCTACAGATCAATCTTCTGGAGTTACGAGCGATCTGGAACGCTCTGAAGGCTTTCAGAGATCGGCTGTCCCACCAAATTATCCAAATTCAGACAGACAACCAGGTTGCCATGTATTATGTAAACAAGCAGGGGGGCACCGGATCTCGCCCCCTGTGTCAGGAAGCCGTCAGCATGTGGACCTGGGCTCGCCGGAACGGCATGGTGCTCCAAGCCACATATCTGGCAGGCGTAAACAACAGTCTGGCCGACAGACTGAGCAGGATTATGCAACCTCACGAGTGGTCGCTCAATTCCAAAGTGGTGCGCCAGATCTTCCAAGCGTGGGGCACCCCCTTGGTGGATCTCTTCGCATCTCGAGTGAACCACAAAGTCCCTCAGTTCTGTTCCAGGCTTCAGGCCCACGGCAGACTGGCATCGGATGCCTTCCTCCTGGACTGGGGGGAGGGTCTGCTGTATGCTTATCCTCCCATTCCTCTGGTGGGGAAGACTTTGTTGAAACTCAAGCAAGACCGAGGCACCATGATCCTGATTGCTCCTTTTTGGCCGCGTCAGATCTGGTTCCCTCTTCTCTGGAGTTATCCTCCGAAGAACCGTGGAGATTGGAGTGTTTTCCGACCCTCATCACGCAGGACGAAGGGGCTCTTCTGCATCCCAACCTCCAGTCTCTGGCTCTCACGGCCTGGATGTTGAGGGCGTAGATTTTGCCTCTTTGGGTCTGCCAGAGGGTGTCTCCCGCATCTTGCTTGCTTCCAGGAAAGACTCCACTAAGAGAAGTTACTTCTTTCATTGGCGGAGGTTTGCCGTCTGGTGTGACAGCAAGGCCCTAGATCCTCGCTCTTGTCCTACACAGACCCTGCTTGAATACCTTCTGCACTTGTCTGAGTCTGGTCTCAAGACCAACTCTGTAAGAGTTCATCTTAGTGCAATCAGTGCATACCATTACCATGTGGAAGGTAAGCCGATCTCAGGACAGCCTTTAGTTGTTCGCTTCATGAGAGGTTTGCTTTTGTCAAAGCCCCCTGTCAAGCCTCCTACAGTGTCATGGGATCTCAATGTCGTTCTCACCCAGCTGATGAAACCTCCTTTTGAGCCACTGAATTCCTGCCATCCGAAGTACTTGACCTGGAAGGTCATTTTCTTGGTGGCAGTTACTTCAGCTCGTAGAGTCAGTGAGCTTCAGGCCCTGGTAGCCCAGGCCCCTTACACCAAATTTCATCATAACAGAGTAGTCCTCCGCACTCACCCTAAGTTCTTGCCAAAGGTCGTGTCGGAGTTCCATCTGAACCAGTCAATTGTCTTGCCAACATTCTTTCCCCGTCCTCATTCCTGCCCTGCTGAACGTCAGCTGCACACATTGGACTGCAAGAGAGCATTGGCCTTCTACTTGGAGCGGACACAGCCCCACAGACAGTCCGCCCAATTGTTTGTTTCTTTTGATCCCAATAGGAGGGGAGTGGCTGTAGGGAAACGCACCATATCCAATTGGCTAGCAGATTGCATTTCCTTCACTTACGCCCAGGCGGGGCTGGCTCTTGAGGGTCATGTCACGGCTCATAATGTTAGAGCCATGGCTGCGTCGGTAGCCCACTTGAAGTCAGCCTCCATTGAAGAAATTTGCAAAGCTGCGACGTGGGCTTCTGTCCACACATTCACATCCCATTACTGCCTGCAGCAGGATACCCGACGCGACAGTCGGTTCGGGCAGTCAGTTCTTCAGAACCTGTTTGGGCTTTAGGATCCAACTCCACCCCCCGAGGGCCCTGTTTGTTCTGTTCCAGGCTACACTCTCAGTTAGTTGGTAAATTTTTTAGGTCAATCTCAGTTATGTCCTCGCCGTTGCGAGGCCCAATTGACCATGGTTGTTGTTTTGAGTGAGCCTGGGGGCTAGGGATACCCCATCAGTGAGAACAAGCAGCCTGCTTGTCCTCGGAGAAAGCGAATGCTACATACCTGTAGAAGGTATTCTCCGAGGACAGCAGGCTGATTGTTCTCACAAACCCGCCCGCCTCCCCTTTGGAGTTGTGTCTTCCCTTAAGAGTATTGTCTTGCTACATACTGGACTGGCCGGCTCGAGCCGGTTTCGGGCGGGAAGACGGCCGCGCATGCGCGGTGCGCGCGGGGCGCGCGAGGGCTAGCAAAGGACTTTGCTAGTGAAGATTCCGATTGGAGGGGCTGCCGTGGACGTCACCCATCAGTGAGAACAATCAGCCTGTTGTCCTCGGAGAATACCTTCTACAGGTATGTAGCATTCGCTTTAGGAACAGATTATAAAATCTTTACTACCATTTTAGCCACACGCCTGCAAAAAGTGTTGCCACGCTTGGTACACGAGGACCAAGCAGGCTTTATCGCAAACAGGCAGACTTTTGATAACACTAGACGAGCACAATATATATTGGACTGGGTGCAAATGCTAGGTCAGCCAGCGATGTTTCTCTCTTTGGATGCAGAGAAAGCATTTGATAGAGTGCTGTGGCCCTTTCCCTTTAAACTACTGGAGCGAGCAGGATTTGGAGGGCAGTTTATGCATTGGATCTCAGCGCCCTTTCGACAACCGTTGGCCCAATTGAAGATTAATGGCACTAATACTAGGCCTTTTGAGCTGTTTCGTGGCACTCGGCAGGGGTGTGCATTGTCCCCTCTGCTGTTTGCTATATCTATGGAACCGTTGGGCAATTAAGGCTCGAATGGAGCCGCGGGTGCAGGGTATAAGAATAGGGAGACAAGAAACAAAAATCATGCTGTATGCAGATGATGTTCTGCTTACTCTAGCGAGCCCTGGGGATTCCCTGCAGGCAGTGATGGACATCCTCAAAACATATGGTGAGGCAGCGGGCCTAAAAATTAACCTCCAAAAATTGGAGATTATGCCTTTACAATTTCCAGTGGGGCTTCAAGATAAACTACAACCTCTATTCCCATTTAGCTGGTCACCACATTATATACGATACCTGGGGGTTAATTTGACGCCGAATACTGGGATTATTTCGGGAGAACTTTACCCCTAAAGTACAAGAATTATTCAAAGAGTTAGAGAGATGGGGGGGGGGGGGGGCTTCGGAATGTCATGCATGGGAAGAATAGCGGCGGTAAAAATGTCTTTGCTCCCTAAGTTACTTTACCTATTTTTGGCAATGCCAATATTAATTTCGAAAGCTTTCTTCCTGTTGCTTAATAGGAAAGTCTTTGCCTTTATTTGGCGAAAAAGAACCTCATGAGTAACTAGGAAGGTCATGTGCCAATCTAGAAAGGATGGAGGGATGGGGGTACCAAATTTTTGGCTATATTATAGGGCTTTACTGTTCCAAATGCTGGCTATAGGGCATTCAGGGATATCTAGGTCATGGTTGTATGCGGCATAGTGGGGCTTGAAAGGAGTCCCTCTTTGGGCGGCACCATGGCTCCCCCTAATGTCGCTGAGGGGACTTGTATCAGGGTTGAAAGGTCAGATGGACGTAGCCCTTGGAGAACGGGTTCGGTGTAGGGCAGCTTGGTTCCCGGGACGGAAATATCATATGAACACTCCCATTGTGTATGCGTTGTACTTTCCACCTTGTAGAGGGGAACGGGTGTATGGGCAGTGGTCAGCATCATCATTGAGGGTGTTGGGACAACTATGGGATGAAGGGAAATGCCAGGCATTTGATGTTTTGAAAGAAGAGTATGGGCTGATGGATAGAGATCAATTTTATTACATGCAGGTTCGTGATTTTATACATCGGAAGGCCAATGACGAGCTAATGCTAGCAGTGACAGAGTTAGAACAGGCGATGGGGTCGGGGGCAGGAAAGGGTGGAATATCTAGGATTTACAAAGCGTTGCTAGATCAAACTTTTCCCCTGTCTCACTACATTGATAAATGAGAGGCTCTGTTATTGGTTAAGTATGAGCGGGATAAATGGCTAAAGATATTCAAAACCCTATTGAACTTTTCCGTGGCTACGCCCCTGGTGGAAAATGGGTACAAGATGCTATACCAATGGTACCTCACCCCACACAGAATATTGCGTATATTTAAAAACGGGGCAGCAACATGCTGGCGAGACTGGGGCAAAAGGCACTTTCTGGCATATGTGGTGGGAATGCCCGATTATAACGAGGTTTTGGACAAACTTAGTTACCCAAATACAAATTAATCCAGGTCTGTGTCTACTTAATATACCAGTGGTAGGAATACGCAAATCACAACATTGTCTTCTATCCCATATTGTTACGGCAGCTCGGACCCTAATTGCGAGATTATGGAAGCAAACTGCGGCTCCCACCGTGGGCCAAGTATTCGCAAAGGTAGACTTCTGCTGCTTAATGGATAAAATGACAGCTGTGAGACGAGGATGGGTGGTAAAGTTCTTTAAAAATTGGACCCATATCATTACCTGTTAGAAGTGAAAGAGTGGGCGGAGTTTCAAGATGGCGGCACATTAACCTCGCGGCATATCTCCCTTAGTGAACGCTGCGAGTCAAAAGTTTTTCCTGCTCTTCAATATGCCTCACACAAAACGTAAAGGATTGGTAAGAACTGCTACCCCTTCAGTTCGAACCTCCTCTCCATCGCAACAAACTATTGAGAGCTTTGTCGTGAGGACACCAGACTTACAAACCGGAGGACGCCCTGCTGTCTTCTCAGTAGGAGAACTGAGAGAATTGGGGCTAGACGTTTCTTTGTCACCTCCGGTTCTCAATCCGCCGCCTCCTCCTACTGGATCGCCGTCTCAGCTGGTGATTCCTCCGTCGGGAAGCGATGAGGGAGGTGTCCCCGAAGGGGGCGCTGAGCGGATGAGTTCCAGCAGAGGATCGGGTTCTTTGAGCCCATTTAACCAACCCAAGGTGCCACTAGTGAAGCCGACAACGGTTACCCTAGAGAGCATCTGGGAGGCCTTGCAACAACTCGACACCAAATTGACCAGCACAACAGAGGAAATTGCCTCGTTAGTAAGTACTGTTGATTTATTCTCTAAATCATTAGAAGCCATAAAAAAAGATTCTTACAATCAAACTAACGAAATAAAGGAAGAGGTAAAGAAACTACAAGAATTCTCAACTTTATCTATTAAGGATAAGAATTGGACGCACAGGAAAATAGAACAAATTGAAAATTATAATCGCAGACTGAACTTGCGTTTTCTTAATTTTCCTGTGTTTATGGGGATTTCTCCTCTAGATGCCTTTAAGAAATATTTAATAGAAAATTTAAAGTATTCTTCAGAACATATTCCTCCAGTTAACCGAATATATTATATAATGAAAAAAAAAAAATCGGATGAAGCTTTAAATATGGAACTACAGATTGAAAAAGAAAAAAAACATCAAGAACAATTGAACTTAACGGATATTCTAGAATCTTCCTCATTTGAAATTTTGGAACGTAAGACTTTAATTGCCTCCTTCATTTTTGAGCAAGACTTGGAAGCAATTAAGCGATTATATTTTAGAAATTCCCAACTTCAGTTTTATGGTGAAAAGATTTGGATTTATATGGACGTTACAAAGCAAACGCAAGATAGAAGAAGATTTTTCTTGACTTTAAGGAAAGAGGTTTTGGCTATAGGAGCCTCATTTCATCTTAATTACCCTGTAAATGTGTGGTAAAATATACTGGGCTCAAATATATTTTTTTGATCCAGAACACTTAAAGTCCTTTATAAATGATAAGAAGCTGAGATCAAATTGATGTCTAGATTGAGAATATGAATAATTAGTCTGTGTGGGTGCAAAGCATTTCTTTGATTTCATACCTAATTTATCTCCTGAAAATGTTTATACTCCCCCCTCATTTTTTAAGGTCTAAAGAAGACTAGTACTACAATATGCTTTGTTATAATTTTTCTTTTATATACATTTAATTTTTCTTATATATCTCAATGGGTTATTGTAATATACAGAAATATTTAAGTCTGATTTTCTCTTCAAGTGTAATACTTGTAATTATATTCAAAAGTATAAATAAAAATTAAAAAAAAAAAATTGGACCCATATATGGAGTGGAGAGGGGTCACAGTTTAAAAAATAAAGAAGGGTCTCCACAGTGGGGACTGGGAAGACAGACATGAGTTACATGGTGGGGAGGGGACATGAAGATACTGTATGGTGCAGACAGATGTTGGTTTTGTATTGTGTTGAGATACTGGAAGTTGTATTGGATATTGATTTGTGGAAAATAATAAACATAAAAAAAAAAGGAATACTCAACATATAAAAAATAGCAGGTTCATCTGATTTTACTTATTTTAGGTGAAAAAATTTTTTGGTTTGATTTATCAAAAGCAATTTTTTTAGAGGAAGGAAAAGATCTCAGATGCTTGGCTTGTTGCTCTATTTTAACAACAAAAGTGCTGTGCGAACGTCCTCACTGGTCTAAAAATCCTCACTTTTTCCAAATTTTTTAAAATCCATTTTCATTCACTTGAAAGCATTATTTAACTTCAAATATATAATCTCTGATTAAACCTTGAGAGTTGAAGGGCACTTATCTGCTTTAAAGGAAATTATTCTTTTTTTGTTGTTGTTGTTTGCTCAACAGAGCGCCTCCGTTTCACTATAAGCTTCGGGAGACAAACTGTCATCGTTGCGTTCCTCGTGTCCTAATCACAGGAAAAAAACATGTAACTAAAATCCAGAGCTATGTGAACTTTGTTTCACATTTAAACTTTATATTTCAACTTAATTTGTATAAATTTGACAACGGCTTTTACCTGGTTAAGTGGCTACAAGTCCAACCCCGTGGTGGTAACAACATTGAAAATGGTGTCCAATATTTTTAAAAGGACGCTGTCAACTTTTAACCAATCAGCGGCAAATATATATATATATATTACTTCATCATAAAGGAGTCCGTTAAGACTCCTGTTCCAGAATGTAGAAAAACGAACACCCCGACTTGCACAGAAAGATACATACTGCAATTTAAAATTGCTTACAGAAATGCTTTCCATTCTATTTTTGCCATTTAAACCTTTAGGTATAAGGAATTGCAGCCTGTAAATCCATTTCTGTTCCTCTTGTATATTTTCGGCCCCTGTCCCCTCTGATCGTCTTTACTACTTGATCTCTGAGAATACATTTATAGCCGTCAAACTTATGATGTTGTGCTATGTGGTGAACAACTACTGGAGCCTCCAATTTTTGATGGAATACATTGTGTTTTGTGTTTGCTTAATCTCGGTTTCAAAGCTCTGGTAGTTTTTCCAACATAGATTTCTTGACAGGGGTATACCAGAACATAAACCACATACGTACTGGTGGGAAAAACATTCTCCGAGGACAAGCAGGCTGCTTGTTCTCACGACTGGGTCGATGTCCATGGCGGCCCCCACCAACGGAATTTTTCAAAGCAAAAATATCTCAAAGCTTTGAGAGAACCTTCTGGTGCGCATTCGCGGCCGTCTCCTTGCCCGTCGCGCAAGAGTCCCGCTCAGTTACCTTTTTTTCCATGGTGAACAGGGGCAGCGATTTGCGTCTCTTCTGTCCCCTTCAGAGATCCTTCCGCCATTTTCCTGAGTTTTTTTTCTCCGGTTTTCTATGAATTTTTTTCTTCTTACCTTGCCTTTTAAAGTTTAAAAAAAAAAAAAAAAGAATCCTTATCTTATTATTTTTTTTGCCCTCTAAAGTTTCCTTTCGCTTCCAGCTCGGCTCCTCTTTTTTTGTGCTCTCCTTTTTGGCACAACTGCGAATTTTGATCTCGCCACCGCTATTTTTCCGTTTATCATCGAGGACTCCCAGCGGCTTCAAGAACTGTACTCAGTGCAACCGGACTATCTCAGGTACCGACCCCTATGCACGGTGTCTTCAGTGCCTTGGGCCCGACCATCGCCCAGACGCATGTAAGTTGTGTCTTAGCTTGAAAAAGCGGACACAGGCGTCAAGGCAAGCTTTTTGGGACCGACATTTCGGAGCTTGCATCCAAACCAAAGTTTCAGCGTGCTTGTCTGACATTGCTGCCTGGATGTCTCAACGCCACCTGAAATTAAATATGACCAAAACCGAGCTTCTCATTTTCCCCCCCAAACCCACCTCCCCGCTCCCCCCATTTCTATTTCTGTTGATGGCTCTCTCATTCTCCCTGTCTCCTCAGCTCGAAACCTTGGGGTCATCTTTGACTCTTCTCTCTCCTTCTCTGCTCAGATCCAGCAGACCGCCAAGACCTGTCGTTTCTTTCTTTACAACATCCGTAAAATCCGCCCCTTTCTTTCCGAGCACTCTACCAAAACCCTCATCCACACCCTTGTCACCTCTCGTTTAGACTACTGCAATCTGCTTCTTGCTGGCCTCCCACTTAGTCACCTCTCCCCTCTCCAGTCAGTTCAAAACTCTGCTGCCCGTCTCATCTTCCGCCAGGGTCGCTTTACTCATACTACCCCTCTCCTCAAGACCCTTCACTGGCTCCCTATCCATTTTCGCATCCTGTTCAAACTTCTTCTACTAACCTATAAATGTACTCACTCTGCTGCTCCCCAGTATCTCTCCACACTCGTCCTTCCCTACACCCCTTCCCGTGCACTCCGCTCCATGGATAAATCCTTCTTATCTGTTCCCTTCTCCACTACTGCCAACTCCAGACTTCGCGCCTTCTGTCTCGCTGCACCCTACGCCTGGAATAAACTTCCTGAGCCCCTACGTCTTGCCCCATCCTTGGCCACCTTTAAATCTAGACTGAAAACCCACCTCTTTGACATTGCTTTTGACTCGTAACCACTTGTAACCACTCGCCTCCACCTACCCCCTCCTCTCTTCCTTCCCGTTCACATTAATTGATTTGATTTGCTTACTTTATTTATTTTTTGTCTATTAGATTGTAAGCTCTTTGAGCAGGGACTGTCTTTCTTCTATGTTTGTACAGCGCTGCGTATGCCTTGTAGCGCTATAGAAATGCTAAATAGTAGTAGTAGTAGTAGTAGCTTTGTCCGGTTCCTCGATGTCGACATTGGTACCGAGGTTGGCGTCGTCGATATTGGCACCGGGGATGGCTTCGACTTCAGGAGCGCAGGTAATAGCTGTCCGGAGACCATCATACGCTGGGAGCAGTGAGCCGCCGAGTGGGTCTCCATCTGCCTCGAAGACTCCTGCTGTGCAGGCCCACTGGGACCGACCACTTTCGGACCCGACCCCGAGGAGGCGTGTGGATTACCGAGGAGTATCGATGACATGCATCGAGCGAAGGTGAAGAAGCATCGTCATCGGTCTCCTTCCAAGCACGGTACCGGGAGCTCTAGGGTGTCGAAAGATTCGGCACCTGTGAAGTGCCGGCTCCCGGAGGACCGCTCACCCTCCATTCAAGAAGGGTCGGTGCGTTGGACTTTGGGCAGCCCGGTACCGCCTCCTCAACCTCCACAGGTTCTGCCGCTGATTCTTGCACCTATCCCACAGCCTTCCTCAACAGCGACTCCGGACGAGCGCATCCGAGCCATTCTTCCAGGTCTTCTGGAAGGGTTGCTGCGTCAGTCAGCTCTGGTTCCGGGAGTGCTTGCGCCCTCTGTACCGACTTTGGAAGCGGCAGCTGGCTCTCCGCCTGTGCTGAGGTCTTTGACGCCGGTGCCACATGAGGCATTAGCCTTGGCTGTCACCCAGGTTGACTCCCCATCGACGTAGCTGGAGGGAGCTTCATCGCCGCCAGCATGGAAGTCGACTTCTCGACATCGCCATCGACGACATGCTTCCTCGGCGTCCAGACGGGCCTGGTTTCGGACTGCAGTTAAGGAACTCTTGTCCGATACCGATGAGGATGCCTCATGGGATGAAGGGCAAGATCCCAGGTATTTCTCTTCTGAAGAGTTTTGTGGTCTTCCCTCTGATCCTACTCTTTCTCCAGAAAGAGAGCTTTCACCCCCGGAGAGTCTTTCTTTCTTTCTCTCTCTTTATTTGTCTTGGAAATGTCTGTGGCTATTCCCTTCCCTGTGGTATCTGAGGATGAGCCCAGGACTGAGATGCTCGAGGTCCTTGACTATCCTTCGCCACCTAAGGAGTCATCCACGGTTCCTTTGCATAATGTGCTCAAGGAGCTATTCTATACGTCTTGACCACATTTCTAGCAGAATTAATTCTGGAGTTTGCATGTTGGCTCAAAACATGATTTCCTAAATATACTGCTGGATAGTTTCATTGGAGCATCTTCTAGTCTTAGTACTGTTTGATAGTATAAATAACTTGTTCACACCATACAGAATTTTATAGACCTCTGTTGGTATCAGCTGTCACTTGTTTCTTCTCCTAACCAGTTGAGCCTTTCTTTTTATAAGAGGACTGATCAGCCCTATAATCATTTTTCTCCTCATTCTGCTGTTTTGAGGTGCAGCTACCCAGAACTGCTTGCAGTACTTAAGTTGTGGCTTCATCATAAGGAGTCTTTCATGTTGCCAAGTGCCTTCTGAAAATCCATATACAATATATTGACCGTCTTGCTTTAAGTTTTTTATTTACACATCTTACTGGAATATTACTGCCCCATCCTTGACCATCTTTAAATCTAGATTGAAAGCCCACCTCTTTAACATTGCTTTTGACTTGTAACCACTCCCCCACATTAATTGATTTGCTTTCTTTATTTTTGTCTATTAGATTGTAAGCTCTTTGAGCAGGGACTGTCTTTCTTCTATGTTTGTGAAGCGCTGCGTACGCTTTGTAGCGCTATAGAAATGCTAAATAGTAGTAGTAGTAGTAAGGAGACACTTATGTGGAACTGGATGAAACCGTTAAGTAATCCCACCATTTCTAAGAAAGCTGAGTCCCAATATCGGATTCACGGAGAACCTGAGTTGATGAAGTCACAGTTACCTCACGACTCTATGGTTGTGGATTCCGCTCTCAAGAGAGCCAGGAGTTCTAGAGATTTTGCTTCGGCACCCCCGGGGAGAGAATCTAGAACCCTGGACTCTTTTGGGAGGAAGATGTATCAGGCCTCTATGCTCGTGACCAAATTTCAGTCTTACCAGCTCCACACGAGCATTCACTTGAGGAACATGGTGAAGCAACTGGCGGACTTGGTTGATAAGCTCCCTCTGGAGCAGGCGAAGCCTTTTGAGGAGGTGGTTAGGCAGCAGAAGGCGTGTCGTAAATTCCTGTCCAGGGGTGCTTACGATTCTTTTGATATTGCATCCAGAACCGCTGCCCAAGGTATAGTGATGCACAGACTCTCATGGCTGCGTGCCTCTGACCTGGACAATCGAGTCCAGCAGCGGATTGCGGATGTTCCTTGTGGGGGGGGGGGGGGGGGGGATAATATTTTTGGTGAGAAAGTCGAGCAAGTGGTTGATCAGATCACTCAGCGGGAAACCGCTATGGACAATCTCTCCCCCCGTCTGTCACAGGAACCACTGTCGGGTCCCAAAAGCAAGTTCAAAAATGTGAGTCTTCAGGGCTCTACAGAAGGAAGAGTAGGAGGTGTCTATCTGGAGGTACTATGGAAATAAAATTCCACAGTGCAGGTGCAAGGAAAAAAAAAGCACTTGCTCTCGTGGACTCCCACCTGGCTCTAGCAGGATTAGGGATATGCAGGAGTACAAAACCTTATGGATCATGGTAAGAACTTTGAATCTGATACGGTACTCAATGGACAACCAATGTAAGCGACACAGAAGAGGTGAAGCATTAGGCAGTTACGTGTCTTTGCTACAGCAGTGTGTGTCTTTTTTTAATGTTCTCCCCTTTTATCTATCCTTGTTTTTCGCTTTTCTATTTGGATTTTGTAGTTCCTTTACTTTTTCTGCATTTTTGATATACTGCCTTGACATTTGTTCAAAAGGCAATATGTTAAAACTAAAAAAAAACATAAAACCATAAACCAACATAGCAATCTGCCTTACAAAGAAGCCATGCTGCCATATTCTGCAAGGTTTGAAGTCTCTTCAGATTTGATTTGCTGATTCCAGCATAAGCGATATAACAGTAATCATACTTGGAGTTCATATAGATATACAAAAGAATACAGAGTGAGTCAGTCAAACAGAGACCAAATTGACCTTAGTTTTCAAAGAAAGAAAAAAACCTGTCTTAGTCACTTGTGAGATCTGGTAACGGCACAGAATCAATAATAATGCCAAGGTATCTAAAAGGTGAAACTGGTGTTATCTATCTATTAAGAGTGAGATATCTAAAAGGTGAAACTGGTGTTATCTACCTGTTAAGAGTGAGATTGGCTGAGGGTGGGGCTGCAGGACCTGTGATCCAGTATGTTTTGTCTAGATTTGAAACAAGACTTTGTCTTTGCTATTGTGCTGCTGGTTCCAAATAGTGTTGGAGGTGGAAGGTCAATATTCCATGCATGTGTCGTAGAAAATCTGCATATGAGTAATCACTAATCCCCAAAGACTGAATCAGTAGAGCTAGATGGCTGACAGAGGTTAAAGAGTAATAGGAAAGTATGGAGCCTTGAGAGACAGCAAACAATGGAAATGAGACTGAATAAGAAGTTGGTTGAATAATCTGAAAAGACTGGTATGAAAGAAATGAGAGAAACCAGTCATGTGCTGTTTCAGAAATTCCTAGAGAAACCAATCGAAGAAGCAGCTCACGATTAATCAGGTCAAGAGGTCTAGAGAGATTACCCAAGCAGTTTTGCCTGATTCTAGATTGCTGTGTTGCTTACTCAGTAATGCAGTGACTATGGTTTCTGGAGTGAACCTAGGTCTAAACTTTGATCGACGAGGGTGTGAAGCATTTAGATTCAGAAAATGTTTGAAGTTGGTAGAAAACAATTCTTTTGATAATTTTGGAAAGAAAAGACAGGTTAAGATAACCAGCTGATAGTTCTGAGTTGTTAAAGGATCTTCTGGTGGAGTGGTCAAGTTAGAACATCCTCTTGACATCCAGAGGTGGCCGATTCAAATCCCACTGCTGCTACTTGTGATCTTGGGCAAGTCACTTAACCCTCCATTGCCTCAGGTACAAACTTAGATTGTGAGCCCTCCAGGGACAGAAATAATGTATGAATCTAACTCACCTTGAGATACTACTGAAAAAGTGTGAGCAAAATCTAAATAATAATTAATAATACAAATTTAGGTTTTTTTCAAAAGTGGCCTATTCAGTTCATTAAGTGGTGGAGATGGGACTGTACCAATGGACATACTATTAGAAAGCATAGAGTGAATGGGTGACAACAGTCTCAAGGAAGGTAGTTTCAGTTTTTCCTCTTTTGCATATGTTGTTGGTAGATATACCTGAATAATAGTTGTATTGATGAGTAGTACTTGTAGGCAAATAGAAATTAAGCATTCACTAACTGCATGTTAATGTATTACAGTTCTTGCAAGCTGCTTCTTAATTATAAATCCTGCACCATTTGTTCTTCCATTTCTGTAATAGTATTCCATGTGATCATTAGATTAAAGCATTTGATGCCAGGCCATTTCAGTTCACTGATGCACAATAGATTAAGTTGTGTTCATGCAATTTAATTCTGAATTATGTGTAGTTTCACTTGGTTCATACTTTCTACATTTAATGTCCTAATATGTAAGACTTTGGTTGGGGCTATAGTTAACTTTGACTCTGGTTTCACATGTGGCTACATCAGCAGTCAAACGTCTCAGGCTTTGTTCCAACTACCAAGAAAGCACAAAGGCAGACGGTCTGCAAGCTCCAAGATGGAAAATGTACAAAGCAGATCGTTAAAAACGTAATTTATTAATACAATTTAAAAAAACATATAAATACATATAAAAGATTAGCCCGACACAGGCCGTGTTTCGCCCAGCAAGGGCTGCTTCAGGGGCTACAAGAAATCATAACACAAAATACAATTATTATACAGTTGCTCTTCTAAAATCATAATAAAATCACGTGTGTACATAATTAAAAAAACCTTACTAATCACACATAAAATGAAACGTATATAAAGGTTTGCTATAAATTATATATATACACATGTATATGTATATAGCACCAAAACCCACAAAGAAAAGGACATATAAATAAATATATATGTGTATATAGTCAGACAGGTATAATAAAATTCAGAAATACATGTATATATTAAAATAAATCAACCTTCAATAGGGACATGTATATACTATCAGACTGATAAAATAAAGTAAATTACATATATATATTTTTTTTTAAAAAAAACTTTCAATCACCTGAATCAGTTCATACATAAACATAATAATTCAAAAATTATATTTAAAAAAAAAAAATTTAAAAATTTTTTTTTAAAAAAAAGGAGACCAATGAATTAATAGCTCAGATGTCAATAAATCCACAAGAGAGACTTTTTTTTAAAATTTAAATAAAACACCCACCTACACAAAAATCCTCTTTAATTCAAATTGGAAAAATTATGAATAATTCCAAAAATACACTGTAAGGAAAAAAAGAGAACAACATGAAAAACAAACAAAGGATGAATCAAAAATCAGAAATACAAAATTAAATGAATAAGAGCACATCCTAGACAGGGACTCACATATACAAGCGATCTCAGTGTGAAAAAAACAGCTCTCCGAGAGGGGCCAAACCGACATAACCTAAAAAATAGTTATATAAATAGTTATAATTGCTCCTACCAACGATGGATCTACATATACAGTATAATGAATCAGTAATATTATCAACATCCATCCTAAAAGAAGCTCAAGTGCGATCTCAAAAGGTGCTTGCTACCACTCGATTTTGAATTACATATCTAGTCATAATGAAAATAAATTAATCATTATTTAATATTACACAACTCCGAGTACCCCAAGCACAATAATATAAAGGTAGTATTGCTGCTAATAGTGTCGCTAAACGATAACAGTCGGAAAGATAACATCTATTAAACCACTACTTACATTCTATCTATCTGGCGTCTCTTCTCTCTTGAAGAAAGCTGAAAAACGCGCGAGAATGAGTGCAGGTAGTTAAATACTCTAGATGTAGAAAGTTTGTACACCAATATCCCACAAGATGAATCTATAGACATCATACAAGAAGAATTGCTTAAATGCGATACACATCCTAGGATTCCAGTACAATATGTGATTGAGCTGGCCGCTCTAGCATTAACTAAGAATTTCTTTTTGTTCGATGGTAAGTTTTACCAACAGATAAAAGGCATAGCTATGGGTTCCACATTTGCACCATCTATTGCCAACTTATACGTAGCACGCTTTGAAGAGAAATTCATATTAAGAAATAAATATATAGATAAGATATACTAGTGGAAAAGATACATAGATGACATTTTTTTGATCTGGAAAGGTACAGAAAGGGAGCTGAAGGATTTTTACAATTGTTTAAATACTATGGATGTCAATTTGAAATTTCAAATGAATTACAGTAATGAGAGTATTCCCTTTTTGGACATAAATATTAGTATCCTTCAAAACAAATTTTTAACAGATATCTACCGCAAACCAACAGACGTCAATAAATATCTAAATTATGAGAGTTACCATAGTAAAAGTCTTAAAACAAATTTACCTTATAGTCAATTTTTAAGGTTGAAGCGGCTATGTTCAGATTCTAGAACGTATACATTAAGATCAGAAGATATATCCAAACGCTTCATAGAGAAAGGATACCCATCAAAATGTATACGAGAAGGGTTAAAAAAAGCTTCCGGTGTTTCAAGAGAGACGCTATTGAAGCCTGCTCACAAAATTGGCAATGAGAAGATTGTTTGTACACTACCATACACAAATATGTCTAAACCCATTGTTAATATTATTAAAAAGCACTGGCACTTGCTTGCTAATTTAGAGGTCTTTGAACAAAAAAAACTGATTGTTGCATATAAAAGAGAGAAGAATCTCAGAGATCTCTTAGTACCGTCCACATTACCTGAAATTGATGCACCATTAAATAGTCGCCCTAGTGGCCATTATCCATGTGGTAAATGCTCAGTATGTGTTGTTAATGTTAAAACTAGAAGTCTTTTTATACAGTCAGCCAATAAAGAAATCAAGCTTCAAGAATTTACAAATTGTCAAACAAGTCGAGTCATATATACTGCTATATGCCCATGTAACCTTGTTTACATAGGGAAAACAAAAAGGAAATTGAACACTAGGATCATAGAACATAGAAGTGCATTAAAAAGAAAATCTTTGGAAAAACCATTAGTACAGCACTCTATTAATCTAGGTCATAGATTTGAAGAGTACAAGTTTTGTGTGATCTATGTACATAAAAACAGATCGAGAGGGGGACCAGTTGATATTTACTTGCTACCAGGGGCGTATCTGGAATCCGGCGGTAGGGGGGGCCAGAGCCAGAGAGGGGGGGCACATTTTTGCCTCCCTCCCCCCCCCCCGCCTCCTCCGCCTCCGCCTCTCTCCACCTCCGCCTCTCTCCACCCCCTCCCCGCCGTCAACCCTCCCCCGTTGCTTACTTTTGCTGGCGGGGGGCCCCAACCCCCGCCAGCCGAGGTCCGACCCGCAATCTCCATATTTCGTCTTCCTCCGTGGCCATGTGCTTCAAGGAAGTAACGCTGCAGTGCTGATTGGTTGAATCCAGTTCGGCGTCTGACGTCGCAGCGACGTCAGACGCCGAACTGGATTCAACCAATCAGCACTGCAGCGTTACTTCCTTGAAGCACATGGCCACGGAGGAAGACGAAATATGGAGATTGCGGGTCGGACCTCGGCTGGCGGGGGTTGGGGCCCCCCGCCAGCAAAAGTAAGCGGGGGAGGGTTGACGGCGGGGAGGGGGGCCATGGCGAAATCTGCGGGGGCCCAGGCCCCTGTGGCCCCACGCAGATACGCCCCTGCTTGCTATGCAAGGAACAAGAATTTATATATGATTTAAACTCTCTTCATCCCCATGGTCTGAATTCTGAGACGGACCTCTCGGTCTTCTTATGACCGTTATATATTATAACATGCATATATTTGTGTATCATATGTTTAGCACTATTTAACATCCACCATACAGAAATTCTTTTATTATTATTATTTTTTATTTTTTATTATTTTTATTTTTTTCTATATATATTTTTCATATATTTTTATTATTGAGGCATCCTCTGTTTTAAAACTTTATTTGTAGCTTTCACTCAATTCTTGTATTACATGTTATTATTTTTCACATAAGGAGTCCTTTGTACTGAAGGTCCTTTTTTCTATAGGTTTCACTTTTTCTCCTTATTTTTTGCGCTTTGAGCTATTGTAGTAGGACGAGACTGAGTATCGCTGGGCATACTTTGTTTTTTCCTTGGGCACCCTCGGCTCTGTTATGACGTCACTTATTCACGTTGCAGTTTCTATTTATGGATTTTTTATTCAGCACCATCATTACTACACATTTCTTTCCACTTTTCCCTCTATTCGCTGTATCACTATTTATATTAGATAAGAAAATATTAGGAAACTACACCTTGAACTTTAACCCGGAGGTCCGGTATTTAACTTCCTGTCCCTTTTTTCGCGCGTTTTTCAGCTTTTTTCAGAGACAAGAGACGCCAGATAGACGGAATGTAAGTAGTGATTTATTAGATGTATTTTTTCCGACGGTTGTCGTTCGTCGGACCACTTTCTTCCCCTGATTCGCTGTATCACTATTTATATAAGATAAGTAAATATTTAGAATATTACACCTTTAACTTTAACCCGGAGGTCTGGTATTTAACTATCTGCACTCATTCTCGCGCGTTTTTCAGCTTTCTTCAAGAGAGAAGAGACGCCAGATAGATAGAATGTAAGTAGTGGTTTAATAGATGTTATCTTTCCGACGGTTATCGTTTAGCGACACTATTAGCAGCAATACTACCTTTATATTATTGTGCTTGGGGTACTCGGAGTTGTGTAATATTAAATAATGATTAATTTATTTTCATTATGACTAGATATGTAATTCAAAATCGAGTGGTAGCAAGCACCTTTTGAGATCGCACTTGAGCTTCTTTTAGGATGGATGTTGATAATATTACTGATTCATTATATATGTAGATCCATCGTTGGTAGGAGCAATTATAACTATTTATATAACTATTTTTTAGGTTATGTCGGTTTGGCCCCTCTCGGAGAGCTGTTTTTTTCACACTGAGATCGCTTGTATATGTGAGTCCCTGTCTAGGATGTGCTCTTATTCATTTAATTTTGTATTTCTGATTTTGATTCATCCTTTGTTTGTTTTTCATGTTGTTCTCTTTTTTTCCTTACAGTGTATTTTTGGAATTATTCATAATTTTTCCAATTTGAATTAAAGAGGATTTTTGTGTAGGTGGGTGTTTTATTTAAATTTAAAAAAAAGTCTCTCTTGTGGATTTATTGACATCTGAGCTATTAATTCATTGGTCTCCTTTTTTTAAAAATATTTAAAAAATTTTTTTTTTTTTTTAAATATAATTTTTGAATTATGTTTATGTATGAACTGATTCGGGTGATTGAAAGTTTAAAAAAAAAAAATATATGTAATTTATTTTATTATATCAGTCTGATAGTATATACATGTCCCTATTGAATGTTGATTTATTTTAATATATACATGTATTTCTGAATTTTATTATACCTGTCTGACTATATACACATATATATTTATTTATATGTCCTTTTCTTTGTGGGTTTTGGTGCTATATACATATACATGTGTATATATATAATTTATAGCAAACCTTTATATACGTTTCATTTTATGTGTGATTAGTAAGGTTTTTTTAATTATGTACACACGTGATTTTATTATGATTTTAGAAGAGCAACTGTATAATAATTGTATTTTGTGTTATGATTTCTTGTAGCCCCTGAAGCAGCCCTTGCTGGGCGAAACACGGCCTGTGTCGGGCTAATCTTTTATATGTATTTATATGTTTTTTTAAATTGTATTAATAAATTACGTTTTTAACGATCTGCTTTGTACATTTTCCATTTTGTTCCAACTACTTCACAAAGGAGGAATTGCCCTGATACTCTTTTCTTAGTCAGTGAAACCATTCTGTACAAATGGGTTGTTATCCCTTCCTACCAACAGGTGGAATTATAGAAAAGACTGAACTCTACCATTGACAGCACGGATATAAGCTATTGTGCCCCCTTGGAAAATTCCAGTATGTATCTGACATAGCATAAGTTCCATTCCTTGTCATCCACAGCAGATGAATCCATTAACTGATGAGTTGTATCCGCCTACCAGCAGGTGGAGATAGAGAACACTGAAAGACACAGTGACTCAGGACGGCCAGCCCCTTCTGCCTGAGTATATCTCTATCTCCCAGCAGGTGTGGACGTTGCTTTAACAGCTCCTTGATTTCTGCCTGGGGAGGCTCCTGTGCTTTGCCAAGCGGGGGTGTTGTGGCTGGTGGTGCCCACTTTGAAGGCATACTTGGATTTGTTCCCTGTCCCTCTGTTGCTGCCTGCCTCTAATTTTCCTCACAGTGTAAAAAAAAAAGGGGGGGGGGGGGCGCGCTTTTACTGCGCAACTATTCTGAGGCTTTGTCCGGAGATTCTGGTTTTGTGCAGTGTGTCCGGAGCTCGTTGGCTCGGTCTTCTAAGGTGAGAGTGGTGCCCAGCTCCTCTGGGGAGGTTCCCGCGGACACCTGTGCGGGGTAAGTTTTGGCACGAAGCCGCCATTTTCTATTTTCTATATTTCCGTCCAGTCGGGCGATGGCTGCTGAAGGAGTTAAGCGCTGCTTCCGCTGTGGTAAACGCAGGTCGGCAGCGGGGCTTTGCAGTACGTGCTCCTTAGATGCTCGTGCTAGTACGGACATGGCGAGCGGTGATTCTTCCCGCTCGATGGAGCTGGCAGCGGGCGCCATTTTGGAAGCGCCGCATGATGACCCTCGCGGTGGCGGAGGAGTCTGAGTGCAGGGGGACGCCTTGTTCCGAACCTGCTAGAGGAGCTCCTTTCTCTGCTTGCCTAATTCGGGAGCGGAGGGCCAGAGTGAGTTTTTCTCCCCTGAATTTGTGCTGCTGATGCATAAGGCCTTCATGTTAAAGAGAGCTCTGCCGGAGGTGTCTGACACTTCATTGCGGACTGGATTCTTTCCAGGTTTTGATAGCCCAGTGTTGGCTCCTGATTTTGGGGCTTCCCCTGAGCAATGGACTGACACTAAACGTAGACAGGTGAATTCGCCGTCTGAGTGTGCCTCCCCCCCCCTCCCCCCCCCCCCCCCCCCCCCCCCCCCCCCCCCCCCGTGGTCAGGCTGTGGGGAGTCTGAGGGTTCTGGCAGGCCCTCATGGACGGATGATCCGGATGAGGGTCCCTGTTTGCCACAGGACTTGGATGATCCTAAAATGGTGCGGATTTTCCACCGCTATGAGCTGCCAGCGCTCATTTCTGACGCCTTGCAGGCCCTTTCTATTGAAGATCCGGCCGAGGGCGATGCTGCCTCTGTTAATCCTAGGATGGCTAGTACTAAGAAGCCTTCTCGTGCTTTTCCTTTGCATGACTCCTTCCAAGTGCTTATTTCAGCTCAATGGTCTGACCCTGATGGGCCTTTGAAGGTAGCCAGGGCTATGGGTCAGCTTTACCCTCTGAGTGAGGATCACTTGGCCCCTTTGGGGATGCCTAAAGTGGATGTGTTGGTCTCAGCTGTGACTAAAAAGACCACTCTCCCGGTGGAGGGAGGGGTCGCTTTGAAAGATATGCAGGACCGGCGGCTAGAATCTGCGTTGAAGCGGTCCTTTGAAATCTTGGGCCTTTCCTTAAGTGCGGCTATTTGTAGCTCCTATGCAGCCCGGGCCTGTCTTTCCTGGTTACAGCAGGCGGTTGATCAGCCTGCTGATGGTGCGGGGTCCCTCGCTGAGGTTGGTCCGCGTATGGAGTCTGCCCTGTCCCTTTTGGCTTATTTCCTTTATGATCTGGTCAGAGCTTCGGCTATACAAATGTCTATGGTGGTTGCGGCCCGCCGCCTTCTCTGGCTGCGGCATTGGGCGGCTGACATGGACTCTAAACAAAGGCTGGTGAGGTTACTCTTTCGGGGCCTTCTGCTATTTGATGAGGAATTACAGAAGATTTTTAAAGACCTAGGGGACTCTTAAGTCCCAGCGGTTGCCTGAGGATAGGCCGAGGCCTTCTTCCAAAAGTCCTGTTTTTCCCTCCTCTTCCAGGCCACGTTTCTGCGAAGCTCGCAGATATCGCCTGGAGCACTCTGCTAGGTTTTCTCAACGTGCCCGTTTTTAGCAGAGGAACTCCTTTCGCTTGGAAAAGCGTTCCACAGCGGCCGGGCCACGGCCAGGTTTTCAGGGGCGTCCTCCACAATGATGGAGGTCCACTCGTCGATTCCTGCAGTAGGAGGTCGTCTTTCCCTCTTTCTTGAGTGGATCAAGATTTCTTCGGATCAATGGGTCCTGGACCTGATCAGAGAAGGTTACCGATTGGAATTCTGTGCCACGTTGAGGGACGCCTTTATGGAGTTCCGATGCGGCACTGCCATCAAACGGGCGGCGGTAGACGAGACCTTGCAAGTCTTGCTGCACCTCGGGGCGGTGATTCCGGTGCCTCCTGCTGAGCGCGGCTGCGGTCGCTACTCCATTAATTTTGTTGTACCTCAAAAAGGCGGGTGTTTCAGACCAATCCTTGACTTACGAAGAGTGCGTCACTTTCGCATGGAAACCCTGCGTTCCGTCATTGCGACGGTACAGCCAGGAGAGTTTCTCACGTCTCTGGACCTAGAAGAAGCGTATTTGCACATACCTATTTGGCCTTTGCATCAGCAGTTTCTCCGGTTTGCGGTTTTGGGCCAACATTTCCAGTTTTGGGCCTTGCCTTTCGGCCTAGCCATAGCTTCTCGTACTTTTTCCAAGGTGATGGTTGTGGTAGCTGCTTTTCTCAGGCGAGAGGGTATTAGAGTTCACCCTTACCTCGACGACTGGCTCATTAGGGCGGATTTGGCAGACGAGAGCCGATTCGCCACGACCAAAGTTATAACGGTTCTTCAGACTCTGGGCTGGGTGATCAATTTGCCCAAACGTCACTTCACCCCCTCTGTCTCTCGAGTATTTGGGGGTCCAGTTCGACAGGGCCTCGGGGTTCATCTTTCTCCCCAAACACAGGCGATGCAAGCTTCAGAATCAGGTCCATCTGCTCCTGCTGATGCCTCGCCCTCCAGCTTGGGATCGATGACGGCTGCCATGGAGGTGGTTCCCTGTGCCAGAGTGCATATGAGGCTGCAGCAGATTGCTCTGCTCCAGCAATGGTCTCCGATTTCCCAGGAATACCAACGCAGACTTAAGTGGCTCCCTGCGGCCCGGCACAGTATGGATTGATGGCTCTCCGACAGGATGCTGTGCCAGGGAATGCTGCTCGCACTTTCTTCTTGGTGCTTGCTGATAATGGATGCCAGCCTTTCGGGCTGGGGAACTCATTGCCAGGGAAACTATGCTCAGGGTCAGTGGACACCCGTGGAAGTGGGGTGGTCCATCAATTGCTTGGAACTGAGAGCGATATTCTAGGCTCTTCTGGCCTTCCACAAAACGCTGGAGGGGCTTCCTGCCCGTGTTCTGTCAGACAATACGACAGCGGTGGGCTACATCAATCGCCAGGGCGGCACTCAATGCAGGGCAGTGGCCGTGGAGGCTGCTCAGATTTTCCTCTGGGCCAAGCTCCACTTGCATCTGCTGACAGCAGCTCACATAGCAGGTTAGAGCAACGTGCAGGCCGATTTCCTCAGCAGACATCAAATCGAGCCGGCGGAATGGGAACTGGCAGAAATTTTTCTTCAGATTTGTGTCAAATGGGGGACATTGATCAAATGGCATGAAGTTCAAATGCCAAAGTCCCTCGCTTTTTCAGCAGAAGGAGAGATCCTCGCTCGGCGGGGTTGGATGCACTGGCTCAACCCTGGCCTCCGGGCCTCCTGTATGTGTTCCCTCCTTGGCCCTCGATAAGGCGAGTCCTACTGCGGATTCAACAGTATCGAGGCTTGGTAATTCTCATTGCTCCGGATTGGTCAAGGTGTCCGTGGTATGCAGATCTCCATTGGATGCTGGTGAAGGCTCCCCTCCCTTTGCCTCTGGTACCGAACCTATTGGTTCAGGGTCTGGTGACGATGGAGGACCCATGCCGATTTGGTCTTAGGGCCTGGCTCTTGAGAGGGCGCAATTGAGAGACAAGGTCTACTCTAACAAGATTATCTCTACTCTCTTGCAGGCCTGCAAGTGGTCTACTTCAGCAGCTTATGCTCGGATCTGATGCAAGTTTTTTTATGTTTTAACATTTTTATTGATGATAAACATATATTATCACAACAATAATCAGGTGTACACACAGTGTTGCCCCAAGGCTTCCAATCTTACAAAACAATAATAACATCCATCATCAAACTTTTTAAGCATTTTCTCCCCTCCTCCCTCCCACCCATCCCGTGTATCTCCCAACCGAGCCTTGTGTTCTTATAGACTCGGTGGAATCCCTCCCTTCCCCCCCCCTCAGAGTTATGTCTAATACTTCAACACTTCCCCCCCCACCCCCATGACAATACAAAATAATTCCCACATTCCATTTGAAAAAATACCTGAACTTAACCATGGAGAAACATATAACTAATACAGTTAGTTATCCTCTGTCATCAAACTGGTATCGTTTCCCCCTTCTTCCTATGTCCATCCACTCGTTATCATTCTTCAATTAATAATGCTCTGCTACTTTGCATCCTGTAAATTCCAGAGCCATTAATCATATCATAACACTTCTGATATTTAACTATTTACTATCTGTTATATTGTCATTTTGGGCTTTCCTCTCCTCTCCCCTTTCCCCATGGACCCCCCACCCTTCCCCCCCTCTTATCCCCCCCTCCCCTTTAACCATTGTGAAGGGTACATGTTTTAATCATATATAGTTCCCAAATCTCACAATTTAGAATAGTAGTGGTAAGAGCCTCTAATCATTTGTTTATGTCTACCCCCCTCCCCCTCTTTACCAGGGAGCTCGTCCACCCATTAATGATGTCTGACTTTTGATTGTATCTCATGTTTCTAATTATATGCTTTCCATATATACAGACTACCCCAATGTGTTCAAAACGTGGCTCCTTGCTCGTGGTGATATTTTGTGTAGGTATGCCCCCCAAACTTTTATGAATTGTTGACGTCTCTTTGGTGTATTACGGGCGTCCTGCATTTCCCATAACATAAGTTCATTGAGCCTATTTCTCCAATACCAATATGAGGGTCCTCTATCTGCTGTCCAGCAATTTAGGATACATTTTTTCCCCAAAATACAAAGTTTACTAAGGAACATCTTTTCTTCCAACGTTCCTTTGTGCCATGTCGTCGTGGAGCTCAGTATCACCCTTTCAAAGGACAGGTCCACCCGATATCCCAGAACCCAACCCAGAAACCTGGAGAGAGCTGTCCAAAACCCCCGTATCTCTCTACATTGCCACAAACCATGGCTTAATGATGCATTTACTTCTGCACATTTGGGACACTTATGTGTTTTTACCACTCCTGCGTGCCATGCCTGCTTAACTGAAAAATATGCCCTATGTATGATACGAAAGTGGCACTCCTGCAACTCAGCACTATGCACCACCCTTACCCCTCCTTGGAGCGCCGCTAATATCTTCCCTTCTGTTATTTGGTCTTCCACCTCCCGACTCCATCTGTCCACTACCATCTTAACATCTCTTTTTGGTTGCTTCCCCTCCAATACCTTGTGGAACCCTGACACCGAGATTTGTCCTACTGCATCCCCAGCTAGAAGCTCCCTAATGTCCTTCTTAAAGCCAGGCAGGAGACTTACGGTGGGGAGCTCATGTATGTAATGTGAAAGTTGGAAATAGGCTAATTTTGCCAACATTCCCCCCGCATAGTGCCTCTCAAACTCTGAATAAGCCATAACGGTCCCATCCGCTTGTAGAAAGTTTTCCAATAGTATGACACCCTGCTTCCCCAGGTCTCGAAAAAATTTACTTTCTCTCCCAGGTGAGAACTCCGCATTACCCGTGATTGGCAGCAGCACACTACTCTCTGAGCTGTGCTTCCAAAGTTTTGTTATCTCTTTCCACAGATATCTTAAAGGCTGTAAAAGTGGACTATTCTTTACTTGCTGTGGGAGATTTCTGACTTTTGCATGTAATAAGTAATTGAGATGCCAGGGGCTGAAGTGCAGTCTCTCTAATTGTACATCTGTGTAATTGTTCGTGCCCATGACCCAGTCTCCTAAATGCCTTAAGAGGCATGCTTGATTGTATATACGCATATTAGGGATCCCCAAGCCCCCATTCGCCTGGGCCCCACTAAGATACTCCCATTTGAGGTTTGGTTTCCTTCCAGCCCAACAAATCGTGCCACCTGTCTCTGGTGTACCCGAAGATCTTTTTTCCATAGTCGTATTGGTAATACCTGCAGTACATATAACCATTTCGGGAAAACCAACATGCGGTATAAATGGATCCGGCCCAAGAGTGTCAATGGCAAAGAGCTCCACCTGTTTAACTGCTCCCTCGTGTCTCGCAACAAGTGCGGAACATTGGAAGCGTATATCTGAGCCGGGTCCAATGTCAATTGAATGCCTAAGTATCGGAATGACCCCGTCGCCCACCGTAATGGGAACTGCTCCCAATCTGCCTTCCTAATGTCTGGGCTTGCTAAGGCCTCCGATTTTATCAAATTTAAATGAAATCCAGAAAAGTCCCCATATTCCTTTATACTTTCCATTAGGTGCCCCAGAGAATTCTTGGGATTTGTTATTAACACCAGTAAGTCATCTGCAAAAGCTGCTATTTTAAATTCCCGATCTTGTATCTGTACACCCTTTATGTCTACGTTGTTACATATTTCCCGTATCAACGGGTCAAGTATTAGGACAAAGAGTAAGGGTGAGAGAGGTCAACCCTGGCGTGTACCTCGACCAATGGGGAACCAGTCCGAAGCTAAACCATTGACAAGGACTCTCGCTCTAGGATCGGTGTACAGGGTTCTAATCGCCTGCAGGAAGAACCCAGTCATTCCATATGCTTTTAATGTTTCTAGTAGGAATCCCCAATCCACCCGGTCAAAAGCCTTTTCGGCATCGAAACTAATTAACATGGTTGGCTGTCTTTCCCTGTGTGCTTTCTCTAACGCTAGAAGTATTCTCCTCATATTCTTTGCTATTTTCCTACCCTGGACAAATCCTGCTTGTGGCTCTTCTACCAAAGAGGGAAGATATCTGGCCAGTCTATTAGCTAGCAATTTGGCCAGAAACTTGGCTTCTGAGTTTAAAAGCGAGATTGGTCGATAAGACTCCGGGTGTAGAGCTGTTTTACCAGGTTTAAGCAGTACTATTATTTGGGCCTGGTTCATATATAGTGAACAGTTAAATTAAATACCTCAGTCAGCACCGGGCTAATTTCTGCCTGCAATAACTTATAAAACTCATTCCTCATTCCATCAGGGCCCGGTGCTTTCCCCAGAGGACTTTGCTTGATCACCCACATAACCATCTACAGTAATATCTGCATTCAACACCCTTAACTCCTCAGCCTCCATTTGAGGTAAATCAATGCTAGCCAAGTATGTCTCATCAGGCCTGACCAGATCCTCCTGTGGTTTGTACAACTGTTCAAAGAAATCTTTAAATACTCCCGAGATTTCACTGTCCTTGTGTACTAGTGACCCACGGTGATCCCTTAGTGAGAGTATCTTTTGATTACCTACTTTTCTGCCCATGACCTTCACCAGGAAGCCCCCTCCCTTATTTGCAAATTTATAGAGCTGGTATTTATAGTAAGCCTGGGATTTTTTAACTGTACGGTGCAACAACTCGTTAAGGCTCTGTTGGGCCTCCAGTAATTGCACTCGGAGGCTCTGAGTGTGTCCCGTGCTGTACTGACGTCTCAATTCAGTCACACTCCTTTCTAATCTAAGAATTTCTTGTCGCCTCATTTTCCGCTTAAAGCTTACATAAGCTATAATCTCCCCTCTAAGCACTGCTTTAGCTGTTTCCCAATAAAGCACCGGGTCCGTCCTATGATTCTCATTATTGATGCTAAATTCTTTCCAGCACTTAGTCAAATGGGGTAAGAATTGCCCGTCCCTATAAAGCCAAGTTGGGAATCTCCATATGTAATCCTCTCTTATCCCTCCGTCCAGCTCCAACCTCGCCATTACCCAGGCATGATCGGAAACCACTATTGGCCCTATTTTCGCTGTGTCCACCTGTGTGAAGATGTCTCCAGTTACTAATGTATAGTCGATACGGGACAAAGTGGCATGGGCTCTCGATAAATGGGTATAATCCCTCTCAAGAGGGTTCAAAGTTCTCCACACACCTACTACTGCAAAAGCTTCCTCCAGTGCTGCTATTCCCTTCCCCGGCCTAGCCCTCTCTCTCCCACTTGAACCTGACCTGTCCAGTGCCGGGTCCGCGACTTCATTAAAGTCGCCCCCCATTATAATCGGGGCTCCTCCTAGCCCTTGCATAGCACTAATAAGCTGTGTATAAAAGCGCTGGTCGAACGTATTCGGCGCATAAATATTGCATAGCAAGATTGGTTGTCGGTCCAGTACTACGGATGCCAACACGTATCTGCCCCCAGTGTCTCCTACTACCTGATTGACTTTCACATGTATACCTTTCCGTACTAGTGTAATCACTCCTCCTTTCCCCCCTACTGCCGGGGATTCAAAAATGTCTCCCACCCACCATCGTTTCAGTTTAGCATGTTCTATACCTGTCAAATGTGTCTCCTGCAGGAATGCAATTGAGTCTTTTGATCATTAAGAATTTTTAGAATTTTCTGTCGTTTAATGGGCGAGCGGATGCCCCCTACATTCCAAGTTACTACTTGTAATGGAGTCATGTAATCTCTACTCTTTCGTTAATACTGCCTTGCATTTTTCCCCCAATCTTTGCAGAGAGGTGTCCCAGCCACCACCCCTCCCGCTCCTCTTTCCAATCTGTCATTACTCTTGCACCACACCATATGTCAATCATACCATCACTACATGTATACAAACACCATGTTCCCTTCCCAAATCTTGTCCCTCCCTCCCACCCAACCCCCCCCCCCTACCCTCTTTGTCACTCTCCCAGGCCCCTTCCATGCCCTTGACTTCTCTCGCCCTTTGAAGCCCCTAAATTATCTGTAAACATCTGGTCCCTTAAACCACACCCCTCAAAGCAATCAACGACATTATAAGCCCGGGACTCCTATGACCCCATCCCCCAACGTGTACTGGAGTCCCTTAAACTCATCCCATATTAACCTTAACTGATGAACAACAAGAACCTTCAAATCTGTAACTTGAGCTTTCAGTACATCTCCTACCATATACCATAGCATGCGGGTATAATCCCCATGTCCTCTTTCACCAACGGGAAGACTCCCCTAGGTGTCTCTCGGCTCGGACTCTACTGCAAAGTCATGTGTCTGGCTCTTTCATTTCCACGTCTAGGAACTTTTGAGCTTCTTGAACAGTTTGAAAGGATCTCCACTGGTTCCCATGCTGAATCTTTAAAATAGCTGGGTATAGTAACATAAATCTGGTGCTCTTGGCGACCAGTGTGGAGCATATGGGATGAAAACGGCGTCTTTGTTCCTGTACTCCTGCCAAGTAGTCCTGAAAAATCTTTATTGGGGAACCCTCATATTGAAGAGAGTCGCGCCTCATCCGGAATCCTCGTAATATTTCTTCTTTATGCAGATAGTTAAGCACTTTAATAATGACGATTCGCGGTCTCTGCAAATTTGGTTGCCAACGCCCCAGCCTATGGGCTCGCTCGATGCACAACTCCCCTCGGCTATCTGATAGGGCCAACTCTTTTTTCAACCACTGTTCTAGTAATTGTCCAAGTAGCCTTTCTGGGACCTTTTCGGGGATGCCCACAATTCTCAAGTTGCATCTCCTGGCACGGTTTTCCATGTCCTCCATTTTTTCTTGTTGCAACTTAAGTTGAGTCCTGAGCCTGGCAATCTCCTGTATGTTGTGGGAGCTGGAGTCCTCCACTGCTGCTATCCGAGTCTCCGCCTCTCCTACTCTCTTCTCCGTTTCGGCCCCTGAGGATTTTAAATTCTTTAATTGCCCGGCCAACAAGTCAAATCTCGGGTTGAGAGCTGCGCTCACCGCTGCTGTTATTTGCGCCAGTTGTTTGTCAGTGAATTCACCCTCAGCTGTACCTTTCAAGTCCGCCATTTTATGGCTGGGCTTAGGAGGTGAGAGTCTTTCTTTATCAAATTTTGTGCCTCTACGGGTCATTCCAGATGGTCTGGGTTTCAAATATTGCTCCATACATTCAGCAGCACCACTCTCGGACCCTCTCCCAGCACTTTGGCGAACAGCTCAACTGCTATTTAACAAGTGGCCTCTGCCCAGGCCTCGTTTATATTCGGGGCCTCAGGTGCCGTGGAATAGTTATACTGGGCCTTCAACCCACCACCTCGGTTATCGTATCTGCATACGCAGGGTTGTCCCTTTAATTAGCGAGTAAATTCAAGCACATAAAAACAGTATGATAAGTCCACTCTGCTAGAGTTTCTTCCCTCTAACCCCGGGATGTATCTGCCAATTGCGTGAGTGCAGCCGCCAAAAGAGCTTGCCCGCTAGCTGACGTTCCTCCACTCCTCCAGCTCCTGAGATGCCCTTTCTGCAACTTTTGCAACTTTTGCCAGAGCTTGCTTGTCGGCTCCCTGCCTTGATCCCAAGAGCAGGTACTCACTGTCTCTGTTCCTGCGACAGGATCCGGCCTTCCCCCTTCCGTCTGGACTCCCGCCTCTCCTGATAGCCGCCAAGTATATATTTTTTAAAGGCTCCGGGCGTTCTCTGCCGCCGCCATCTTGGAACCGCTCGAGTTCATTTCAAAGTTGTTTTTAGTGTTAAAGATAACGCCAGCAGTGCTGCTTCCGTGTTCATCTATGCCCCGGGTGCCCTCCTTGCTCACTGGGTCTTTTGGGGGCGGGTCCGGCGATTGAAAAATCGGGGCTTCATTCGGGCGGAACGGAGCTCACAACGAGGCGTCCATCTCGCTGTTCGTCTCCACCGGAAGTCTCCTGACGCAAGTTTTAAGCGTGGTGTGTTTCAAAGGCGATCACACCCATGTGGGCTACAGTCTCGCCGATACTGGACTTTTTGCAGGACGGTTTACAAAAGGTCTGCCTTACAATTCCCTGTAAGTTCAAGTGGCAGCATTGGCATGCTTTCGAGGGAAATTCTCTGGCTTGTCCCTTGCTTTGCATCCGGACATTGTCCGATTTCTCAGAGGGGCACCGGCTCAGTCCTTCCGTGAGGTCGCCGTGTCCGGCCTGGAACCTGGGACTGGTGTTGAAGGCTCTGCGTTCGCGTTTTGAGCCGCTTAGGCGGGCTTCTGAGAAGGAAGTGACTCTCAAGACAGTCTTTTTGGTGGCCATGACATCGGCTAGACGCGTTTCTGAGCTTCAGGTGCTTTCCTTTCGGGATCCTTTTCTACAGTTCTTGGAGTCCGGGGTAATGGTACGGACAGTGCCTTCCTTCCCTGCCTAAGGTGGTTTCAGCGTTTCACCTGAACCAACTCATTTTTCTACCTTCCTTTTCTAGGGAGGACTTTCCGGATTCCTCTGGGCAATTGCGTCTTTTGGATGTATACAGGGCTCTTTTGCAGTATCTACAGATGTCAAATGACTTCAAGGCTTCTGATCACCGTTTTGTATTGTTAACAGGTCCTCGATGCGGGGGTCCGGTGTCTAAGGCTACTATAGCCTATTGGCTTAAGGAAGTAATTTTTTCTGCGTACCTGCTTTCAGGACGGTCTCCTCCTGAAGCATTTTAAAACGCATTCTACTAAAGCGTTTTCCTCTTCATGGGCTGAAATGGGTGTTCTTTCTGTTGATGAGATCTGTCGTGCTGCTACTTGGGCTTCTCAGCTCTTGTTTGTACGGCATTACAGGCTGGATGTTGCAGCGAAGCAGGATGCACATTTTGGTGACCAAGTACTTGCTCGCGGAGTTGCCTGTTCCCACCCTATGTAGGGAGTGCTTTTGTACATCCCATCATAAGTACATAAGTAATGCCATACTGGGAAAAGACCAAGGGTCCATCAAGCCCAGCATCCTGTCCACGACAGCGGCCAATCCAGGCCAAGGGCACCTGGCAAGCTTCCCAAACGTACAAACATTCTATACATGTTATTCCTGGAATTGTGGATTTTTCCCAAGTCCATTTAGTAGCGGTTTATGAGCTTGTCCTTTAGGAAACCGTCCAACCCCTTTTTAAACTCTGCTAAGCTAACCGCCCTCACCACTTTCTCCGGCAACGAATTCCAGAGTTTAATTATACGTTGGGTGAAGAAAAATTTCTCTGATTTGTTTTAAATTTACTACACTTTAGTTTCATCGCATGCCCCCTAGTCCTAGTATTTTTGGAAAGCTAGGATTAGGGGGCATGCGATGAAACTACAGTGTAATAAATTTAAAACAAATCGGAGAAACTTTTTCTTCACCCAACATATAATTAAACTCTGGAATTCGTTGCCGGAGAAAGTGGTGAAGGCGGTTAGCTTAGCAGAGTTTAAAAAGGGGTTGGACGGTTTCCTAAAGGACAAGTCAATAAACCGCTACTAAATGGACTTGGGAAAAATCCACAATTACAGGAATAATATGTATAGAATGTTTGTACGTTTGGGAAGCTTGCCAGTTAATCAGTTAATGGATTCATTTGCTGTTGATGACAAGGAAGGGAAAATTAGGTTCTTACCTCGGTAATTTTCTTTCCTTTAGTCACAGCAGATGAATTCATGATTCCTCCATGTCTGACTTTGTTTTTTGTTCAGATCTTTCAAGCAGATATTGTAGCTCCTCGGGAGGAGTTGAAGACAAGTTCTTAGAGTTCTACATTCTGTTCTATTGCAGGAGGCTGAGATTGTCCCTGCTTTGTTTGGTTATTGCTCCGGTTCTGGGGCGTTTGTTCACTGTGAGGAAAGTTTATGTTGCCTGCCTTATTCACTCTGCTTTAGTAATTTTATATACTGAGGCAGAAGGGGCTGGCCGTCCTGAGTCACTGTGTCTTTCAGTGTTCTCTATCTCCACCTGCTGGTAGGCAGATACAACCCATCAGTTAATGGATTCATCTGCTGTGGCTAAAGGAAAGAAAATTACCAAGGTAAGAACCTAATTTTCCATTCTTATGCACCCATGCCCCATCAACCACTGTAACTACAATGAGCAGCAAGCTAGCAATGCACCACAAAGTGGCACTTGATCTCAAGCGCATATGAGGAAGAAAAAAACAGATCTGGCGATGAATTAGAAGAAATTGTTTTTTTTTTTTTTTTAATTTAAAGAAGTCTTGATTCAAAGGGAGTACACATTAAGCAAAGGAATTAGAAAAGCGACCCCCCCCCCGCCCAGTACACAATCATAGAACACATGGCAAATAACACCAAACTGGAGCAGAAGAAAGGGCAACCTTGTGCTTCACCAAGTAATGCATCCACATCCCCCAAACCATTACAAGCGCTTAGACACTTCTATTTATGTAATAATTTTCCCCCCTTTTGTAATCTAGAAAATCACCTTTCCCACACACCCCTGTCTGCCCCCCCAACCCAAGAAAAGGGGAAGAAATGAAAAAGAGAACCCCCCCCCCCACACACACACACACAAGCTCCCCTCCTCACCCGCACCGTCCGCTCCATCACACACAGAAACAAAGGGCTCCCAAATTGCTTCCCATTTTGCCAGAGTCTTGTGCTTCATGGCCCATTGCCTCTCCATCTCACAAACATACCACAATTTATTAACCCATTTTATCAAGGAGGGAACACAAGAGGACCTCCACTGAGCGGCCAACATAACCCTGGCCGCCAGCATTGCATATCGGACCAGCAAAGATTGCGAAGTGGTCAAACCCAGAGGTTTCTTAGGAAAAAGAAAAAATTCTGGTGCCCATTTAAGAGGCTGACCAATCCATCTTTTTGGGCATTGAGTCACTGAGAGAGCACAGCACACCCAGAACCCTGGGCTGAGGTCTTCCAAGGGGGGGGGGGGGGGGGGTTTGCAGAATGATTTCGCTGACTAAAGAAGAAAATGTTATCAGGTAAGAGATGTGGAGGGGCGTTTTCGATATGACATCTAAGTCTGACTTTGGACGTTATGCCAAAACCGTCCAAAATCTGAATAGGAAAGGGTCATTTTCAAAAAAGTGGATACAGCCTAACCTAGTGGTTTCCAAACTGGCCCTCGATGTACCCCAGCCAGTCGTGTTTTCAAGATATCCATGGTGATTATTCATGAGAATAATTTGCATGTAATGAGGGCAGTGCATTCAAATCTCTCTCATGAATATTCATTGTGGATATCCTGAAAACCTGACTGCTGGGGTTCCTTCAGGACCAGGTTTGGGATCCACTAGGTTAGGCTGTACTCAATTTTGGTGTCAACATGTTGCATTCTATATAAGAGACAAAATAAATGTATCAAGTCAGAGGAATGTAATCTATAGTACGTATATCCCTTTTAAGGTAAATGTAACATCTTTAGAGCTATCACATATTCTTGTAAACCTTTGCTTGGACCAATTGCTAGAACAGAGTGCCGTGGGATATGCAGTTTGAAATTATTTTTGTTTGCTCAAGTGACATCAATTCTCTCCAAATTACAGAACCTGAATTGTTAAAACTCAGCTAGTGGTAATGTTTTCCACCTTCAAATTAAACTTGATTCCAAAATTGTACATATACAATGCAAGCCTTTGCTGGGTAAGACACAAATGAGCTCTTGGAAATTGCTCTGTTCCTTTTGTGCTTGCGAACTCATGCAAGTCATGTGCAAATCAATCCCCCAGTCTCCCAACAGGGCTAGGTCAGTAATGAGAGAGAGAGAACCACTCATTATTGCGTTGACACATTAAGATTCTAGGTTTCGGCTGTCAAGTGGGTTGCAGTTTGGATTGCTGCACTTTTGGGCATGACTTCCAGGGAGTTAGGGTATGATTGGAGTCTCGCAGGTTTCTGCCAGGGGCCACTGTATAGTTCCTAAGGATCTGTCTAAGTGCTTTTCCCTGACAGAGCTAAGAATTTGCCAAAGTGGCAGTAGTCAGGCCTACAAAGCCACTCATGAGGGGTATGAAGTGTTAGAGCAACTGAGCCTTGCATGACCACTGTTTAAAGTGGGTGGGTCTGTGTGGCAAGTAGTGTTTCTTTGGCTGTATTTTCCTCCTCTTGCTTTCTGTTCCTCTGTCTTCCTCCTTCCTTCCCACCACCAGTGCTGTGTTGGGCTGTGCAGTGCGGGACTGCATTACCAACCGAGTGTGATAAAGGGACAACGAGAGAAAGGGGTCTGACTTGCACAGCCAGTTTAAACAATAGTTCATTTTCTCTAGGCATACAAGGTTCTTACTGATCAGAAACTCTTACACTCAGTGATTCAATTATATGCTCTTTACGACTGACACCTTGGAAGCTATGGGACCTGCTCTGTTACTTAATGTGTGATGATCCTTGCCACTAGTACCACATTGCCAGTGCCAGAGCACCCCATCTGACCCTAAGGACAGGACTTTCCCCTAAGCTGGGGATATCTCCCAACACTATTCTGAGGATTGCCTTTGACTGTGCTGGTTCTTTGAGTCCAAAAATAAAACAACAAACAAAAGATATTTACATACAGTGATGATCAGTCAGCTTGGGAGTGCTTCCGACAGCTTAAAAATACTTTCATCTAGGTCTGGTACTGGGCACAATTCCAGGCCTGGTTTTCTGTCTTACAGAGCTCTAGCAGAGTAGCTGTGGGGATTTTCCTGTTATCTCGTACAGTGTCATAGGACCTCAATGTTGTCCTCACCCAGCTGATGAAAGCTGCTTTTGAACTACTTGACTCCTGTAATGTGAAGTAACCTGACCTGGAAGGTTTTGTTTTTGGAGGCGATCACTTCAGCTCGCAGAGTGGAGCTTTAGGCCCTAGTAGCGGATCCATCTTCCACAAGATTTCATCATAACAATAGTTCTTTGAATGCACTGTTCCTTAGCGTCCCTCCGGACCGGACCAGGATTGGACTGATGGGTTGTGCTCGCCTACCAGCAGGTGGAGACTGAGAAAAAACTCTGACTCTAGAGAGCCAATAGGAGCCCTGGCCATGTGACCTTAGCCTCAGTATTTTCTCAGTCTCCCAGCAGGTAGGAAGTGAGCCCATTAGTCTCTCTCCTTTTCTCTTTAGATATTACAGATATTTGTGATAATTCTTCTGTGCCTGGAATCTTATTTAGAGGCTTGACAGGGTTTCCTTTCTCTTCTTTCTTTGACAGCCTCGGGGGTGTTAAACTCGGGTGTCTCGAGTCCACCCCCCTTCCTCCCCATCTCCCTGGCTTAGCAGGGAAGGGCCGTCCCTTTCTCTGGAAAGGTGTACCGTCTTTGGGAGAGGCAGCCACTTTTAACAGGCAGCTGCTTTAAAAGAATTAAATCAAATAAAAGGAAATTCAAAGAAGCAGCCTTTCTTTCCCCAGACTTCTAACGAGCAGGCAGCTCCAGTGTTTTATTATGATTGAGGGGTTATAAAAAAAAAAAAAAAAAAAAAAAAAACAGAAGAAAATAATTCAGTGTCTGTGACTTTAAACAGCGATTTTTCTCGTCAGATTTAATTTCCTCCATTTTCTTGCGTTTTGGCGGTGGCAGTTTAAACAAATGAAAAAAAAAAAAAAGAAAGGTGCGAACCGCGTAAGCGCGGCCACCTGTTTTTTCCGATATGGCTTAAAAGTTCAAACAGCTGCTGTCGGTCAGCGTCGCGCAGTTCATGCAGCCGGAACGTGTAAATTTTGCTCTCACTTCAAGGTTTCTTCGGGTCCGGTGCTGCCTCCGTTTTTTTTCGGGGCCTTTTTCGCCGGCTGTTGTTTCTTCGCCGTTCCACTGGGCTCCGCTTGTTCGGAGGTGTTGGGCGCGCTGTCGACGATCGCCACAGGGCCAGTGGCGCGAACGGCGGCCATTTTGTTTCTCCCTCCATCTTATCAGTCAGGGATCTCTCTGCTGAAGGTAAGGCTGCAGTTTATAGAGCAGTTCGGCTCCAAGATGTGTACACTTTTGTATGTGCTGAACGGCGTATTCTAAAATGCTTTTCACATCAGCAGGCAATATTTGGTTGAAAGGGGGCTCCTTTCATATATGGATATATAACAAGCTTTTCTTCTTTTAAATTTCTATGTATCACGGGGCTGTTAACACTAGTTTTTTCTGGTGCTCAGTCATTTTTCATTGCCTGGTGGAAAATCTACATCTTATCATAATATCATAATTCATTTCAAGCATTTTCCTCAATAGCTGTAGTATTATACAGTGTTTTAAGAACTTTAGAAACTTTCTCTATAGGCATAGAGTAAATGTCTGTCTTTCTCATTCCCTGGTGAATAGGACTACATTGTCTAAGAGTCAATTGATTGATACTTTGCAATTCTGACCATAATATCTTAGTTCCTTTCAAGCATTTTACTCCATGCCTATGATGTTATATAGTGTTTTAAGAACTTAACAGACAATCACTCTCAATGGCTGTAGTGTTATACAGTGTTTTCTTTTTCCGACTTTAAGAAGCCTTCTCTAGAGGCATACAGTATATTGTTCAGATGCCATGGGGATATATCAGCTCTTTCATATTCTCTGAGGGACAGTCCTGTCTACCAAGCTCCCAATCACTCAGCTGCCTTAGCAGGCATGCTTTATTCATGTCTTCCCTTCATTTTTTTCGTTACAGGTAATTTCCAAGTTTGTCCTTTTTCATTTTCATTCTATGCGCCTTCACGAAATTGACAGAGTGAAAAGCTGCCCAAAAAAGACTACCGAGACTCCAAAGCGAATGAAGAAAAAATTCCTTCTTGGGAGCTAGAAAGTAAAATTTTACTCTGCAAAATAGAGCAAGGTAATGGCCGAAGGCCCAAGAACATCCAGAGAAAACAGAAAGTGGTACGCTTGTAGAGAAGACAAAAACAGTCTGCGCCAACTTGACTAAACAGAGAGAGAAAAAATAGAAACATGCTATGAAATCTAATGAGATCACACGAGAGCTCAAAAGAGAGCTCAAATGAGAGACCTGGCTACATGCACCCCATAACCTAGGGTGTGCCCGAAATGCACCACCCGTTGCTTGACCTGACAACTCTGCCAATAAGACTGTAATGAACCAGACATCTATGGAAAGGATGAAACGACGAGACGTAGTTTCATGAGCGCCGCTGCTACTACGACCATAACTTAAGAAAAAAGTGCGCGGAGCCGACACGAGACCAAAGAGCAGGGCAAGAAAACTGGTAATGAGGACCTTCTCATCATCCTCGTATCATGCACATTACTCCTCCTATACTGAGATGTACTAAGATGTACTGACCCACACCCATAAGAAATGAATGTGGTACTTGCAACCTGGATTGACCACAACTGAGAACAGGATGCTGTACCTGACGTCAAGAAAGCTTGAAACAAGACCCTAAAATCTGTAAGGAAGAGAAAGGGATAGCAGATGTTATGGATGGTCATACTGGACAAAACCAGAATGTTTACCATGTGCCCAGGCTGAATAGATAGAGGAAACAAAAATACAAGTAGATGGCGTGAGGACCTCCCACTATCCTTAAGTGGGAGAAAATGCAAATTGACCTGATAACTTTACTCCCTAAGTGGACATATATCTTGTAAGTCCTAGAAGAAAACTAAGATAACACATGAGAAACTCCAAGACAGTTGGATTGAAGACTTGAATAAAACATGCCTTCTAAAGCATCTGAGAAAACTGGGTGCTCGGTAGACAGGACTGAGTCTTCTAGAATATGAGAACCATCTGAACCATGTAGCCTATGCAGCTGTTATCTGCTATGCCAAAGAGAACGCATAGCCATGAAAGAAAATTGCTGAAAGGAAGTAAGACCTTATGTCTAGAATTGCAAAGTACGCAACAATTGAGTATCAGACAATGTATTTCATTGCACATGGCATCTGAACCATATAGCCTAGGCTCTAGAGAACGTTTGTTAAGATCTTAAAACACTGTATAAGAACATAGCCACGGAGTAAAATTTCCTGAAAGGAATTAAGATCTTATATCCAGCATTGTAAAGTACCAAACAATAGACTATCCGGCAATGTAGTTCTATCCACATGGCACCTGAACCAGATAGCCTATGCCATAGAAAATGTTTAAGTTCTTAAAACACTGTATAACATCATAGCCATAAAGGGAAATGCTTGAAAGGAACTAAGATATTATGGCCAGATTTGTAAAGTACTAATTAATTGACTATTAGACAATGTAGTCCTATTCACCAGGAAATGAGAAAGACACAGAGTGACACACACTGGACCTCCATAAAAACTGCGCTAGACAATAGCAAAGACCTTTCCTCCAAACATCACACACAAGGGAAAGGAATAGGAAATTGGTTATTTTGGAGCTGAGATATAATTTAATTCGCCCCATTGTCTAAAACAGAGAATTCCCGACTGAGCTGCACTTTGAATCGGAGTCTTGCCAAGAACAAAGAAATCGCCAATTGAGCTGCACTTTAATTCACAACATTGCTAGCAACCAAAAAGTCCCCGACAGAGAAAAAACAGAGGGAAAAACAAAATGAGCGCCATTCGCATCGTAACATTTCGTTTTTTTTTTTTTGTTTTTTTTTTAATAGCTTGAAAAATACATGTAAAAATTAATTGCGGGGAAAATATACTACCAATTGCCCCAACTACCGGAGAAACAATATCTCCTTTCCATTGCACAAACAGCCAAACACAGTAAAAGCAGAAAAACGCTGCCACGTCAAGGGAAATTGCAGCTGCAGGCAAAACAATGGCGGCCAAGCGCGCCAAAATGAGAAGAATAAAGTTCAGGGGAGAAAACCACTGACCAGACCGACGAAGAAGCAGGAAATCCGTGCCGCTGAAAAACAGATAACCTCCGATGCCGCACAAAACATGGTTTAGCCTCTGGCCCGACAGGAACCGTCAATACAGCTCCCAAGCTATACAGACCTGTCCAAGAGCGAGCACGCGCTTAACAGTTCGCGCCTCTCTCTCTCTCTTTTTTTTTTTTTTTACAACTACCGCCGCTAACAACACCGGATAGCAGAGGAAAAATAATGAAGATAACAAAAAACCGCCGATTAAAGTCACAGACGCTGACTTTTCACTTTTTTTTTTTTTTTTAAATAGCTCCGCCAGAAAAGAAAATAAAGACTCTTCAAACAGAATAAGACAGAAGAGCTACCTGCTCGTTATAAGCCTGGGGAAAGCAAAAACTACTTCCTTTAAATTCCTTTCATTTGAATTAATTTTTTAAATTTTCTTTTACTTGATTTAATTCTTTAAAAACAGCTGCCTATTAAAAGTGGCTGCCTCTCCCAAAGACGGTACACCTTTCCAGAGAAAGGGACGGCCCTTCCCTGCTAAGCCAGGGAGATGGGGAGGAAGGGGGTGGACTCGAGACACCCGAGTTTAACACCCCAGAGGCTGTCAAAGAAAGAAAAGAAACCCTGTCAAGCCTTTAATTACGATTCCAGGCACAGAAGAAGTATTATAAATATATCTGTAATATCTTATAAAGAAAAAGAGAGAGAGAGACTAATGGGCTCACTTCCTACCTGCTGAGAGACTGAGAAAATACTGAGGCTAAGGTCACATGGCCAGGGCTCCTATTGGCTCTCTAGAGTCAGAGTTTTTTCTCAGTCTCCACCTGCTGGTAGGCGAGCACAACCCATCAGTCCAATCCTGGTCCGGTCCGGAGGGACTAAAGGAAAGCAAATTAGCAGGTAAGATCTAATTTCTCCTAAGTTTCTCCCTAAGGTGGTGTCGGAGTTCCATTTTAACCAGTCACTTGTCTTGCCAACATTCTTCCCAAAACCTCATGCCCATCCTGGTAAAAGTGCATTGCACACCTTGAACTGCAAGTGAAAAGAGAGAAATCAAAGTAAATTCAGCAGGGAACTGGGAATAAGCACAAATACTTTGAAAATACCACAAATTAACATTCTGAATAAGCAAAAACATTTATATGGTATAACTTGTGTTGCGTTTATGTAACTGTTCTTTAATCTCTAATATTGGAGTACTTTTTTGTACACAGATAAGAAGCAGCTGTGTGTATTTAGTAACTGTTTGTATTTTTGTAAGCTATATAGCTTTATACCTAAGAAATTAAATTAAAAAATATTCTGGATACGCTTATACGAGAGAACCCTGTAGAGCTCAACCAAGATGTGGCGCAGTTACCCTCCATACTGGAGAATCTGGAAAAGGTAAACATCAAAGTTATAGAATGGCCTGGTAATAATTCAAGAGCTGGAAAATAGGCTGAAAAGAGCCCCAAATTGAAATACCCCTGGCCCAGATGTTAATTGTTAGAGCCAAAAATTGGTCACCCCAGCACTCCTCCAAGACTTGACATATTGCAAAAATCAGTTGTTCAGGCACCTAGACTTAACATTGCAGTGGCCAATAATGGGCATAACAGTACTTCTAAAGCCAGAGCCAAATAACATTCCCAAAAATTGTAGATCCATAACTTGTCTACCCACAGTCTATGATTCAATAGATGTTGTATGGATATACGATCATGTTGACTCTAGTAACATAATGGTAATGGAACAGAAAGGTAATAAGGACCAGTTAATGCTGAATAAAGCCATTATGGCCAATGCTAAGGAAATCAGAAATCTCAGTACAGTGCAATCCGCTTAAGTGCAAGGGTCTGGGACCAAAGAAATACATGCAGTTAATTGGAGCGTGCACTTAACCGTTGTGACCCAAAGAAGCTTGACATCTGATAAACATATGTACAGTACTGTTTATTATATGTACAGTATACAGTCTCCGTTAACTAACGTTAGGCTTACTTGAAGTAATCAGTCATAGTCCTCTACACTTTTTTGTCTGTGAGGCCAAGATGCACTAAACAATCGTTAAAGCCCTTCCCTTACCGATTCCCTTAGCGAACCGGTAAGGAACGGGCATGCATCAAGGAAAAGGAATGCAAATGAGCTGCTCGTTGTAGCTCACTTGCATTCTCTATTCCATTGGTAAACAGTCGGCCGGTCGAGCATGCGCAGAGCAGCCAAGCGTTATACTGGCTGGTCTGCACATGCCAAATACGCCTCTGTGCCGCCCGAAAGGAAAACGCCACGCCGCTCACCCTTTCCACGGCCTGTTGCAGGAAGGCACCGATGTGGCTCGATCATAGCAGGAGAGTGCAGTTGAGGACATCCATCCAAAAAGATGTCCTTTCTGGATGTTCCCCCCCCCCCCCCCCCCCCCCCAATAATAAAAACAGCCTTTTTGGACGTCCTTCACTCAGCTGAGAGACCTTGAAGTCTCTGAGCCAATCACAACGCGTTTAGCTGAGCTAAACACGCTGTGATTGGCTCAGAGACTTCCAGCTGTTTCCTGGGATTCTAAAGAAAACAGAAGAAAATAATTTTGTTGTATTTGGACAGTATTTTTCATAATCAAGGGCTCCAGAAATCTTTCCAAAAATACCACAGTGCTGCAATCAGTATTACAGGAGGGGAGAACAGATCAGACCAGAATTTAAACCGAGATGGAAAACAGAGGCCAGAGATCATAGTACTTACCCCTAAAAGGATCAAAATTAAAGGAAATAAGAAAACTGAAAAGCGAGAGCTAAAGGGAACGCACATCAGAGATTGGTCCTCTGCAACACAAAGGCCTTGTACAACCCCCTCCCCTCCGAGGGCACAGATAAAGCCAAATCTGCCTGTCCTAACAATGAGGGCTGCAGAGCAGAAGGTCTGTTTGCCGACAGTTTGTGATAAAATGGCGGCATTTCCCACCACTACTGGAACCGGCGCTGCCTTCGAGCCTTATTTGTGTGTGTGTGTGTGGGGGGGGGGGGGGGGGGGGGGTCCAAAAAGGACGTCTTTTTGGATGAAAGTCCTCAACTGCACTCTCCTGCTACGATCGAGCCGCATTGGAGCCTTCCTGCAGCAAGCTGTGGAGGGGGTGAGCGGTGCGGCATTTTCCTTACGGGTGGCACAGGTTTTTATTAATTGAAGGATCTCCAAAAAGAGCGTCTTTGGAGTGGGGTTTTTTTTTTTTTTTTCAGGTGAAGGACATCCAAAAAGGACGTCCCTGACGTCATTTCTTTCTTCTGATTTGCCCCAACGAGAGGTGTAGACCTCCCGTTAGGTTTTTCACGGTAAGGGGATCGGAAAACCGTAGTGCATCTCATTATAATAGCCTTGCAATAGCCTTTGGATCATCTGCATTCCGTTTTCGTTAGCTGCTACCGTGATTGGAAAATGGCCTTTAGTGCATGCCAGGGTTTACTACTTGCTCGTTAATGGCTTGTTAAGTTTAGTGCATCTGGCCCTGAATTCCATAGACTGTCTGCCAGATGGTAGAAACTGTCATAGCACTGACATCCAGTGGCCTCCAGGTAGACCCGCACGGTGTTGAGACTCTCCAGCGCTCTTGCAAAAGTGACAGGAGGTTGTTGAATTTCATCAGCATGTGCCTCGCTGCTCATTTCATTATCTGTTTCATCATCAGCCATTGCCTGCATGTAGGCACATATCTCAACATCAGTGCATCCACCAACCACCTTAATACAAATGATTATCCATTCCTTATAACTGTGAGAGAGGCAGTGTAGCCAAACAGGACCACTGTATAATCAGCTAACTGAAATATGGCTGCTTACTCAGAGAATCCACAGAATGACTGCAAATATGCAGCAGATGCTGTTCTGGGATATTTTCAACTCCAGTATGACCGCAGCTATGTGCTGTAGTGTAGTAGATGTGAGGTAATTGCAATATGGTCACTAGCCATGGGACATCCTGATCGGATCTGCCGTTGTGTTCCAACACCATGTATGCTGCTGCTTCTGCAAAAAGCCAACATCACACAGTGTTGGCTGCTTTTTGCTTCCTCTGAAACATTCTTACTGGCCCTACCAGAGACGTGACCCCTGGTGCTGTTAAGAGTTAAAAAGAAAAAAAAAAAAAGCTCTCATGCCCTTTCATTAAGAGCACCGCAAAGCCCTAATCCCACATTTTATTAAATTGCAAGGTTTACCATGTCAGAAAATGACAGATTACTGCCTAAAACAACTCTACCCCATTGGCTCTTCATGCAGCACCAGAGAGAGAGTAACATCAGTCATCTTCAAATAGCCTCACAGCGTCCTGTTGCCAGCCAGAAACTCACAGGTTACATCTGATGAAATAACTCTCTATTCCATATCATCATGCTGATCAATCCATAGACTGGTGGGTTGTGTTCTTCTACCAGCAGGTGGAGATAGAGAGCAATCCTTTTGCCTCCCTATATGTGGTCATGTGCTGCCGGAAACTCCTCAGTATGTTCTCTATCTCAGCAGGTGGTGGTCACACACAGCAGCAGCTCTGGCTAGGTCTCCAAGCCTAATTTTTAGGTTTTGTTGAGTACCTGGGGTTGAGGGCTCTTCTTGAGCAAGTGCAAACCTGGTGGCGCCAGGTCCCTCCTTTTCTCCCCCCTCCAGCTGGCTCCGTTAAAAAAAAAAAAATAATAAATTTTGGACGTCCTTAAGGGCGTTTATTTCGACGTTTATTTAAACGTTTATTGCAGCTACTCACTGGGACACCAGTTCGTTACAGCTCGGAGCGAGAAGCAGGTAATTTTTACCTTTTTATAGCGGGCAGGGGGTTCCCCGATCGATCTCCACGTGGCCTATGGCGTCGGGGGGTGAGGGCACGAAGAATCGCTCCCCGGATCGCGTGTGCGCTTCTAGCGGGGATGCGGGGGTCTTAAAGTCTGATTCGCCCTTGTTGGGTGTCAGTTTGGAGGCCGATCAGTGTCCCGGTTCTGCCTCCGGTGCGGCGGTTTTTCCCCGCCATAAACGCCCATCCCCCGCTGCTCGCCTCCGCCATCTTGGCCGGCCACTCTGCTCGGACGGCTTCTTCGGCCGCCCTTGAGGTGGGAGACGTTAATGCCATGGCCGCCCTTGATTTGGGCGACGGCAAAAAAGCGGCTAAAGTTAAGCGCCGTTCTTCCCGCGCGGCTCCGCTGAATGTCGCGCCGGACGCCATTTTGGATGCGCAGCATGTTTCTCCCCCGCTCTTGCGAGCGCCTGTTGAGGGTGCGTCTAGGGCTGTGACCCAGGCTGCTGAAGTGCACAGTCTGGGGGGTTTCTCCCCCGAGTTTATTTTGCTGCTGCATCAGGCCTTCCTTATGCAAAACGCTGCCCCTGCTCCCTTGTTCGATAAAGGGGTTGAGGCCCCCAGAAGTAAACGCCCTCGGGTGGATTTCCAGGCCTTAGAGGACTCTGTCTCCTCTGATGTAGATGAGGGCAGCGTATCTGAGTTCTCCCAACGGTCCTTTGGGGATTCCTTGGAGGAGACGGATTCCCACTCGGATGGAGCGGATGACCCCTCTGCAGAGCGGATCTTTCGCTCAGAGGATTTGCCCAACCTGTTAATGCAGGCCATGAGAATTTTGAAGATTTCCTCTCCGGAGGACGTCTCTCCCTCAGACCCTGTTGGCTCCGCCATTATGCTGGGGACGAAGCGCCCGCCTAGAACCTTCCACGTGCATGATGCCATGCACACCTTGATTTCGGCTCAATGGGATGTCCCGGAAGCGAGCCTCAAAGTGGCTAGGGCTATGTCCCGCCTCTATCCTTTGCCTGAAAGTGAACGGGAGGCTTTTCTTTGGCCTACCGTGGATTTTTCAATCACTGCGGTGACTAAGAAAACGGCGTTGCCAGTGGAAGGTGGCACGGCCCTAAAGGACGCCCAAGACAGAAGATTGGAGGCGGCCTTAAGGTCGTCCTTCGAGGCGGCTACTTTAAGTTTGCAGGCCTCAGTTTGCGGCTCCTATGTGGCCAGGGCGTGCCTGACGATTGTGCAGCGGGCTTCCCCCTCGGATCCTTCCTTGAGGGCTGATTGGCCGGCCCTGGAATCGGGCCTGGCTTATTTGGCAGACTTACTGTATGATGTCTTGAGAGCCTCGGCTAAAGGTATGGCTCAGACAGTCTCTGCGCGGCGGTGGCTTTGGCTGAAGCATTGGTCTGCTGACCACGCCTCTAAGTCCCGCCTGGCTAAGTTGCATTTTAAAGGTAAGCTGCTCTTTGGGGTCGAGCTGGACAAAATTGTGACCGATCTCGGCACGTCTAAGGGCAAGAGGTTACCAGAGGTCAGGGCTCGGGCCAGTGCTCGCCCCGGTAACTCCAGAGGACGGTTTCAGGAAGCCCGTCGGTACCGCCCGGGCAAGTCGGGCTCCTCTGTCCCCATCTTCCTTCAAAAGGAACTTCTCCCCCAAGCAGCATTCCTTTCGCAGAGACCGCCATCCCGGAGGTGCGCCCTCCGGTCCTCCCCCAGGGTCTCGTACCCAATGACGGGGCCCTGGTCCATGGCCCAGCGCAGATTGGAGGACGCCTGTCCTCGTTTCTGGGCGAGTGGACCAGGGTAACTTCAGACGCGTGGGTGCTGGAAGTCATCAGAGACGGCTACAAGCTAGAGATCTGCCGACCCTTAAGAGACGGGTTTGTACTCTCTCCCTGCAAGTCTCCGGTCAAAGCTGTGGCAGTGCAGCATACTTTGGACAATCTGATCCGCCTGGGTGCGGTCGTTCCGGTGCCAGAAAATCAGCTTGGCAAGGGACGTTACTCCATTTACTTTGTGGTACCAAAGAAAGGAGGTTCTGTACGGCCTATCCTCGACCTCAAAGGGGTCAATCGGGCCTTGAAAGTTCGGCACTTTCGCATGGAGACTCTCCGCTCTGTTATAGCGGCAGTGAAGGCAGGGGAGTTCCTGGCATTCTTGGACATCAAGGAAGCGTACTTGCATATTCCCATCTGGCCTCCTCATCAACGCTTTCTGCGTTTTGCAGTCCTGGGCCGACACTTCCAGTTCAGAGCCCTCCTGTTCGGGTTGGCTACTGCTCCGCGGACCTTCTCCAAAGTAATGGTGGTCATCGCGGCCTTCCTGCGAAAGGAAGGAGTACAAGTCCATCCTTATCTGGACGACTGGTTGATCCGAGCCCCCTCTTATGCAGAGTGTGGCAAAGCTGTGGACCGGGTGATTGCTCTTTTGAGCTCCCTGGGGTGGATCATCAACTGGGAGAAAAGCCAGCTGCGCCCGACTCAGTCCCTGGAGTATCTGGGAGTTCGATTCGACACCCAAGTGGGCAGAGTGTTCCTGCTGGACAATCGGATTGTCAAACTTCAGGCTCAGGTGGACCAGTTCCTAGTAGCCTCTCCTCTTCGGGCTTGGGACTATGTGCAGCTGTTGGGCTCTATGACGGCCACGATGGAAGTAGTGCCCTGGGCCAGGGCTCATATGAGACCACTTCAACACTCTCTGCTGCAGCGCTGGACTCCGGTGTCAGAGGATTATGCTGTGCGCCTTCCCTTGGACCCAGCAGTGCGCAAGGCGCTGAGCTGGTGGCTGAGGACAGACAAGTTGTCTGCAGGAATGCCTCTGGTGACCCCGGAGTGGATTGTCGTCACGACGGATGCCTCTTTGATGGGCTGGGGAGCCCACTGTTTGGGAAGGACAGTGCAGGGGCTCTGGTCTCCTGCAGAGGCAAAGTGGTCTATCAACCTCCTGGAACTCAGAGCCATTCGGTTGGCGCTTTTGGAGTTCCTCCCGGTACTGGCGTTGAAGCCAGTACGGGTCCTGTCGGACAACGCCACAGCTGTGGCCTATGTCAACCGCCATGGAGGTACCAAGAGCGCCCCTCTAGCCAAGGAGGCCATGAATCTATGCCAGTGGGCGGAAGCGAGCCTGGAACAGCTGTCAGCGGCCCATATTGCTGGAGTCATGAATGTCAAGGCGGACTTTCTCAGTCGCCATACCTTGGGTTCTGGAGAGTGGCAGTTATCGGCTCAGGCGTTCTTGGACATCACGAAGCGCTGGGGCCAGCCGAGCCTAGATCTGATGGCGTCATCGGCCAATTGCCAAGTGCCGCGCTTTTTCAGCAGAGGACGGGACCCTCGATCCCTGGGAGTAGATGCTCTTCTCCAACAGTGGCCGACACAGGAGCTTCTCTATGTGTTCCCGCCCTGGCCCATGTTGGGCAGGGTGCTAGACCGGGTGGCAAAGCATCCGGGCCGGATAATCCTGGTGGGTCCGGACTGGCCCAGACGTCCCTGGTATGCGGACTTGATCAGGCTCTCAGTGGACGATCCTCTGCGGCTGCCGGTGGAGCAGGGCCTGTTGCATCAGGGTCCCGTGGTGATGGAGGATCCCTCCCCCTTTGGTCTTACGGCCTGGCTATTGAGCGGCAGCGTCTGAGGAAGAAGGGCTTCTTAGACAAGGTCATCGCCACTATGCTGAGAGCGAGGAAGCGCTCTACTTCTACTGCTTAAGCCAGGGTTTGGCGTACCTTTGCAGCGTGGTGTGAAGCGGGCTCACTTTCTCCCTTCACTGCTCCAATTTCTTCAGTGTTGGCGTTCCTGCAAGAAGGTCTGGAGAAAGGCCTGTCGCTCAGTTCCCTTAAAGTCCAGGTAGCGCCTCTGGCTTGCTTGAGGGGCTGCCTGAAGGGTGCTTCCCTGGCTTCGCAGCCAGATGTGGTGCGTTTTCTCAAGGGAGTTAATCACCTGCGCCCTCCTCTGTACTCAGTGGTGCCTGCGTGGAATCTCAACCTGGTGCTAAGAGCCTTGCAGAAGCCGCCTTTTGAACCCTTGTCGAGGGCATCTCTGAAAGACCTGACGTTGAAAGCAGTCTTTTTGATGGCTATCACTTCAGCCAGAAGAGTTTCCGAGCTCCAGGCACTCTCATGTCGAGAGCCTTTTCTGCAGTTCACTGAGGCAGGAGTGTCTATTCGCACAGTGCCTTCCTTCCTGCCCAAGATTGTTTCTCGCTTCCATGTGAATCAGCAGCTCTGTCTCCCTTCCTTTCGTAGGGAGGACTACCCAGAGGACTACTCTGCTCTCAAATATCTGGATGTGAGACGAGTCATCATCAGATACTTGGAAGTGACCAATGGTTTCCGGAAGTCGGATCATCTGTTTGTCCTGTTTGCAGGTCCTCGTAAGGGTCTGCAGGCTGCTAAGCCTACAGTGGCAAGATGGGTCAAGGAAGCCATTGCAGCAGCTTATGTGGCCGCGGGGAAGGTGCCGCCTATCCAGCTGAAGGCGCACTCCACTTGAGCTCAGGCGGCCTCGATGGCAGAGGCCGGGTCCGTCTCCTTGGAAGAGATATGCAGGGCGGCAACTTGGGCATTGTCCCATACCTTCTCCAGGCATTACCGCTTGACTGTGGCTGCTCGGGCGGAGGCCCGGTTTGGAGCTTCAGTATTGCGGTCAGGGATTTCAATGTCCCGCCCTGGGTGAGTACTGCTTCGGTACATCCCACCAGTCTATGGATTGATCAGCATGATGATATGGAAGGTAAAATTATGTATCATACCTGATAATTTTCTTTCCATTAATCATAGCTGATCAATCCATAGCCCCTCCCAGATATCTGTACTGTTTATATTCTGGTTGCATTTCAGGTTCCAGTTTAGTCTTCAGTTCCTGTTCAGGAGGACTTCGTGTTCAAGTTTTTTCAATTGGATTCTTCAAGAGTTGAGACGAGTTTGTGTTACAGTGAGCTGCTGCATTCCTCTCCCCTCCGTTTTACGGGGCTGGATTGAGACCTAAATTCTGCCGGCGCTCCCTCCCGCTTCGTGCGGCTATAGGGCAGCTTTGTACCCCTCCCGCTTCGGCGGTGTTAGGGTCAGTCAGCTCCTCCCGCGGTTGCAGGATAAGCCAGATCCCCCCCGCATCGGCGGGGTGGTGTCCCTCCCCCGCTCCGCGGGGATGAGCTGGACGGATTCCCCTCCCCCACTTGTTTGGGGATGAGCTGGGTTAATTCCCCTCCCCCGTTTCGGCGGTGGTGAGCTGGGCAGAGTGTCCCTTTGTGGGTGTAATTGTCTAAGTGCTGAGTCCTGCGGATGGAGCATGGATATCGACATACTGAGGATTTTCCGGCAGCACATGACCACATATAGGGAGGCAAAAGGATTGCTCTCTATCTCCACCTGCTGGTAGATGGACACAACCCACCAGTCTATGGATTGATCAGCTATGATTAATGGAAAGAAAATTAACAGGTATGATACATAATTTTACCATCAGCGTTGACCAGAAGTCTTCAAATATGGGACAAGGCTGGCAAGCAACTGAGTTCTCTGACCCCTTTTGCTTCAGTTTGTATATTCAGAGGGAAAAACAGCAATTTAAAGGAGGCAACTGCAGCCAGAAAGCTGGTAGAGCACGCCAATACCAAATAGACTGTTCACAGGGTTAGTGTTTAGAAGTTTCCCACTTCTCCCTTCACCCTGAAAATTACCCAAGCTCCATGGACCTCTTCTTTCTTAGTTATACCCTCCCCAAACAACCCACCCACCTCTCCTCCCTAGCCCTCCCTCTCTTCTTAACCCTTTCTGTGTTGGTCTGTTCTTTGTGATGTCTTCCTTACTGTGGCTTAGGGTGTCTTCAGAGGTCGCAAACTTGTGTTCCAATGAGTTGAAAGAATTAGTGAAAATCACCAGTACTGAAAGTGAAATAAACATAATATATGAAGGAAAACACTTTTCAATGTTATTAGATTAGTGGATGAGGAAAAACAAGTGACAAATGCATAAATACTGTGGGAAATACAAAGTTTTAGTTCAGTAACCAGTTGCGAATCAAAAATGGACATATGAATGGGTAAGAGGAAGTGAATTGAAACTAAGAGTGAGTAATTGATAGCTGTGGCCGAGGACAATGGTTTATGGATAAGATGGTTAATAGAATGCAAAATCTAGTACAACAGACATCTGTAGATTTTGGAAATAGTAACTTATTTTGTAACTGACTGCGAAGTGCTCTACAGAATGGCACAAGTAGTTTGCATGTCTGAACCATTGGAAATTCTATAGACATTGTATCATCGCCCAAAATGGGCAACAATGCTTTTTATACCAACTTTGAACACTTATAATTTTTCAACCACTTGAAGGAAAGTGTTGCAAATTGGAAGGCCTCATTACAGCTGTGCATTTAGTACACCTACCAAAAATCAACCTGAAAAGCCAACTAGTTTAGAAACTACAGCAGCCTCAACATCGCTGTAAATTGATTTTTGCCTTTTTTTTTGGCAAAGTTTGAGCCTAAATCATTCAAAATGTAAGAGGACTAGGAACATGGGGTTTTGCCAGTTCATAAAGCCCTAAAAGTAGTGCAGGTTCTCCAAATATCCCCCTTGTACTACTTAAACGTCCAGTTTTACAGCTTGTGGAAGTTGGCCCAAAATGTCATTTTTGCTCAGGCGACATTTTGCAACCCTTTACTTGAGGTCCCCTAGAACCTACAATTTTTAGTCTTTTGAACTAAAATTTTGCACAGCTTAGTTTTTTATCATAAAGAAACTATGTACCAAATTTCATCAAAATCTGAGATGGTGAGGTGGGGACGACCTTTAAAATTGGTCCACTTGACACGGAATGACTCCAAAAGAACACTTGTCGTACCCCTTGTTTTCCGTGGGCTCCAGCAGCATTCTGTGCCAGAAGAATCTGTTTTACTTCCTGGAAATTCTGCATTTCGTATATAGCTCTGCAAGAGGGTGCTGGCTGGTGTCGTCACTTCTTCTCTTATAGCATATAATGAAGTTCCTGACTCCTGGCCAGTGCCTTTGCAACGGGTCACCTAGGCTAGTGTGAGTTGCAGCCTTTCTCCAGCCCATGTCTTCAGTCCTGTTACTCCCTGGCTTCAAATCCATTGGGCCAGCCCCCAAGGCACTCAAGGGGCACTCGAGAGCCACTCTCCACCCTGAATTGTTGGGCACCATCAAGGGCTCTTTTTAGAGCACCTCCCTGGGCTGGTGTTTGTTGGGATGGGACTCGCCTGCAGTACCTCACAGTTCGATGTGGATTGCAAACAAGAAGCTGGACAAACCAGGACTATGTAATAGAAAAACAGTAAAAAAAAAAAAAAAAAAAAAAAAAAAAATCAGTTAAAATTGATATATTCAATTCCTAACAAAATTTTGACACAAATGTTTTACGCAAATGTCTGAAATTTACATACACCAATGCCTGTAAAATCAGGGAAGAAACCTCTTTACCTAACTTAGCTGCCAGAAAAGAAAACAAAGACGTTATACATTTTTCTATTTTTTTTTTAAACTTTCTTAGATAGGTAAACATATTAATCAAGAAGGCCTAACTAAACTAGTTAAAACAAAACACTCTGCCAATCCAAAAGACACCTTAAACATTAAACAAGAAAATTTAAAAAGGATTCTGTCAAGCTCTGGCAACCAATGGACCTTAGCATAATAGACAAAAAGTGACTGCAGCCCAAGGACTCGCCCATCTTGAGCAGTGACAACACGTAAGAACATAAGAATAGCCATACTGGGTCAGATCAATGGTGTTATCTAGCCCAATATCCTGCTTCCAGCAGTGGCCAATCCAGGTCACAAGTACCTTGCAGAAACCGAATTAGTAGCACTATTCCATGCTACCCATCTCGTGGCAAGCAGTGGCTTCCACCATGTCTACCTCATTAACAGACCATGGATTTTTCCTCCAGGAACTTGCCCAACCCTTTTTTTAAACCCCAAATCCATCAGTGAGTTCCAAGTATTTTCATGCAGTTTCATTGAGTGTCCCCCAGTCTTCGTACTTTTTGAATGAGTGAAAAATCGATTCCTTCCACCCATTCCACACCACTCAAGATTTTACAGACCTCAGTCATATTGTCCCTTCAGCCATCTCTTGTCCAAGTTGAATAGTCCTAACCTCTTTAGCCTTTCTTCATATGGGAGCATTTCCATCCGCTCTATCATTTTGGTCGCACTTCTTTGAACTTTGTCTAATTTGGTTACATCTTTTTTTGAGATATAGTGACCAGAATTGAACACAGTGGAGCAATACAGAGGTATCATAATTTTGGTCTTATTTTGCATCCCTCTCCTAATTATTTCTAGCATACTTGAGTATTCTGTTCTGTTGGTAGAAGCAAGGATTACCTAGAATGACAAATGGAAGGGAGTTGATAGGTCAGCACAGGGTGGAGGATCTAGGGAATCACTGACTCCTGTTATGCAGGGATTTTTGGAAGGGTTGGAATCCCATGGCTGTTTAAAATCTACCATCGGAGACTGAGAAGTGGCTATGGCTGAGTCAAGGATAAGGAAGGAAGCTTCAGTCTCTCTTCCTCTAATGGGAAGAGTAAAACCATTTTGGGAACAATATTTAAAGGCTACATGTTAGTTGATGCTTGCAGTTTGGGAAGTAGATGTTAAACTGCTGGCACTGATTGATTTTCTTACCAGAAAAGCAGCCCTGCTGTGAGCTGTTTGTAGGTGTCTGCTAGACACTTTGCCAAAGCTCAGAAAAGCCAAGCATTTTTTTTTCACTTGTAAGAAGAGAGGTGAGCACTGTTGTTGAAAGTTTGAACAGAGCTTTTTTTTGGTGAAGGTTGAATGCAATTTGAACTACGGATTCATTTTGTATAAAAATGATGTTTTTATTTCTGTTCTAAAAAATGAGAACCCTTTTATAGTGCAGTGATGTTTGGGAAAGACCTGAGTCATGTACCAAGATATATAGGAACAGTTCTTGGAATAGTGAAGCATAATTAAATAGTTAAAAAGAATGAAAAAGACTCTTCCTAATTTAATGAATTGTTGCTTTTCCCAGCTGGCAGTAGTTTTGTTTGAAGTTGCTGGGGGAGGGACTCTCTCCTCATTGTTTTACATAGTGGAGAGGAAACGAGAAGCTACTAGGACTAGCTGGTTGATCACCTCATTGCAAGGAATCCAGAGAGAATTGTAAAGGTTAAAGAGAAATTGGTATATATATGTGAATGTTATAGACTTGGAGTTCTGCTTCTTAATAAATGGGCTTCCTACAAACAAATGTGGAGTTGGTTCCTGATAGAGGAGGGGTCAGAGGTGGAGAATGGGCGGGGTGGGGGGGGGGAATTGGAATTTACAGAGGAAATGAGGGGTTTGGGGTTTCAGGATACATAAAACTGCATAGGAAAAGTTGAACTCTATTCCATAGACAAGGGGTAGGGTGGGTGGGAGGGGAAATATCCTGGTTAATGATTGTTGAATGTTTGATGTTAAATAGTGGGCATTGAAGGAACAGTGCTTCACAAGTTCTGTTATTCCCTAATATAAAAGTAGAGAGAAAAACATCAGAACAGCATTGGTCATAGAGGTGTCAGTCCTATGTTATTACTCTGAATCATGTAGTGAGAGAAAAGGCTCTCAAGTACCAACAAATGTAGTCTGAGTCCAAGAAAATGTGGCAGAAGAATGCCATAGAATTTCCATTTGGGTATCTTATGCATATTGCATCTTTTGAATGCCGAGGGAAGCCGTCTTTGGCACAATGCAAGTAACTACAGTAATTTTGAGAGACTGAAGTCATACTCCACATAAAACCCTGGCTCAGATGTGAGGTTCATTACTTGGCATGAGCAAAAAGCATTTGGAGACATTTCCCCTTAAGAACTCAACATATTGAGGGGTGCTTATCTCCCTGGAAAAATTAAAGGTGGACAAAGCCATAGAACCGGATGGATATTGAGGGAACTTAGGTTTCTGATGTGTCCTGTTAAAGACTTGTTTAATAAATCTTTGGAGATGGGAGAGGTTCCGTGGGATTGGAGAATTTCAGAAATGCTCCCTCTTCACAAACGTGACGACAGAGAAGCGGAAAACTACAGGCTGGTAAGCCTCACTTTGGTTATTGAAAAAGTATTAGAAGCATTGCTGAAGGAAAGGATAGCGAAGTTCCTGGAATCCATTGGGTTACAAGATCGAGGCAAACAAATTTGAATTTTTTGACTGGGTGACTGGAGAATGTCAGGAAATTCTTTTTCACAGAGAGGGCGGTTGAAGCCTGGAATAGATACACAGAGGATCTCTAATTAGAAAATGAATGGTATAAAAAAAAATTCCTAAACTTAAATGACTGCATGTATGTGGATATGTTGAGTGACAGATGGTGACTCCAGCTGTGATGAACTAGGGCCAGTGCCAGGCAGACTTGTACGGTCTGTGTCCCATATATGGCAATCCGGTTTAGGATGGGCCGGATTTTGACTGCAACTTCAGTGGCTGGAACCTGTGGACAATGCTGGGCAGACTTTTGACAAGACAAATGACAAAACAAATAAGCTGGAATGGGCTTCAACAGCAGCTCCAGTAGTTGGAACATAAGGACAGGCCCAGGTAGACTTCTATAATCTATTTCCCAGAAATGCCAAAGAAAGACCATGATCAAGTGTTTTACATAACATCGATTGTTGATTTAATCCTCAGTTGATGAGTGTGACAGTTGGGCAGACTGGATGGACCATTCAGGTCTTCATCTGCTGTCACTGTTACTTTGTGGGTGGCATCTGTTTATTGGTTGTGTTGATTTATTGTTGAAACCGTGTTGATTTATTTGTTTGAAGGTTTAACTGTGCTTTGTCAAAAGTGTACTGGCAGCTAGTTCTTATAGGGGTGGTTATATCATCATTGATAATCAGTGTTCTCACTCATCTTTTGGTTGAGTTGGGATGGGAAGCACAATCAACTTATCTGGATTGGTGTAGACGGAACGGATATTAGCAGGTAAGACCAAGTTTCACTTCTTCTGTGTTCCATTCCTTAGTGGTTGGAATGTCTTTCCTTTTTTATTGAAAGCCCTTAGCTGGGTAGTCTGTGTGGCTCATCAGCAGGACTAGCACAGGGGTAGAGTCCAGTTCCACCAAGCTTCAGAAGCTTGGGGTCTAGCAACAGGTGAGTACGTCACCCAATGCTATTGCTGTCTGCTAAACCAACAGGATTGACAAAACAGATGATAGGGAAATCTTTGCCTACTTCTGCCAGTGGTGGTGCTGCTGCTGTCCATCTGGGTGTTTGAAACTGATGTTTTATAAAAAATTTTCTGAGCTATCATGTGATGTCCCATCACCCTTTTGTGTAATTCATTCCTCTGTTGTCAGAGGGAACGACAGTTCAGGGATTTGGGGAAAACACTTTTCTCCACGTTTTTGAGGATTGGTTTAGAATGTCTGTCTGCCCAGGGGCTAAATAGCTTTCCAAAAATGTAATGGAATAAGATCCAACTTGGTATGTGGGGGGAAAAAATGGTAAAAGAAAAAAAAAAAAGAGAGATTGAAAATTGGTCAAATTGGACTGTTTCATTTTATTTATTTTATTTTTATTACATTTGTACCTTGCGCTTTCCCACTCATGGCAGGCTCAATACGGCAGGCAGTGGAGGGTTAAGTGACTTGCCCAGAGTCACAAGGAGCTGCCTTTGCCGGGAATCGAACTCAGTTCCTCAGGACCAAAGTCCACCACCCTAACCACTAGGCCACTCCTCCACTCCCAGAGAACTAAGCTCTCCCAAAATGGCCCAATGCATTGCTATGGGAAAAGGAGTTCCCAGCTTTTGTAGCATAAACGCAGAGTAAAATGTGTCAGCTAGAGTACAGGACAAAGCAGCATTCCCCTCCTTGCAACTGTCCACCCTCTCTAATCTGCCTCCAAAGCTCCAAACCTAAACCACCACCTTGCATACTGTATCCACACCCAAAGACCACCCTGCAAACTGCCTCTTTCAAAAAACAAAACAAAAAAAACTCCTCAATTGCCACACACGCTGCAGCTGCCTCATTACCACCAAACAGCCCCACCCCCTTAGAATTACCTATTGCAAATTGTTTCTGTCCAAAAACAAAACTACTCTCAAACTATCCCAACTCTCAAGAGGTACACCCCTGCAATTGCCCCATCAAATTAAACTACCTGAGTCTAACAAGATGCCTCAATCCCCCCAAATACCCCAACTTCCCACCACCCCACGGTTTGCCTTGCCCTAAAACTATTCTCCCCCAGCTACCCCTCATGCTCCAAACTGCCCCGTAAGTGTTCCCATTCCTGGTATCATACACACTTGCACAGACTCCAAAGATACACTGAATGTAACGCTCCCTATCCCTTGATTTACTTTTCTTTTAAGTGTGCTGTGAAAACTGTTTCAAGAATCTTTTATCGGTTGCTGTGTGTATTTCCAAGTTAACATCTGTTTCTCTGAGGACAAGCAGGCTGCTTGTTCTCACATGTAGGTCGATGCCCGCTTCGGCCCAAGAACCGGCATTTTGCAAGCAAAATATTAAAAAAAAGTTTTGCCAGAGTATTCCGTGGCGCGTCTCAGTTTCTTCTTTTCCCGTGTGTGATAAGAAAGCTGAATCCCTGTATCGGATCCACGGTGAACCTGGGTTAATGAGGTCTCAGCCCACAATTCCATGGTGGTGGACTTCGCCCTCAAAAGAGCCAAGAGTACTAGACTATGCCTCAGCGCCTCCAGGCAGAGAAGCTAGGACTTTGGCCTCTTTTGGGAGGAAGACCTATCAGGCCACTATGCTTGCCGCCAGAATTCAGTCATACCAGCTCTTCATGAGTGTCCACTTGCGGAACTCGGTGAGGCAACTGTCCAGCTTGGTTGATGACCTCCCTCCAGAGCAGGTCAAGCCTTTTTGCCAGGTGGTCAGGCAGCAGAAGGTGTGTCAAATTCCTGGCCAGGGGCAAGTTCGACACTTTGATGTAGCATCCAGAATCGCTGCCCAGAGTATAGTGATGCACAGACTCTCATGGCTGCGTGTCTCTGACTTGGATCATTCGGTCCACCAGTGAATGGCGGATGTTCCTTACTGGGGGGACAATCTTTTTGCTGAAAAAGTAGAGGATCTTGTTGATCAGATCAAGAAGCACTATGATGTTGTGGATTCTGTCTCCCTGGGCGTCTTCTGCTACAACCTCCTCAACTAGGAGGTATTTTGGAGGGAAGAGGAGTGCTCCCTATTTTTATGCTTAGGTGTAGGTACACTCCGGCTTTTCGGCAGCCTGCCCAGGCTCAGCCCCAGCACGCTTGTTCTCGTCAACAGTGTTCGCCCTAAGGCCCCTGCTGCTCCCCGGAAAAAGCAAGGGATGAGCTTTTGACTGACTCCAGTTCAGCATAGTCGCAATAAAAGTGTCTGTCCCGGACGACTTGCCAGTTGGGGGTGGGGGAGGTTAATGTTTTTTCACCAAAGGTGGCCTCTTTTAACGTCCGACTTAAAGAATGCTTACACACACATCTCGATACTTCCAGCTCACAGGAGGTATCTTCAATTTCGGCTGGGAACACACTTTCAGTACCGTGTACTGCTTTTTGGCCTAGCATCTGCAGCCAAGGTGTTTACAAAATGCCTTGCCGTAGTCGCAGCATCGCTACGCAGAATGGGAGTGCATGTGTTCCCTTATCTCGACGATTGGCTGGTGAAGAGCACCTCGAAGGAAGGTGCTAGGGAGACCATGCAAATGACTATTCGGGTGCTAGAGCTACTGCGGTTCGTCATAAATTATACCGAGTCCCATCTCACCCCAGTCCAAAAATTGGAATTCATTGGAGCTTTGCTGGACACGAAGACAGCTCGAGCTTATCTCCCCGAGGGAAGGGCAGACAACCTTTTGTCCCTGGTGTCCTTAGTTCGAGCGTCTCAGCAGATCACAGCTCGGCAGTTGAGACTTTTAGGCCACATGACCTCCACAGTTCATGTAACTCACATGGCACGTCTACACATGAGATCAGCTCAATGGACCATATCTTCCCAGTGGTATGAAGCTGCGGTGGATCTGGAGGATGTGATCCAACTCTCCATTGAATTTTGAAATTCTCTTCAGTGGTGGACAATCCGATCTAATTTGACCATGAGACGACCATTCCAAATTCCTTAGCCACAAAAAGTGCTGACAACGGATGCATCCCTTTTAGGGCAGGGAGCTCATGTAGATGAGCTTCACACTTAAGGAGCCTGGTCCTACCAGGAAACGAGTCTTAAGATCAACCTCCTGGAATTGCGAGCGATCTGGAACGCGCTAAAGGCTTTCTGAGATAGGCTGTCGAACCCAAATTATCTTGATTCAAACAGACAATCAGGTTGCGATATATTACACCAACATGCAGGGGGCACCAGATTTTGGCCTCTGTGTCAGGAAGCCATCCAGATGTGGCTTTGGGCGCACCGTCACGGCATGTTTCTCCAAGCCAATTATTTGGCAGGCATAAAGAACAGTTTGGCCGACAGACTGAGCAGGGTAATGAAACCTCACAAGTGGTCACTGAACATGGGTGTTTCCCGCAAGATCTTTCGAGCGTGGGGCTCTCCCTCGGTGGATCTTTTTGCCACTCAGCTCAATCACATGGTCCCTCAGTTCTGTTCCAGGCTTTAGGCCCACAACAGACTAGCGTCAGATGCCTTTCTCCTTCATTGGGGAACAGGCCTTCTGTATGCGTATCCTCCCATACCTCTAGTAGGGAAGACTTCGCTGAAATTCAAGCAACACCGCGGAACCATGATCTTGATTTCTCCCTTCTGGCCGCGTCAGATTTGGTTCCCTCCTCTTCTGGCGTTGTCGTCCGAGGAACCGTGGGGATTGGAGTGTTTTCCAACCCTCATCACTCATAATGAGAGGTTGCTTCTACATCCCAACCTCCAGTCTCTGGCTCTCATGGCCTAGATGTTGAGAGCTTAGAATTCACCTCCTTGGGACTTTCAGAGGGTGTCTCTCGAGTCTTACTTCCAGGAAAGATTACATGAAGGAGTGTTATTCTTTCAAATGGAGGAGGTTTGCCGTCTGGTGTGACAGCAAGGCCCTAGATCCTCTTTCTTGTCCTACACAGACCCTGCTTGAATACGTTATACACTTGTCAGAGTCTGTTCTCAAGTCCAACTCCATAAGGGTTCACCTCAGTGCAATTAGTGCTTATCAGTGTGTAGAGGGTAAGCCTATCTCTGGACAGCCTTTAATTGTTTGCTTCATGAGAGGTTTGCTTTTGTCAAAGCCCCTTATCAAACCTCCACCAGTGTCTTGGGATCTCAACATCATTCTCACCCAGCTGATGAAAGCTCCTTTTGAGCCACTGAATTCCTGCCATCTGAAGTACTTGACCTGGAAGATTATTTTCTTGGTGGCTGTTACTTCAGCTCGTAGGGCCATTGAGCTTCAGGCCCTGGTAGTGGATGCACCTTTATACTAAGTTTCATCACAACAGAGTAGTCCTCCGCATGCACCCTAAGTTCCTGCTGAAGGTGGTGTCGGAATTCCATTTGAACCAGTTTTGCTAACATTTTTCTCTGTCCTCATGCCCACCCTGGTGAAAGCAGTTTGCACACTTTGGACTGCAAGAGAGCATTGGCTTTTTACGTGGAGCGGATGAAGCCCTTCAGACAGTCCGCCCAGTTGTTTCTTTCAATCCCAACAGGAGGGGAGTCACCATCAGGAAACGCACAATCTCCAATTGCTAGCAGATCGAATTTCCTTCACTTATGCCCAAGCTGGGCGGACTCTGGAGGGCCATGTTACAGCTCACAATGTTAGAGCCATGGCTGTGTCGGTGGCTCACTTAGTCAGCCTTCATTGAAGAGATTTGCAAGGCTGCAATGTGGTCATCAGTCCACACATTCACATGAACTATTTCACTACATTTCCCAGCCTTCTGTCTGAGCCAAATACTGTTGCAGAAAGAAATTTCTATTATGAGATTCTATGGTAATCAGGATGTTAAACCCTGAATGTCTCATTGCTAGTAGTAGAATTTTATTTTGCTAATGTTGTTAGTGAAAGGAGACGCTTTTCCAGTGAAGTCCTGCTGTGGGAACCCCTGGATTTAGGTGAAGTATTTAATGTGTTCAGTTATTAGATTGATGTTAAGATGTAGCTTGAAAGAAGTACATGTGTTTCATGTACCCCATATAAATTAGATTCCAGAGTTGAGTAACTTCGCTTCATTCCTGTGAAAGGCCAAGAAAGATGTCCTCACTCTAGGTGGTAATGAAAAGTGTCAAAGGATGTCAAAAAGTTGAAGCCAATTAGGTTTGTTTCCCTTTCCCTCTCTTACTTGCAGCTGTCGTCCCTATTTACTCCAAATAAATCAACTAACTCTATGAGCCGCTCTATCCATGTTGTCATTCTTTATTGTTGGTAGCATATTTATTTCATCTCACTTAGATTTTTAAACATGCTGGCTTGTGCAGCATACATATGTATACAGAGGAAGTATTGGTTCCATCGGTTACAGTAGTAATTAGTTCTAAATTTTAAATCATTGTCATTTGGATGGGCTAGTTTTAGGGACTCCCTGTATTCATGCAGTTATGTTTTCACCTAATAAAGGGCCACCAAAACAGATATCATGTTATTAATCAGGTGCTTTACAATCAGACTTATTTATAAATGCAGTTAAAAAAAAAACGTTAGTTTGAAACCTGGGAGCATTTAACATCTTTTTTTTTTTTTCTACCTGTGCCTACTTCAAAAGAAAAAGATGGCATGTGGGAACATGCTCCTTTTGTTTTGTGGATTGTAGTGGTATATTATAAAAGTTCACTTCCCTTTTTTTATTACTATTATTTCACAGTATAATGTACAATATATAATGAGGGATGGGCTTTCTTCATGCAGATGTTCTGTCGAGGCAGTCTAAATGTGCCAACATTGTCTTGTTTAGGAACAAACAGTAGCGCAACACCTCTTTGAGAGAAGCTTTATTGGTTCCCCATCAGAGAATAAATTTTAAAGTCCACACACACTCTGATTCATAAGATTATACAGTGGGGGAAATAAGTATTTGATCCCTTGCTGATTTTGTAAGTTTGCCCACTGACAAAGACATGAGCAGCCCATAATTGAAGGGTAGGTTATTGGTAACAGTGAGAGATAGCACATCACAAATTAAATCCGGAAAATCACATTGTGGAAAGTATATGAATTTATTTGCATTCTGCAGAGGGAAATAAGTATTTAATCCCTCTGGCAAACAAGACCTAATACTTGGTGGCAAAACCCTTGTTGGCAAGCACAGCGGTCAGACGTCTTCTGTAGTTGATGATGAGGTTTGCACACATGTCAGGAGGAATTTTGGTCCACTCCTCTTTGCAGATCATCTCTAAATCATTAAGAGTTCTGGGCTGTCGCTTGGCAACTCGCATCTTCAGCTCCCTCCATAAGTTTTCAATGGGATTAAGGTCTGGTGACTGGCTAGGCCACTCCATGACCCTAATGTGCTTCTTCCTGAGCCACTCCTTTGTTGCCTTGGCTGTATGTTTTGGGTCATTGTCGTGCTGGAAGACCCAGCCACGACCCATTTTTAAGGCCCTGGCGGAGGGAAGGAGGTTGTCACTCAGAATTGTACGGTACATGGCCCCATCCATTCTCCCATTGATGCGGTGAAGTAGTCCTGTGCCCTTAGCAGAGAAACACCCCCAAAACATAACATTTCCACCTCCATGCTTGACAGTGGGGACGGTGTTCTTTGGGTCATAGGCAGCATTTCTCTTCCTCCAAACACGGCGAGTTGAGTTCATGCCAAAGAGCTCAATTTTTGTCTCATCTGACCACAGCACCTTCTCCCAATCACTCTCGGCATCATCCAGGTGTTCACTGGCAAACTTCAGACGGGCCGTCACATGTGCCTTCCGGAGCAGGGGGACCTTGCGGGCACTGCAGGATTGCAATCCGTTATGTCGTAATGTGTTACCAATGGTTTTCGTGGTGACAGTGGTCCCAGCTGCCTTGAGATCATTGACAAGTTCCCCCCTTGTAGTTGTAGGCTGATTTCTAACCTTCCTCATGATCAAGGATACCCCACGAGGTGAGATTTTGTGTGGAGCCCCAGATCTTTGTCGATTGACAGTCATTTTGTACTTCTTCCATTTTCTTACTATGGCACCAACAGTTGTCTCCTTCTCGCCCAGCGTCTTACTGATGGTTTTGTAGCCCATTCCAGCCTTGTGCAGGTGTATGATCTTGTCCCTGACATCCTTAGACAGCTCCTTGCTCTTGGCCATTTTGTAGAGGTTAGAGTCTGACTGATTCACTGAGTCTGTGGACAGGTGTCTTTCATACAGGTGACCATTGCCGACAGCTGTCTGTCATGCAGGTAACGAGTTGATTTGGAGCATCTACCTGGTCTGTAGGGGCCAGATCTCTTACTGGTTGGTGGGGGATCAAATACTTATTTCCCTCTGCAGAATGCAAATAAATTCATATACTTTCCACAATGTGATTTTCCGGATTTAATTTGTGATGTGCTATCTCTCACTGTTACCAATAACCTACCCTTCAATTATGGGCTGCTCATGTCTTTGTCAGTGGGCAAACTTACAAAATCAGCAAGGGATCAAATACTTATTTCCCCCACTGTATATGGAGAATCCCCTAACTACATGAATAACCTCATCGACTTCCCAACCAGAAATAGATTGTCTTCTCGTACTTACCTCAATTTACACCTTTCCCAACTGCAGAGGTATTAAATACAAGACCTCCTATGCATCCAGTTTCTCCTTTTTGGGCAGCCAGCTTTGGAACGCTCTGCCAAGAGCCATCCGAACAATCAACAACCATCTACCATTCAGAAAAATGTTGAAGACCCATCTTTTCAAGAAAGCTTACCCTAATGACCCAACTTAACTTTGTAAGCCCACCCACATGATTCCTGCCCTGATGATTATTATACCTTTGACCATGTCTCACAATCTTCTTATGCTCATTTCTCAAGCTCTTCCTCTCCATCCTTCCTACTCCTTACTCCTCCCAATCTCTTCTCCTTTTGCTCACCTTATCTTTGTTTTCCTCTCCATGCTCAGTTTACATATCCTCAAAACCCCTCTACTACTATGTTTACTACAACTTGTAACATTCTCCTTCAAGACTTTGTAATTCTATTTACTATGTAAGCCACATTGAACCTGCTATGTGTGAGAAAGCACGGGGTACAAATGTAATTAATAATAAAAATAACAGCTGCCAAGTTCATACAGAGTTTATTATGTTCAGTGGAAAATAAATCTATTGGCCCAGGCCGCTTGCTATGTGAATATTCCATCACTGTTTCATTATTGCTACTAAGTACATTTAATTTAAACCTTACATGCACATAGTTTTTGTTTTTAAACCCAAATGTGAATCATAAGGGTGGTTGAACAATTAGGTATAAACTGTGTTGTTTCTGACTTTACTTGTTTTGGACTGCTTTGGGTCCTGCTTATCTGTACATCTGCTGTCTAGAATTTTGCAAGATGGAAATGAGAAAATAAAATTTAAATTTTGGATGTACTCTGTTGAAGTTGCTTACTTTTTTGCCATGTGTGTATGGATGCCTGTTCTGGTGTATGCATGTGAAAATATTTGAATAACTGTCTATACTTATGGTTTTGATTTCTGAACATGCAGCATCATTAAAGGACATACTTTTAAATGCCTAGTTGGGTATATATGCTAATCTCGACTTTAAATGTTTTACATATCCATCTATTTGCTCCCATGTTATACCTGAATTCTATTATTCTGTCTCACTGTATTTTCAAATGTAATCCACATTGAACCTGAGTTTGCTTGGTATGTGTGATACAAATGTAAAAAAAAAAAAAACATTTATCCTCCACTTTTTAAGACTCCCTATCCAACTGAATGATGATGTCACAAGGAAAGCAAGTTTGGTCCAATGAAGACTAACTTGAAATAACCTGTTCTTTTGCTGGGGGTCTAGTATTATCATATTGAAAATCTGACTATACCTTGCCTTTGTGTTTATATTCAACTAATAAGTTAAATGATTAACTGGCTTTCTTGAAAAGATCATATAAGCTTTGGATGCAAATACATTTATGCAATGAAACAATTACTCATGTACAACCACGAAACAACCTTTTAGAGTGGATAGTGTTTATAATGAGCTCCTTTTATCAGCCAGTAAAAAAATGTTTTCAGTTTTGGCACAGAGTAAGTCATCACAAGAAGAAAATACAAGAAAACCAGTGGACTGCATTAGGGGCATATAGCCCATTTAGTTATGTTTAAACAATAGAGATCTGCATGAAATATTTATTTTTATTTTGACTTATAAAATCATGTTCAAAACAGAGTAATCTATTTCTCCGAGGACAAGCAGGCTGCTTGTTCTCACTGATGGGTGACGTCCACGGCAGCCCCTCTAATCGGAAAACTTTACTAGCAAAGGCCTTTGCTAGTCCTCGCGCGCCGATGCGCACCGCGCATGCCCGGCCGTCTTCCCGCCCGAACCGGCTCATGTTCGTCAGTCTTCTTTTGTCCGCGCTCGGGACGGTTGTGTTTTGCGCCGTTTCGCGCCCCTCAAAGTTGACCCTCACGCGTCTTCGTGATTTTCGCTGAAAAAAAAAAAAAAAAAAGGACCTTTACGGTCTTTACCCCTTTCCCGTGCTTCCAGCTTTTACCCCGCGTAAGTTTCCTTTCGCTTTCTGGGTAGGCCTTTTTTGAGGCCTCAGTTCGGGTTTTTTCTCTCCCTATTTTTGGTGCCTATATCGCCATTACGAATTTTGATTTCGCCGGCGTGATTTTTCCGCCCATGTCATCGAAGTCTCCCAGCGGCTTCAAGAAGTGCACCCAGTGCGCCCGGGTAGTCTCGCTCACTGATAGGCACGCGTCGTGTCTTCAGTGTCTGGGGGCTGGGCACCGCCCGCAGGCCTGTAGTCTTTGCGCCCTTTTACAGAAGAGGACTCAGGTAACGAGAGTGGCCCAGTGGGACGTGTTGTTCTCGGGCTCTTCGTCGACAATAGCACCGGGGGCATTGAGTGCATCGACGTTGACAGCATCAAGACCTTCGACCTCGGCATCGACTGCATCGAGGCATCGACCCTCTGCATCGTCGGTACCGAGACATCGAAAGGCTGCGTCGGCTTCGGTGGTACTGGGACCTCCACTAGTGCTGATGTCGTCGGACGGTGGTGCTTCGACTGGAGTGCAGGTGAGGGCTGTCCATTCCCCTGCTGGTGGCGGTGAGCCTTCGGGTGGGTCTCCCCCTACCCTGAGGGCTCCTGCGGTACGGACCCCCCAAGACAGACCGACCTTCGGCCTCGGCCCCGAGGAAGCGACGGCTGGATTCTACGTCCTCCACATCGGTACCGGGAAGTTCCGGTGACATGCTTCGTTTGAAAAAGTCAAAGAAGCATCGACACCGGTCTCCTTCCCGCATCGTTACCGAGAGCTCTGGGTCGCCGAGGGAGTTGGCACCCAGTACGCATCGGCACCGGGAGGACCGCTCACCCTCTGTTCAGGAGGTGTCGATGCGCTCCACCTTGGACAGCCCGGAACCGCCTCCACGCCCGGAACAGACTCTGACCTCGACGCCTGCATCGGCTTCCATGTCTTTCTCCACAGCCGCTCTACATGAGAGTCTCCGGGCCGTTCTCCCAGAGATCCTGGGAGAGCTGTTGCGCCCTTCCCCTCCAGTACCGGGGGGTGCTTGCGCCACCGGTACCGTCGAGTGAGGCGCCGGCTGGCCCCTTGCCCGGGGTGAGGTCTCCGACATCGGTGCTGCTTGCGGTACCGACTGCGGTCGGCTCCCAGGAAGGCTCCCCGACGACGTCGGCGGAGGGAGCTTCGCCGGTGCAGGCGAGGGAGTCTACCTCTTGACGCTCCCACCGTGGCTGTGTTTCCTCGGAGTCGAGCCGGGCACGGCTTCAGACACAGGTCCGTGAACTTGTGTCTGATACCGATGGTGAGGCCTCGTGGGAGGAGGAGGAGGACATCAGATATTTCTCTGACGAGGAGTCTGATGGCCTTCCTTCTGATCCCACTCCCTCCCCTGAAAGGCAGCTTTCTCCTCCCGAGAGTCTGTCTTTTGCGGCCTTTGTCCGGGAGATGTCTACGGCCATCCCCTTCCCGGTGGTTGTGGAGGACGAGCCCAGGGCTGAAATGTTTGAGCTCTTGAGACTATCCTTCTCCACCTGAAGCGTCCACAGTGCCCATGCATCATGTCCTAAAAAAGACATTGCTGGCGAACTGGACCAAGCCTCTAAGTAATCCCCATATTCCCAAGAAGATCGAGTCCCAGTACCGGATCCATGGGGACCCAGAGCTGATGCGCACTCAGTTGCCTCACGACTCTGGTGTGGTGGATCTGGCCCTAAAGAAGGCTAAGAGTTCTAGGGAGTATGCTTCGGTGCCCCCGGGCAAGGACTCTAGAACCTTAGACTTCTTTGGGAGGAAGGCCTACCATTCCTCTATGCTCGTGGCCAAAATCCAGTCTTACCAGCTCTACACGAGCATACATATGCGGAACAATGTGCGGCAGTTGGTGGGCTTGGTGGACAAGCTCCCTCCTGAGCAAGCCAAGCCTTTTCAGGAGGTGGTCAGGCAGCTGAAGGCGTGCAGAAAATTCCTGGCCAGAGGGGTATATGATACCTTTGATGTTGTGTCCAGGGCCGCTGCTCAAGGTGTAGTGATGCGCAGACTCTCATGGCTGCGTGCCTCCGACCTGGAGAATAGGATCCAGCAGCGGATTGCGGACTCCCCTTGCCGAGCGGACAATATTTTTGGAGAGAAAGTCGAACAGGTGGTAGAGGAGCTCCACCAGCGGGATACCGCTTTCGACAAGTTCTTCCGCCGGCAGCCTTCAGCATCTACTTCAGGTAGACGTTTTTATGGGGGAAGGAAGACTGTTCCCTACTCTTCTGGTAAGCGTAGGTACAATCCTCCTTCTCGACATCCTGCGGCCCAGGCTAAGCCCCAGCGCGCTCGCTCTCGTCAGCAGCGTGCGCCTCAGCAAGGCCCCACGGCTCCCCAGCAAAAGCAGGGGGCGAGCTTTTGACTGGCTCCAGCAGAGCATAGCCGACATCAACGTGTCAGTGCCGGGCGATCTGCCGGTCGGGGCGAGGTTGAAAGTTTTTCACCAAAGGTGGCCTCTTATAACCTCCGACCGTTGGGTTCTTCAAATAGTCCGGCAAGGATACACCCTCAATTTGGCCTCAAAACCTCCAAATTGCCCACCGGGAGCTCAATCTTACAGCTTCCAGCACAAGCAGGTACTTGCAGAGGAACTCTCCGCCCTTCTCAGCGCCAATGCGGTCGAGCCCGGGCAAGAAGGGCTGGGATTCTATTCCAGGTACTTCCTTGTGGAAAAGAAAACAGGGGGGATGCGTCCCATCCTAGACCTAAGGGCCCTGAACAAATATCTGGTCAAGGAAAAGTTCAGGATGCTTTCCCTGGGCACCCTTTCCCCCATGATTGAGGAAAACGATTGGCTATGCTCTCTGGACTTGAAGGATGCCTACACGCACATCATGATACTGCCAGCTCACAGACAGTATCTGCGATTTCAGCTGGGCACACGTCACTTCCAGTACTGTGTGCTACTCTTTGGGCTCACCTCTGCGCCCAGAGTGTTCACGAAGTGCTTGTCTGTAGTAGCAGCGGCGCTTCGCAGGCTGGGAGTGCATGGGTTCCCTTATCTCGACGATTGGCTGGTGAAGAACACATCCGAGAGAGGAGCTCTACAGTCCATGCAGATGACTATTCGCCTCCTGGAGCTACTGGGGTTTGTGATAAATTATCCAAAGTCCCATCTTCTCCCAGTACAGAGACTCGAATTCATAGGAACTCTGCTGGATTCTCGGACGGCTCGTGCCTATCTCCCAGAGACCAGAGCCAAAAACTTGATGTCCCTCGTCTCTCGGGTGCGAGCATCCCAGCAGATCACAGCTCGGCAGATGTTGTGATTGCTGGGCCACATGGCCTCCACAGTTCATGTGACTCCCATGGCCCGCCTTCACATGCGATCTGCTCAATGGACCCTAGCTTCCCAGTGGTTTCAGGCTGCTGGGGATCTAGAAGACGTGATCCACCTGTCTACGAGTTTTCTCAAATCCCTGTATTGGTGGACGATTTGGTCCAATTTGACTCTGGGACGTCCTTTTCAAATTCCTCGGCCACAAAAACTGCTGACTACGGATGCGTCTCTCCTGGGGTGGGGAGCTCATGTCGATGGGCTTCACACCCAGGGAAGCTGGTCCCTCCAGGAACGCGATCTGCAGATCAATCTTCTGGAGTTACGAGCGGTCTGGAACGCTCTGAAGGCTTTCAGAGATCGGCTGTCTCACCAAATTATCCAAATTCAGACAGACAACCAGATTGCCATGTATTACATCAACAAGCAGGGGGGCACCGGATCTCGCCCCCTGTGTCAGGAAGCCGTCAGCATGTGGCTGTGGGCTCGCCGTTACGGCATGTTGCTCCAAGCCACATATCTGGCAGGCGTAAACAGTCTGGCCGACAGGTTGAGCAGGATCATGCAACCTCACGAGTGGTCGCTCAATTCCAGGGTAGTGAGGCAGATCTTCCAGGTGTGGGGGGCACCCCCTTGGTGGATCTCTTTGCATTTCAGGCCAACCACAAGGTCCCTCAATTCTGTTCCAGACTTCAGGCCCACGGCAGGCTGGCATCGGATGCCTTCCTCCTGGACTGGGGGGAAGGTCTACTGTATGCTTATCCTCCCATACCTCTGGTGGGGAAGACTTTGTTGAAACTCAAGCAAGACCGAGGCACCATGATTCTGATTGCTCCGTTTTGGCCGCGTCAGATCTGTTCCCTCTTGTTCTGGAGTTGTCCTCCGAAGAACCGTGGCGATTGGAGTGTTTTCCGACCCTCATCACACAGGACGAAGGGGCGCTTCTGCATCCCAACCTCCAGTCTCTGGCTCTCACGGCCTGGATGTTGAGAGCGTAGACTTCGCCTCTTTGGGTCTGTCAGAGGGTGTCTCCCGTATCTTGCTTGCTTCCAGGAAAGATTCCACTAAGAGGAGTTACTTCTTTCTGTGGAGGAGGTTTGCCGTCTGGTGTGACAGCAAGGCCCTAGATCCTCGGTCTTGTCCTACACAGACCCTGCTTGAATACCTTCTGCACTTGTCTGAGTCTGGTCTCAAGACCAACTCTGTAAGGGTTCACCTTAGCGCAATCAGTGCATACCATTACCGTGTGGAAGGTATGCCGATCTCGGGACAGCCTTTAGTTGTTCGCTTCATGAGAGGTTTGCTTTTGTCAAAGCCCCCCGTCAAACCTCCTACAGTGTCATGGGATCTCAATGTCGTTCTCACCCAGCTGATGAAACCTCCTTTTGAGCCACTGAACTCCTGCCATCTGAAGTACTTGACCTGGAAGGTCATATTCTTGGTGGCAGTTACTTCAGCTTGTAGAGTCAGTGAGCTTCAGGCCCTGTAAGCCCAGGCCCCTTACACCAAATTTCATCATAACATTAGTCCTCCGCACTCACCCTAAGTTCTTGCCGAAGGTAGTGTCGGAGTTCCATCTGAACCAGTCAATTGTCTTGCCAACATTTTTTCCCCATCCTCATTCCTGCCCTGCTGAACGTCAGCTGCACACATTGGACTGCAAGAGAGCATTGGCCTTCTATCTGGAGCGGACACAGCCCAACAGACAGTCCGCCCAATTGTTTGTTTCTTTTGATCCCAACAGGAGGGGAGTGGCTGTGGGGAAACGCACCATATCCAGTTGGCTAGCAGATTGCATTTCCTTCACTTACGCCCAGGCTGGGCTGGCTCTTGAGGGTCATGTCACGGCTCACAATGTCGGAGCCATGGCTGCGTCAGCGGCCCACTTGAAGTCAGCCACTATTGAAGAGATCTGCAAAGCTGCGACGTGGTCATCTGTCCACACATTCACATCTCATTACTGCCTGCAGCAGGATACCCGACGCGACAGTCGGTTTGGGCAGTCAGTGCTTCAGAATCTGTTCGGGGTTTAGAATCCAACTCCACCCCCCTAGGCCCATGTTTATTCTGTTCCAGGCTACACTCTGTTAGTTGGATAAATTGTTAGGTCAATCTCAGTTATGTCCTCGCCGTTGCGAGGCCCAATTGACCATGTTTGTTGTTTTGAGTGAACCTGGGGGCTAGGGATACCCCATCAGTGAGAACAAGCAGCCTGCTTGTCCTCGGAGAAAGCGAATGCTACATACCTGTAGAAGGTATTCTCCGAGGACAGCAGGCTGATTGTTCTCACAAACCCGCCCGCCTACCCTTTGGAGTTGTGTCTTCCCTTGTTTTGTCTTGCTACATATGGGACTGACGAACACGAGTCGGTTTGGGCGGGAAGACGGCCGCGCATGCGTGGTGTGCATCGGCGCGCGAGGACTAGCAAAGGCCTTTGCTAGTAAAGTTTTCCGATTGGAGGGGCTGCCGTGGACGTCACCCATCAGTGAGAACAATCAGCCTGCTGTCCTCGGAGAATACCTTCTACAGGTATGTAGCATTCGCTTTGTGTATCTAAAATCTAAACTACAAAACAGATGAAGTGAAGATGTGATTTCATGTGCCCTAATAAAAGAAGTGTTTAATATTATTCCATTTAATTTCAGTATATTCCATCTTTATAACATGCTTCCCAAAGTGGATTGCAACAGTTAATGTGAACCCATCAGGAAACAGGATATCCTCACTGAAATTTGGCTATCTTTATTGTATAGAACAGTGTAAAAAAATGAGCATAAAGTACAGAGTTTATAACTGTTATTTCTACCGGCTGCAATAAGTTTGAAGCTGTTTTAGTGATATTAAATTTTTATTTCATGGTAATTTATCTTCATATGGGAAGGTTTCAAATAAATTAAAAACCTGTCAAATAAGTAATAAAAAAAAAAAACACCTTTTGTAATTCACCCTTTAAGGCACTGCCTCTCCATGTGGAGCAGCTTTAGACTTTTTACTGAATGGACCACCCAAAGGCAGTCCTTTATTTCTAATCATTTTGGGTGAGTGAAAATGTCCGCCTACTGCCAGCAAGCTTTGCATAGTGGCTTCAGCCCATATAATGGCTCACCCCATCTCCTGTTTTCAACTATCCTCCTTGGGTTTAGTGCTGTAAAAGTTACCCATCCAAAAAATGCCACAATACATTGCTATGGGAGAAGCAGTTGTGAACATCTGCAATATTTGTTTTATTTATGCATATGTAGTGGTTAAGGAATTGAACAGTTCAAACCGGTTTCCCCCTCATCTCCTCTTCTAATAAGACAGAGAAAGCACACACGAACATCTGCTTTTATATAATTGTTTTCATTGTTAGAATTATATCCAGTATATGCTCATATATTTTTTTTTTCTGTGCAAGGTGGGATGGATATAAAATGTAATTATTTTAAGGTGAAAATGTTAAGGTTGTAGTAAGAAATTTTGTTCATGCCAGTTTGGAAAAGTATAGTGGGTGATAGTTGTACCATTTCACTGTTATGAAATGTTTACTTGTCTGTTACTATTCATTCCCTCAAAGGTACTGTCAGAATTGAAATGTTCAGAAACATGCAGAATGCAGAAATAATCAGAAAAATGACTGAAGAATTTGATGAGGTAAGTCACTTTGAGTAGACAGCATTTGAAAAGTATGAGTACATTTACAGAGGGTGCTGTTCACTAAACTGTCTCCTGACAATGCAGTGATCGGTGCACAGTAACAACACGGCAATGTTCAGTTAACATAGAAGAGGATGAGGCTGTGCTAATGTGAAGATAATTACTCTGCTGGCACTATTAGCTCTTCCTGCTGTAGTGATAGGCAGAATAAAAAGTATAAAAAACTTTATCAACTAACCTACATACTCTTTTCCCCCTTAGTATTTAGTTTTAAGACTTGAACTTTGTACCACAGCATTAACAGCCTCTAGCAGGCACTGCAGGACCTAGTTTAGGCTTAATGGGGAAAACAAAAAAGAGAGAGAAAAGCAAGCATTATTAACTAGTTTCCATAGTGTACAACCCTTTTCCCATAGTTTTAAACTGAAATTTTCTCTAGTAGAAGACACTTTTCCCATAGTTTTTAACCGAAACTTTTTCTAGCGGTAGAAACTTAACAGCCAAAGAACTTTAAACGGTAGTATGAAGGCTCAAATCTTGTTCTAAAAGACAGTAATTTTCTGTTCTTTGGTTGCTGGAGAGGTAGCACTGCTAGTGACCTCAATTAGGTGAAGGTGTGAGGAAGTAGAATATTTGCAGAGGTTACTAAGGCAACGTGATTACTGAGTTAGCTTGAAAGGGTCTGTTTGAAGCAGTTCCCTTATTCAAAACTATATAAAGAGGAAAGGTCCCACATCTTTTTCTGAGAAGTTCTGAGAGAAGAGGACATTTCTCTGGTAAATGAACATTAGTGATAGTCATAATAAAAATATAAAAAAAGCAAACTTTATCAACTAATCTCCATACTCTTTTCCCCCTAGTTTTAAAACGTGAACTTAGTACCACAGCATTAAGATAGCTTTTGCATGCACTGCAGGACCTAGTTTAGTCTTTATCCCGCTCACCTACCCCTAGTACAACTCTTCATTTATAGTCAGTTATTGTAATTAGGATAACAAGCAAGGAGTGCTCTTAGAGTTTTAAGAACACTTCATTACCTTCTAAGAAGAAAATACTAAATCACACAATGTACCATGTAAACTAAAGACTTTTTTGTATTAGCTAATACCTTAGCAAGTTTTAAATTATTGAAAAACTCAAAAATACTAAGATGGATTCAGCAGAGCAGCAGCGAGAGGGGTGCTATCCAGTCTTTTGCATTGTCACATGTATGATTATCTCCCAGTTGGTGAGCAGTTATATGTGTGAGCCTGATGCAAGAAGCTCCTAGCTCTCAGGGGACAGGTGTATTCTCTTGAGACTAGAGTTAGCAGACTTGGTGGAGCTGAGGGAGACAGAGAGTTATATAGAGGAGACCTACAGGGATGTTGTAGAGAAGTCCCACCTCCAGTCTGGTATCCCCTGTTCTGGCTTGGAGAAGGAGGTCTCCTTGAAGGAGATCATCACCCTGGTGAAGTAGGAAGTACTCCTGTAGCCAGGACCTGCCCACCAGGGAATGTAGTATCTTTTCACACCAAAGATATTTCTCCAAGTTCTCCCAAGGAGAGAAGGATTAGGACAGCTGTTGTAGTTGGTGATTCGATCATTAAGCGCAATAGATAGCTGGGTGGCTGGTGGACGTGAGAATCACCTGATGACTTGCCTGCCTGGAGCAAAGGTGGCGGACCTCACGCGTCACCTAGACAGAATCTTAGATAGTGCTGGGAAGGAGTCAGCTGTCTTGGTACATGTGGGTACTGATGAGATAGGAAAATGTGGTAGAGAGGTTCTGGAAGCCAAATTTAGGCTCTTACGTAGAAAGCTGAAGTCCAGATATTCCAGAGTCACATTTTTAGAGATGCTCCCTGTTCCAAGCGCAGGACCCAAAAGTTAGGCAGAGCTCTTAAATCTCAATGCATGGTTGAAACGATGGTGCAGGGATGAGGGATTTAGATTTGTTAGGAACTGGTGACATTCTGGAAAAGGGGGAGACTGTTCTGAAAAGATGAGCTCCACCTTAACCGGGATGGAACCAGGCTTCTGGCACTTACTTTTAAAAAGGAGATAGACCAGCTTTTAAACTAGAATGGGGGGAAAGCCGACAGTTGCCCAGGAGCGCATGGTTAGGTGTGGAGTATCCTTGAAGGATACTATTGAAACAGGACATATAGGGAATCCCAGTAGAGAGGTTTCAAAAATGCTTACAGTAAGCCAGGTATGCTAAGAGAAAGCAGGATAAAGGATGCACATTATCCCCTTCAACTTCTAAGCAGCTTGTAGATCCATGGAAAAAAAAACATAATTTGAAGTGTCTGTATACAAATGCTAGAAGCCTAAAAAATAAGATGGGAGAGTTAGAATATATAGCACAAAGTGATGAGGTAGATATAATAGGTATATCAGAAAGAGGACAATTAATGGGACACTGTGTTAACAGGGTACAAATTGTATCGCAATTCTAGAGAGAATCAAATTGGGGGGGGGGGGGGGGGGTCGTGCTATATGTTAAAGAGGGAATTGAGTCAAATAAAATAAATATTCCACTTGACAGAGATAGCAGCGTGGAATCATTATGAGTAGAAATTCCATGTGGGAAGGGAAGGATATTTCTTGTAGGGTTGTACTAGCATCCGCCAATACAGAAGGAATAGATGGATGAAGAACTGTTTACAGAGATTAGGAAAGCTGGCAAATTGGGCAACGCTATAATGGTGATATCAATTACCCCGATATTGACTAGATAAATGTTACATCAGGATGTGCCAGGGAGATAAGTTTTCTATTTGTAATAAATGACTGCGTCTTGGAGCAGCTGGTCCAGGAGCCGACGAGAAGGGGAGCCATTTTGAATCTGGTCCTTGGTGCCATGCTGGGCACTGTGCGAGAGGTGACAGTGTTGGGTACCCTTGGCAAGCAGTGATCATAACATGATTAAGTTTGAGATACTATCTGGGAAGAACCCACAAAAGAATTCTAGTGTAGATGCATTTAATTTTCGAAAGGGTGACTTTAATAAAATAAGAAAAATGGTTAAAAAGAAACTAAAAGGATTGGCTGCAAAGGTTAGGACACTCAATCAGGCGTGGACGTTATTCTAAAATACCATCTTGGAAGCCCAGAGAAAGTCTCAGCCAGCGGGTGAAGTAAAAGAGGTCATTACAGCCAAAAGATTATCCTTCAAAAAATGGAAAAAGGACCCAAAAACAGAAAATAAGAAGAAACATAAACACTGACAAGTCAGCTGCAAGGCATTAATAAAGAAGGCTAAAAGAGAATATGAAGAGGAACTTTCCGCAGAAGCTAAAACTCATAGTAGTAACTTTTTCAGTTACCGCTATTGAAATGATAAGTAGTAGTTGTACATCAGAAGCAGAAAGCCTTTCGAGTGAATCTGTGGGACCGTTAGATCATGAAGGAGCAAAGGGGGAGGACAAGGCCATAGTGGATAAACTGAATGTATTCTTTGCTTCTGTATTTACGGAAGAAGATGTAAGAGATCTGCCTGTACTGGAAGTAGTTTTCAAGGGGGGAGGGGTGATGTGGAGGAATTAAATCTCGGTAATCCTGGAAGATGTACTGAGCCAAATTGACAAATTAAAGAGTAGTAAATCACCTGGACTGGATGGCATACATTGAAGGGTACTCAAAGAACTCAGGCATGAAATTGCTGTTCTGCTGGTAGTAATATGTAACCTGTCGTTAAAATCGTCCTTTGTTACTGAAGATTGGAGGGTGGCCAATGTGATGCCGATTTTTAAAAAGCTGTCTAGAGGTGGTCCGGGATATTATAGACCAGTAAGCCTGACGTCGGTGGTGTGCAAAATAGTAGATACTATTATAAGAATAAAATTATAGAGCACATAGACAAATATGGTTTAATGGGATAGAGTCAACATGGGTTTAGCCAAGGGAAGTCTTGCCTTACCAACTTGCTTCATCTCTTTGAAGGCGTGAATAAACATGTGGAGATAAAGGTGAGCCGGTGTATCTAGATTTTCAGAAAGCTTTTGATAAAGTTCCTCATTAGAGACTCCTGAGAAAAATGAAGAGGTAAGGTTCTGGTATGGATTAGGAATTGGTTATTGGACAGAAAACAGAGGGTAGGGTTAAATGGTCATTTCTCTCAATGGAGGATGGTGAACAGTGGAGTGCCGCAGGGATCTGTACTGGGACCGGTACTATTTAACATATTTATAAATGATTTGGATTTCAGAACGACGAGTGAGGTGATTAAATTTGCAGATATAAAACTATGCAAGGTTGTTGAAACACGTGTGGACTGTGAAAAACACAGTCTGCATGTGTTTTAACAACCTTGCAGGAAGACCTTAGAAATTGGAAGACAGGGCGTCCAAATTGCAGATGAATTTTAATGTGGACAAATACAAGGTGGTGCACATTGGAAGGAATAATCCAAATCAGTTAAACTGATGCTAGGGTTCAATTTGGGGGTCAGTGCTCAATAAAGAGATCTGGGTGGTGGTACATAAGTACATAATGCCACACTGGGAAAAGACCAAGGGTCCATCGAGCCAACATTCTGTCCATGACAGCGGCCAATCCAGGCCAAGGGCACCTGGCGAGCTTCCCAAACGCACAAACATTCTGTACATGTTTCTGGAAATTTGGATTTTTCCCAAGTCCATTTAGTAGTGGTTTATGGACTTGTTCTTTAGGAAACCGGCTAACCCCTTTTAAAACTCTGCCAAGCTAACCGCCTTCACCACGTTCTCCGGCAATGAATTCCAGAGTTTAATTATGCGTTGGGTGAAGAAAACCTTTCTCTGATTTGTTTTAAATTTACTACACTGTAGTTTCATTGCATGCCCCCTAGTCCTAGTATTTTTGGAAAGCGTGAACAGACGCTTCACATCCACCTGTTCCACTCCACTCATTATTTTATATACCTATATCATGTCTCCCCTCAGCCGTCTCTTCTCCAAGCTGAAAAGCCCTAGCCTCCTTAGTCTTTCTTCATAGGGAAGTTGCAACTGCTTGCCTTGGGATTTATAGTATGGAGTGTTGCCACAATTTGGGTTTCTGACAGGTACTTGTGACCTGGCTTGGCCACTGTTTGCAAAACAGGATACTGGGCTTGATGGCCCATTGCTCTGACCCAGTATGGCTACTCTTATGTTCCTTTGGTCCCATAATCTACAGTTCCTTGTTATGGCATTTCCTATGTTTTAACTGAATGGTTAAAGGCTGGTAACATTCCAGCAACTAATGTTGATGAGTTTCCATGTATTAATTTTAGCTCTTAATTTATATTAACTGTAAAATCTCCATTGCCCTAGGTACACATAAGGACCTGTATATACTATTTAAACTGCTTTCAGTGTAGTTGCAAAAACTACAGAAAGACGGTATATCAAGTCCTGCTCCCTTTCCCCCTTTCTCCTTACACTACTCTATAGTAGGGTCCAGAATATATTTTGCTCTTTTTTAAAAGAAAGCCAAAACTCTGGTCTGATTTAGTGATCATATGCAGTTGAATGTTTCCATACTTTAGTTGCACTGAATTTTTCCATTTTTGGTATCACCCACTTAGTTTTGTTTGTTTCTTTTTAAATATATTTATCTGTAAAGTGTAATTAACACAGTTTTCCTTAAAGTTGTGAACAACTTTAATTGTAATTTTAATTTCCCTTTAGGATTGTATTCAAGAAATGTGATGAAATTTTCTGTTCTTGGAGGACAAGCAGGACATAGGATTCTCACAAGTGGGTGACATTTCCTGATGGAGCCCTTGTGTGGACGCCGACCAGCGTTCCAGAACGTCTATAAACCTTTGGTAGGCCCGTGCTGAGTATGCACAAGTGCCTTCTCACCAGCTGTGATGATGAATTCAGTCACTGCAGCGAGTATTTTCTTGGAAAGTGATTTTTTTTGCCTTCCTGCTCTTTTTTTTCATGTGAGTAGCACGGGTTGTTGATACCTGGAATACCCTCCCATGAGAGATGGAGGAGAAAAAAAAATGTTGATTGAATTCAAAAAGTCGTAGGATGAATACATAGGCTCTCTAAATACTATAAAAAATGAATTCAAAAAGTCGTAGGATGAATACATAGGCTCTCTAAATACTATAAAAAAAAACCCCAAAACTTAAATGGTTGCGTATATGTGGATATGTCGAGTGGTGCTGTAGATGGCAACTCTGGACTGTGAAGAACTGAGGCCAGTACTGGGCAGGCTTGTATGATCTGTGTCCTGTATATGGTAATCCGGTTTAGGATGCGCTGGAGAAGCCTTCAACAGAGATTTCAATATTTTGGAACTTGAGGACCGTGCTGGGCAGACTTTCACGGTCTATGTCCCGCAATTGACAGAACAAATTTGGATAGGCTGGAGTGAGCTTCGACGGCAACTTCAGTAGTTGGAAACTAAGGACAGGGCTAGGCGGACTTTAGTGGTCTATGTCCCAGACATGCCAAAGAGAGACAATGATAAAGTATTTCATATCACATTCATTGTTGTTTTAGTCATTGTGTGATAATGATTGTGAGAGTTGGACAGACTGTATGAATGGTTCAGGTCTTTATCTGCCATCATTTACTATGTTGTTTCACAATCAGTCTTTAAAGCTGAAAGTCATTTTAAGGTTGGAGCCATAACCATAATTCCATTATGTCACAAGGATCAGTCCAGACAAATGGGTTGTGACTATTCACCAGCAGGTGGAGACAGAGAACTTTAATTAGTTGTGCCTCATAAGCACCTGTGCGTAGCAACGAAACCATTATTCTCTCTCTCTTCAGTTGAGTTTGGATTTGAGAATATCCTGTCCCTCCCTAATCTCTCATTGCCACTTCCTACCTCTTTATCTCAGTCTTCCCTTCTTTTTCTCCTGCCTCTATTTAAAAAAAAAAAAAAAAGCAGCCACTGCTGTTCTTTTTGAGAGCACTTGTGCTGTGGGAATATTGCGGGGCTTTAGTGCCTTGAAGATCATGAGACTGGCTGTTTTCTGTTGGAGCATTTATTATTCTCCGAGGACAAGCAGGCTGCTTGTTCTCACATGTGGGTCGGCGTCCACGGAGATTTTTCCAGTAAAAATCCACAAAGCTTTGTGACAGCCTCCAGAGTGTGGGACGGACGCACTACGCATGCGCGACCATCTTCCCGCGCGCATCTGTTCCCGCCTCAGTTTTTCTTTTTCCGCGGTGCAGAGTGGCTGCGTGTCGGTCTCTCTCCCTCAGGCCCAGTTTAAAAAAAGCTATTTTACCTTAGTTTTTTTTCCCCCTGTTAAGTTTCCTTTCGCTTCCGTTGTGGCCTTCTTGGGTCGCTCGTATGCAGTACCCCTTTTTTTGCCCTAGGTCGGCACAATAAGCCTTTTGATTTTGCCGTTGCGATTTTTCCGCTGATGTCATCAAAGCCTCCCAGCGGCTTCAAGAAGTGTGCTCGTGCCAGCGGTCGATCTGAAACGAACTCTTGGTGCATCCAGTGCCTTGGGCCCGACCATCGCCCAGACGCTTGCAAGTTGTGTGTTTGAAAAAACTGACACAGGCGTCAAGAAGAGCTCTTTGGGACTGTCTTTTCGGAGCTCCGACTGATTCCTCTGCATCTATATCGGCACTGGGGATGGTATCGACATCGGGAATCGCAGGTAATGGCTGTCCGGACATCACCACTAGCTGGGAGTAGCAAGCCGTCGAGTGGGTCTCCACCTGTCTCGAAGGCTCCTGCTGTGCAGGCCCACCAGGATTGACCACTGTTGGATCCGACCCCGAGGGGGCGTGTTGATTCCACGTCCTTATCGGTACCAAGGAGTACTGGTGACATGCTTCGAGCGAAGGCGAAGAAGCGTTGGCACCGGTATCCGAGGCACGGTACTAGGAGCTCTGGGGCATTGAAGGATTCGGCACCCGGAAAGCGTCGACGGCAGGAGGAGTGCTCTCCCCCCATACAAGTGTCGGTGCGTCGATCTTCGGACAGCCCGGTACCGCCTCGCAGGCCTGCACAGATTCTGACATTGACTTCTGTACCGGCCCCACAGCCTTCCTCGACAGTGACTCTGGAGGAAAGCATTTGAGCCATTCTTTCAGGCGTTCTGGAAGGGCTGCTGCATCAGCATGCCTCGGTACCGGGGGTGCTTGCGCCCTCGGTACCGTCGATGGAGGCGGCAGCTGGCTCTGTGCCTGTGGTGAGGTCCCCGACGCTGGTACTGCTTGCGGCATCGGCCTCTGCTGCCACCCAGGTTGACTCCTCGTCAACATCGTTGGAGGGAGCTTCATCGCCGCTGGCATGGGAGTCGACTTCTCGGCATCGCCATCGAGGACATGGTTCCTCGGCGTTGAGACGGGCCCGGTTTCGGACTGCAGTTCGAGAACTCTTGTCTTATATCGAGGAGGATGCCTCCTGGGATGCAGGGGAAGATCCCAGATATTTCTCTTCCGAGGAGTCTTATGGTCTTCCTTCTGATCCCACTCCTTCACCTGAGAGGAAGCTTTCTCCACTGGAGAGTCTCTCCTCCTCGTCATATGTCCGGGAAATGTCTGTGGGCATTCCCTTCCCTGTGGTAACTGAGGATGAGCCCAGGACTGAGATGCTCGAGGTCCTTTACTGTCCTTCACCACCTAAGGAGTCATCCACTGTCCCTCTGCATAATGTCCTTAAGGAGACATTGCTGAGGAACTGGATGAAATCATTAACTAATCACACCATTCCCAAGAAAGAAGAGTCCCAGTATCGAATCCACAGAGAACCTGAGTTGATGAAGTCGCAGTTATCTCACGACTCTGTGGTTGTGGATTCCGCTCTCAAGAGAGCCAGGAGTACTAGAGATTTCGCCTCGGCGACCCCGGGGCAAGAAACTAGGACTTTAGACTCTTTTGGGAGGAAGGCCTATCAGTCCTCTATGCTCATGTCCAGAATTCAGTCTTACCAGCTCTACACGAGCATCCACATGCGGAACAATTTAAAGCAACTGGCGGACTTGGGGGAAAAGCTCCCTCCGGAGCACGCCAGGCTTTTTCAGGAGGTGATCAAGGCTGCTGAAGGTGTGTCGTAAATTCCTGTCCAGGGGTGCTTTTGATGTTGTATCCAGATCTGCTGCTCAAGGTATAGTGATGCGCAGACTCTTGTGGCTGCGTGCCTCTGACCTGGACAATCGAACCCAGCAGCGGCTTGCGGATGTTCCTTGCCGGGGGGGATAATATTTTTGGTGAGAAGGTCGAGCAGGTGGTAGAGCAGCTCCACCAGTAAGAAACCGCCCTCGACAAACTCTCCCACCGGGCGCCTTCAGCATCTACCTCAACAGTTAGACGTTTTTTTCAGGGGAAGGAGGAATGCTCCCTATGCTTACAATAAGCGTAGGTACAATCCACCTTCCTGGCAGCCTTCCCAGGGTCAGCCCCAGCGCGCTCGTTGGCGTCAACTGCGTGCTCCCAGGCAGGCCCCTGCAGCTCCCCAGCAAAAGCAAGCGATGGGCTTTTGACTGGCTCCAGCTGAGTATAGCCGCCATAAAAGTATCTGTGCCGGACAATCTGCCGGTCGGGGGGAGGTTAAAATTTTTTCACCAAAGGTGGCCTATCATAACCTCCGACCGGTGGGTTCTCCAAATAGTCCAGTTAGAGTACTCCCTCAATTTGATCTCCAGACCTCCAAATTGTCCACCTGGAGCTCAGTCCTTCAGCTTCCAGCACAGGCAGGTACTTGCAGAGGGACCTCTCCGCCCTTCTCAGGGCCAATGTGGTCGAGCCCGTGCCACCGAGGTAAGAGGGGCTGGGATTCTATTCCAGGTACTTCCTTGTGGAAAAGAAAACGGGGGATGCGTCCCATCCTAGACCTAAGGGCTCTGAACAAATACCTGGTCCGAGAAAAGTTCAGGATGGTTTCCCTGGGTACCCTTCTTCCCATGATTCAGAAAAATGATTGACTATGCTCTCTGGACTTAAAGGATGCTTACACTCACATTCCGATACTGCCAGCTTACAGGTATTCTCCGAGGACAAGCAGGCTGCTTGTTCTCACGACTGGGGTGACGTCCGCGGCAGCCCCCACCAACCGGAAGAAGCTTCGCGGGCGGTCCGCACGCAGGGCACGCCCACCGCGCATGCGCGTCCGTCTTCCCGCCCGTGCACGACCGTTCCCGCCAGTCTTTTCTTTTCCGCGCTGGAGAGAGTCGTGTGTCGCCGCTCTCTCTTAGTCAGCCCCGGAAAACCGTCGCGTTTATTCGCGAATTCGTTAATTTTTTTGTTTCTTATTGCCTCGCGCTCCAACCTTTTCTTTTTCCTTTTAAAAAAAAAAAAAAAAGAGAGAATGCGCTTAACTTTCCCTCGTTTCTAGCGGGGGCGTCGCGTTGCGGCCTTGTGGCCGCGCGGTCGATTTATTTTCGAGGAGTGATTTACCGCCACCATCGACGACTTTAACTTCGCCGACACGATTTTTCCGTCGATGTCCTCGAAGGTCCCGAGTGGATTTAAGAAGTGTGGTCGGTGCGGCCGGCCTATCTCGCAGACCGACACCCACGCTTGGTGCCTCCAGTGCTTCGGGCCGGAGCACAATATCAAGTCGTGTTCTTTGTGTCTTGGTCTCTGGAAACGGACTCAGGTTGCGAGGCAAGTTCTGCGGGACCGTCTTTTTGGAACTTGCGCCGGCCCCTCGACGTCGACGGCATCGACGGCCGGTTCTTCGGTACCGGTATCGATGCCCGCGAAATCGGCACCGATGGCATCGACCCCAGGAGTACAGGTCCCGTCGGCCCGCTGGTCCTCCGGTGACGGTAGGGGTGAGAGGCCGCGTGGACAATCGGCCCCAGTCACTCCCTCTGCTCATGGCCCTTGGGACCGAACCCTGTCCGACCTGGCCCCTCGAGACCGAGGGGGATCGACCTCCTCCTCCTCCGTTCCACCTGGCGCCGATGACGGGCACCGCAAAAAGCAGAAAAAGCACCGTCATCGGTCCCCATCGGTGCGCCCGGCCCTCGGTGCCGGAGATGAGTCGATGCCGAAGCGTTCACGTCGAGAGGAGAGGTCCCCCTCGGTAGTGGAGGTACTGACGCGTCAGGGTCCCAGCACTTCGGTGCAGTCTCCTGGACCCGAGCAGCTTCCGGCACCGACGCCTCTACCGGCCCCCCCGTCTTTCCCGACAGCGGGCCTGGACGAGTGCCTCCTGAGCCATCCTTCCGGGGATCCTGGAAGGGCTGATGCGCCAGGCTGTGCCGGCGCCGGGGGTGCTTGCGCCCTCGGCGCCGTTGACTGTGGCGCCGGCGAGCTCTAGCCCGGTGCCGAGGCCTTCGACACCGCCGCCGCTTGCGGCGCCGGTCTCGACCGCCACGCAGGTAGAGTCCCCGTCGATGAAGGGAGCTTCGTCCCCGCCGGCGCGGGAGTCCACCGCTCGACGACACCGAGGCCTCGGTGCCTCGACGTCGAGCCGGGCCCGGTTAAGGACTCAGCTACATGAGCTTATGTCCGATACCGAGGAAGAGGCCTCGTGGGGGGAAGAGGAGGACCCCAGATATTTCTCCTCAGAGGAGTCTGTGGGCCTCCCCTCTGACCCCACGCCTTCACCGGAGAGGAAGCTCTCGCCTCCTGAGAGCCTCTCCTTTGCCTCCTTTGTTAGGGATATGTCTATATGCATTCCCTTCCCCGTGGTCTCTGTGGATGAGCCGAGGGCTGAGATGCTCGAGGTCCTCGACTATCCATCACCACCTAGAGAGTCCTCCACGGTGCCGTTGCACAATGTCCTCAAAGAGACACTGCTTCGGAACTGGATGAGACCATTATCTAACCCCACCATTCACAAGAAAGCAGAGTCCCAGTACAGAATCCACTCGGACCCAGAGTTAATGCGGCCCCAATTGCCCCATGACTCGGCGGTCGTGGATTCTGCTCTCAAGAGGGCACGGAGTTCGAGGGATACCGCCTCGGCGCCCCCGGGGCGGGAGTCTCGCACTCTGGACTCGTTTGGGAGGAAGGCCTACCAATCTTCCATGCTCGTGACCCGCATTCAATCTTACCAGCTCTACACGAGCATCCACATGCGGAACACTGTGAAGCAACTGGCGGACCTGGTTGATAAGCTCCCGCCGGAGCAGTCCAGGCCTTATCAGGAGGTGGTCAGGCAGCTGAAGGCGTGCAGAAAGTTCCTGTCCAGGGGTATCTATGACACCTGTGACGTGGCATCTCGTGCTGCGGCCCAAGGTATAGTGATGCGCAGACTCTCATGGCTGCGTGCCTCTGACCTGGACAACCGCACCCAGCAGAGACTGGCCGACGTCCCTTGCCGGGGGGATAATATTTTTGGTGAGAAAGTCGAGCAGCTGGTGGACCAACTGCATCAGCGGGAAACCGCCCTCGACAAGCTCTCCCACCGGGCGCCTTCAGCATCCACCTCAGCAGGTGGACGTTTTTCCCGGGCCCGGCAGGCTGCGCCCTATGCTTTTGCCAAGCGTAGGTACACCCAGCCAGCCCAAAGGCCTCGACAGGCACAGGGACAGCCCCAGCGCGCTCGTTCTCGTCAACAGCGTGCACCTAAGCAGCCCCCTGTGCCTCCACAATAAAAGCCGGGGACGGGCTTTTGACTGGATCCATGGGAACATAGCCGCCCTCAAAGTGTCCGTGCCGGACGATCTGCCGGTTGGAGGGTGGTTAACATTTTTTCACCAAAGGTGGCCTCTGATAACCTCCGACCAGTGGGTTCTCCAAATAGTGCGGTGCGGATACGCCCTCAATTTGGCAGACAGTATCTCAGATTCCGCCTGGGCGCACGGCACTTTCAGTATTGTGTGCTGCCCTTTGGGCTTGCCTCTGCCCCACGGGTGTTTACAAAGTGCCTCGTGGTGGTTGCGGCGTATCTCCGCAAGCTGGGAGTGGACGTGTTCCCATATCTCGACGATTGGCTGGTCAAGAACACCTCGGAGGCAGGAGCCCTCCGGTCCATGCAGTGCAACTCCTGGAGCTCCTGGGGTTTGTGATAAATTACCCAAAGTCCCATCTCCAGCCAACCCAGTCTCTGGAATTCATAGGAGCTCTGCTGAATACCCAGACGGCTCAGGCCTTCCTTCCCGAAGCGAGGGCCAACAACCTCCTGTCCCTGGCTTCGCAGACCAGAGCGTCTCAGCAGGTCACAGCTCGGCAGATGTTGAGACTTCTGGGTCATATGGCCTCCACAGTCCATGTGACTCCCATGGCTCGTCTTCACATGAGATCTGCTCAATGGACCCTAGCTTCCCAGTGGTTCCAAGCCACCGGGAATCTAGAGGATGTCATCCGCCTCTCCACTAGTTGCCGCACTTCACTGCTCTGGTGGACCATTCGGACCAATTTGATCCTGGGACGTCCATTCCAAATTCCACAGCCCACGAAAGTGCTGACGACGGATGCATCTCGCCTGGGGTGGGGAGCTCATGTCGATGGGCTCCACACCCAGGGTCTGTGGTCCCTCCAGGAAAAGGATCTGCAGATCAACCTCCTGGAGCTCCGAGCGATCTGGAACGCACTGAGGGCTTTCAGAGATCGGCTGTCCTGCCAAATTATCCAAATTCGGACAGACAATCAGGTTGCAATGTATTACACCAACAAGCAGGGGGGCACCGGATCTCGCCCCTTGTGTCAGGAAGCTGTCGGGATGTGGCGTTGGGCTTGCCAATTCTGTATGCTCCTCCAAGCCACATACCTGGCAGGTGTAAACAACAGTCTGGCCGACAGACTGAGCAGAGTCATGCAACCGCATGAGTGGTTGCTCCATTCCAGAGTGGTACGCAAGATCTTCCGAGAGTGTGTCACCCCCTCGGTGGACCTTTTCGCCTCTCAGACCAACCACAAGCTGCCTCTGTTCTGTTCCAGACTTCAGGCACACGGCAGACTAGCGTCGGATGCCTTTCTCCCTCATTGGGGGACCGGCCTCCTGTATGCTTATCCTCCCATACCTTTGGTGGGGAAGACCTTACTGAAGCTCAGGCAAGACCGAGGCACCATGATTCTGATAACGCCCTTTTGGCCCCGTCAGATCTGGTTCCCTCTTCTTCTGGAGTTGTCCTCAGAAGAACCGTGGAGATTGGAGTGTTTTCCGACTCTCATTTCACAGAACGACGGAGCGTTGCTGCACCCCAACCTTCAGTCTCTGGCTCTCACGGCCTGGATGTTGAGGACGTAGACTTCACTCCGTTGGGTCTGTCTGAGGGTGTCTCCCATGTCTTTCTTGCCTCTAGGAAGGATTCCACTAAAAAGAGTTACTTTTTCAAGTGGAGGAGGTTTGTCGTTTGGTGTGAGAGCAAGGCCCTAGAACCTCGTTCTTGCCCTGCACAGAACCTGCTTGAATACCTTCTGCATTTATCAGAGTCTGGCCTCAAGACCAACTCAGTAAGGAATCACCTTAGTGCGATTAGTGCTTACCATTATCGTGTGGAAGGTAAAGCCATCTCTGGAGAGCCTTTAGTCGTTCGATTCATGAGAGGCTTGCTTTTGTCAAAGCCCCCTGTCAAGCCTCCTGCAGTGTCATGGGATCTCAACGTCGTCCTCACCCAGCTGATGAAACCTCCTTTTGAGCCACTGAATACCTGCCATCTGAAGTACTTGACCTGGAAGGTCATTTTCTTGGTGGCAGTTACTTCAGCTCGTAGGGTCAGTGAGCTTCAAGCCCTGGTCGCTCATGCTCCGTATACCAAATTTCATCATAACAGAGTAGTGCTCCGCACCCACCCAAAGTTCCTGCCGAAGGTGGTGTCGGAGTTCCATCTTAACCAGTCAATTGTCTTGCCAACATTCTTTCCCAGGCCGCATACCCGCCCTGCTGAGCGTCAGTTGCACACATTGGACTGCAAGAGAGCATTGGCCTTCTACTTGGAGCAGACACAGCCCCACAGACAGTCCGCCCAATTGTTTATTTCTTTCGACCCTAACAGGCTAGGGGTCGCTGTCGGGAAACGCACCATCTCCAATTGGCTAGCAGATTGCATTTCCTTCACTTATGCCCAGGCTGGGCTGACTCTTGAGGGTCATGTCACGGCTCATAGTGTCAGAGCCATGGCAGCGTCGGTGGCCCAATTGAAGTCAAGCCACTATTGAAGAGATTTGCAAGGCTGCGATGTGGTCATCTGTCCACACATTCACATCACATTACTGCCTCCAGCAGGATACCCGACGCGACAGTCGGTTCGGGCAGTCGGTGCTGCAGAATCTGTTTGGGGTGTAAATCCAACTCCACCCTCCAGGACCCGCATTTATTCTGGTCAGGCTGCACTCTCAGTTAGTTGTTCTTCGTAGGTCAATTTTTCTGTTGTATCCTCGCCGTTGCGAGGTTCAATTGACCTGGGTTCTTGTTTTGAGTGAGCCTGAGAGCTAGGGATACCCCAGTCGTCAGAACAAGCAGCCTGCTTGTCCTCGGAGAAAGTGAATGATACATACCTGTAGCAGGTGTTCTCCGAGGACAGCAGGCTGATTGTTCTCACCTACCATCTCTCCTCCCCTTTGGAGTTGCGTTTTCATCTTTTGCTTGTCATTCAACTGGTGGGAACGGTCGCGCACGATCGGGAAGACGGCCGCGCATGCTCGGTGGGCGTGCCCTGCGAGCGGACTGCCCGCGAAGCTTCTTCCGGTTGGTGGGGGCTGCCGCGGACGTCACCCCAGTCGTGAGAACAATCAGCCTGCTGTCCTCGGAGAACACCTGTTACAGGTATGTATCATTCACTGTATCTTCGATTCCGTGTGGGAACACAGCACTTTCAGTATTGTGTGCTATCCTTTGGTCTCGCGTCTGCGCCCAGGGTTTTTACAAAATGCCTAGCAGTAGTTGCAGCGTCGCTATGCAGACTGGGAGTGCATGTGTTCCCTTATCTCGACGATTGGCTGGTGAAGAACTCCTCCGAGGCAGGAGCTCTACAGTCCATTCAGATGACTATTCGACTCTTGGAGCTACTAGGGTTTGCCATCAATTACCCAAAGTCCCACCTTCTTCCAGTTCAACAACTAGAATTCATAGGAGCTCTGCTGGACTCTCAGACAGCTCGGGCCTATCTTCCCGAGATGAGGGCAGACAACCTTCTGTCTCTTGTTTCCTGGGTCCGAGCGTCTCAGCAGATCACGGCTCGGCAGATGTTAAAACTGCTAGGCCATATGGCCTCCACAGTTCATGTGACGCCCATGGCATGCCTTCACATGAGATCTGCTCAATGGACCCTAGCTTGCTAGTGTTATCAAGCTGCGGGGATTCTAGAGGATGTGATTCAGCTGTCCACCGCTTTTCTCGATTCCCTTCAGTGGTGGACAATTCGACCCAATTTGACCTTGGGGCGTCCTTTCCAAATTCCTCAGCCTCAAAAAGTGCTGACCATAGATGCATCTCTCCTGGGGTGGGGAGCACATGTAGATGGGCTGCACACTCAGGGAGCTTCGTCCCTCCAAGAATCAGGTCTTCAGATCAATCTCCTGGTGTTGTGAGCAATCTGGAACTCTCTAAAGGCTTTCAGAGATCGGCTGTCCAAATTATTCAAATTCAGACAGACAACCAGGTTGCCATGTTCTACATCAACAAGCAGGGGGGCACCGGATCTTGCCCTCTGTGTCGGGAATCCGTCCAGATGTGGCTTTGTGCTCGCTGTCACGGCATGTTTCTCCAAGCCACAAATCTGGCAGGCGTAAACAACAGTCTGGCCGACAGGTTGAGCAGGATTGTGCAACCTCACGAGTGGTCGCTCAACTCAGGCGTGGTACGCAAGATCTTTCGGGAGTGGGGCACCCCCTCGGTGGATCCTTTTGCCACTCAGATGAATCACAAGGTCCCTCAGTTCTGTTTCAGACTTCAGGCCCACGACAGACTAGCGTCAGATGCCTTTCTCCTTCATTGGGGGAAGGGCCTTCTGTATGCATATCCTTCCATACCTCTGGTGGGGAAAACTTTGCTGAAACTCCAGCAAGACCGCGGAACCATAATTCTGATTGCTCCTTTTTGGCTGCTTCGGATTTGGGAGTGTTTTCCGACCCTCATCACTCAGAACGAAGGGGCGCTTCTGCATCCCAACCTCCAGTGTCTGGCTCTCACGGCCTGGATGTTGAGAGCATGGATTTCGGCTCCTTATGTCTTTCTGAGGTTGTCTCCCGAGTCTTGCTTGCTTCCAGGAAAGATTCCACGAAGAGGTGTTACTCTTTTAAATTTAGAAGGTTTGCAGTCTGGTGTGACAGCAAGGCCCTAGATCCTCGCTCTTGTCCCACACAGACCCTGCTTGAATACACTTCTGCATAGAAGAAAATCCTGGAGCAGAACCGCAATTGACTGGCAAAAGTACATGTGAGAATGGAGTGGATATAGCACCGTTCACGAAAGAGAGTGTGTATGAACAACTTAAAAATCCAAAGGTGGACAATGCAGTGGGACCGGATGGGATCCACCCCAGGATATTGAGGGAGCTCAGAGAGGTTCTGGCGGGTCCTCTTAAAGATTTGTTTAATAAATCCTTGGAGACTGGATAGGTTCCGTGGGATTGGAGAACGGCGGAGGAGGTCCCTCTTCACAAAAGTGGTGATAGGGAAGAAGCTGGAAACTACAGGCCGGTAAGCCTCACTTTGATTATTGGAAAAGTAATGGAAGCGATGCTGAAGGAAAGGATAGTGAATTTCCTGGAAACCAATAAGTTGCAAGATCCGAGACAACATGGTTTTACCAAAGGGAAATCGTGCCAAACGAATCTCATTGAATTCTTTGACTGTGTGACCGGAGAATTAATTCAAGGTAGTGCTATGGACGTAATCTACTTAGATTTCAGCAAAGCTTTTGACACAGTTCCCCTCAGGAGGCTCTTGAATAAACTAGACGGGCTGAAGATAGGACCCGAATTGGTGAACTGGATTAGGAACTGGTTGACGGGCAGAGGGTGGTGGTAAATGGAGTTCGCTCAGAGGAGAGAAAGGTGAGTAGTGGAGTGCCTCAGGGATCGGTGCTGAGGCCGATTCTATTCAATATATTTGTGAGTGATATTGCCGAAGGCTTACAAGGTAAAGTTTGCCTTTTTGCGGATGACACCAAGATTTGCAACAGAGTGGGCACCCCGGAGGGAGTGGAAAGCATGAAAAAAGATCTGTGGAAGCTAGAAGAATGGTCTAACGTTTGGCAATTAAAATTCAATGCGAAGAAATGCAAATTGATGCACTTAGGGAGTAGAAATCCACGGGAGATGTATGTGTTATGTAGTGAGAGTCTGGTAGGTACGGTCAGGGAGAGGGATCTTGGGGTGATAGTATCTGAGGACCTGAAGGCGACAAAACACTGTGACAAGGCGGTGGCCGTAGCTAGAAGATTGCTAGGCTGTATAGAGAGAGGTGTGACCAGCAGAAGAAAAGAGGTTTTAATACCCCTGTATAAGACGTTGGTGAGGCCCCACCTGGAGTATTGTGTTCAGTTTTGGAGGCCGTATCTTGCAAAGGATGTTAAAAAAAATGGAAGCGGTGCAAAGAAAAGCTACGAGGATGGTATGGGATTTGGGTTGCAAGACATATGAGGAGAGACTTGTTGACCTGAACATGTATACCCTGGAGGAAAGGAGAAACAGGGGTGATATGATACGGACGTTCAAATATTTGAAAGGTATTAATCCGCAAACGAACCTTTTCTGGAGAGGGGAAGGCAGTAGAACTAGAGGACATGAAATGAGATTGAAGGGGGGCAGACTCAAGAAAAATGTCAGGAAGTATTTTTTCATGGAGAGAGTGGTGGATGCTTGGAATGTCCTCCCGCGGGATGTGATGGAGAGGAAAATGGTAACGGAATTCAAACATGCTTTGGATAAACATAAAAGAATCCTGCTCAGAAGGAAGGGATCCCCAGAAGCTTAGCCGGCGGTGGGAGGCAGGGCTGGTGGTTGGGAGGCGGGGGGATAGTGCTGGGCAGACTTATATGGTCTGTGCCAGAGCCGGTGGTGGGAGACGGGGCTGGTGGTTGGGAGGCGGGGGGATAGTGCTGGGCAGACTTATACGGTCTGTGCCCTGAAAAAGACAGGTACAAATCAAGGTAAGGTGTACACAAAAAAATGGCACATGTGAGTTTATTTTGTTGGGCAGACTGGGTGGACCATGGAGGTCTTTTTCTGCCATCATCTACTATGTTACACTTGTCAGAGTCTGGTCTCAAGACTAACTCTGTAAGAGTTCATCTTAGTGCAATTAGTGCTTTTCATTATCGTATAGAGGGTGGTAGTTCTCTTCATGAGAGGTTTGCTTTTGCCAAAGTCCCTGTCAAACCTTCAACAGTGTCATGGGATCTCAACGTCGTCCTCACCCTGCTGATGAAACCTCCTTTTGAGCCACTGAATTCCTGCCATCTGAAGTATTTGACTTGGAAGGCCATTTTCTTGGTGGCTGCTACTTCAGCTCATAGAGTCAGTGAGCTTCAAGCCTTGATAGCCCATGCGCCCTATACTAAATTTCATCATAACAGAGTAGTCCTCTGTACGCAGCCTAAGTTCTTGCCGAAGGTGGTGTCGGAGTTCCATCTTAACCAGTCAGTTGTCTTGCCAACATTCTTTCCCCATCCTCATACCCGCCCTGCTGAACATTGGACTGCATGAGAGCATTGGCCTTCTATGTGGAGCGGAGAAGCCCCTTCAGACAGTCCGCCCAAATGTTTGTTTCTTTCGATCCCAACAGAAGGGGAGTGGCTGTCTGGAAATGCACCATTTCCAATTGGCTAGCAGATTGCATTTCCTTCACTTACGCCCAAGCTGGGCTGACTCTTGAGGGTCATGTCACGGTTCAGAGTGTTCGTGCCATGGCAGCGTCAGTGACCCACTTGAAGTTAGCCACTATAGAAGAGATTTGCAAAGCTGCGACGTGGTCATCAGTCCACACATTCACCTCTCATTCTGGCTTCAGCAGGATACCCGACACGACAGTCGGTTTGGGCAGTCGGTGCTGCAGAATCTGTTCGGGGTCTAGAATCCAACTCCACTCCCCTAGGCCCATTTTTGTTCTGTTCCAGGCTGCACTGTAAGATGTTTCTTCGTAGGCCAATGTTTATGTCCTCGCCGTTGTGAGGCCCAATTGACCATTGTTCATTGTTTTGAGTGAGCCTGGGGGCTAGGGATACCACACACGTGAGAACAAGCAGCCTGCTTGTCCTCGGAGAAAGCGAAGATACTTAACTGTAGCAGGTATTCTCCATGGACAGCAGGCTGATGTCACCAACCCGCCCACCTCCCCTTTGGAGTTGTTGTTTTTATTCTTTTTTTGCTTTTGATATAATTGAGGCGGGAACAGATGCGCGCGGGCGGGAAGATGGCCGTGCATGCGCAGTGCTTCCATCCCGCTGTCTGCAGGCTGTCGCAAAGCTTTGTGGATTTTTACTGGAAAAATCTCTGTTCCTGGGCTGCCGTGGACGCCGATCCACATGTGAGAACAATCAGCCTGCTGTCCTTAGCAAATACCTTCTACAGGTAAGTATCTTCGCTTTCTCTGTCTGAGCCTATTAAGTCTCGTGCTCTTTGGGGTTAAGCTCTCAGCTACCAGTTTCTGCACACTTCTGTGGACATGCCGCTTTTGCCTACTTTGGCCAGCAGTACTTTATCTCTGGGAGTTAAATCTGGCCTGTTCCGAGGGTGGTTTTGGCGGGCTCAGCGCCTGCGGCTCCTGTACTCCACGAAGCCTGAGCAGCCATTGTCTGTGGGTTCCCCGCCTACTACCATGTCCTGGGATGTTGGTTTTGCGTGGGTAGAAGTCTCTGCCCTACTGTTTATGCCTGAATTTGTGCTTTTATTACATCAGGCATTTTTATTAGTCAGCTGAAGCTGCCTATCTTTCTTCTATTCACGTTACTTTTGAGGAGCAGCTTCCTATTAATCGTAAACATTCCGTTTTGCTGGATTTTGAGAATGTTCCTCCACGTGACTCAGAGGAGGTTTTTTTCTGCGTTTTCTTATTCTCTTATTTATGCTGATGGCCCTGACTTTTCATTTCAGAGGCAGACGGGGGTGACGATCCTGCTGTAGCTAGGCTGTTTTTGAGAGCAGAGTTGCCTCTGTTGATCACAAAATGTATGGAGGATCCATCTATTTTGTCAGGTACTAAGAGGCCTCCTGTATCTTACCATATTCATGAGGCTATGCAGGAGTTTATTGCAGCTCAGTGGAAGACCCTCCCCGATTCTAACTTACAGGTGGCTTGCGCTGTGTCCAAATTATATCCCCTTCTGCCATCTGATTTAGAGCAGTTTGCTCTGCCTAAGGTGGATTACCTTATGGTGGTTACTAAATGTGCCACTACCCTGTTGAATGCGTCACTGCATTAAATGATGATTCAGTTTTCGTTAGCTGCTACTGTGACAGGAAAATAGCTCGGCAAACCCTTTTGTGCATGTCCCAGTTTACTACTTGCGCGCTAAACTGGCTAGAACTAGTTTAAAAATCATGTTGCTGGCTTGTTATGTTTAGTGCCCCTGGCCCTGTGTTTCTTCCTTCTTTTTCCAGGGAGGTCTATTCTGTGGAGTATGCTTCCTTGCGACTTTTGAAGGTGAAGCACATGCTTAATTGCTATATTATTGCTACCAGCGATTTCAGACAGTCTAATTATCTTTTTGTTTTCTTTGCAGAACCCCAGAAGGGTTTGCTGGCCTCCAAAGTGGTGGTGGCTCTTTGGCTTAAGGAGGCTATTTCTTTGGCTAACGTTCTGAGGAGTAGATCTGCTCCCATGCACATCTAGGGCATTTTTTTTTTTTTTTTTGCAGAGATCTGTCAGTCAGCAACGTGGTTGTTGTCTTATTTCTTTGTTAAGCATTACTGTTTAGATTTATCTGCTCGAGCAGATGCTTCCTTCTGTGCCACAATTCTCAGGGATATCACAGCCCTTCCCCTCTTATGGATTTCTTTTGTACATCCCATTTGTCTGAACTGATCCTTCGGACATATTGGAAGGTAAAATTATTTAATTACCTGATAATTTTCTTTCCTTTAGTCCCAAAGAATCATGGACTTCTGTCACTCCACAGCTGGTCACTATGAATCCCTCCCGAGGCAGCAGTTCCCCAGCCACCACCATTTTTGCTATGCTTTTGGGTTATGGTGAAGCCAGCATCTGATCTAGGCTCTATGAGACCCGGTCAGCACTAAGGTTTGGCAATTGAGTTGACTTTCCTCCTGAAGCAGACAAGGCTTTTTCAACATGGTGAGAAAGTTTGAGGTATTGTCGTTTTGAATCATATGTCTGATAGATGCTGTCCCTGGAGGGTGGAATCAAGAGACTTATTTTGGCTTCCCAATATTGCTGGTTAAAGGGAGTAATGGCGTTGGAACTTTACACAAGGTATGGGCCGATCCACTCATGTCTGCCCTTGACGTCATCTAATTGCTGTCTTTGTGCTCAAATGCAGAAGAGGTCCCAAAAGAGTACAGAGGCCTTATGTGAGAGGCTTTTCTGCACGCAAACGTCCGATTCATCAGTATCCATGGCATCGGTCCCCATGGCTTTTGTATCGCCAGCGACACTAGAGACACATCAGTATCGAGAATCTCTACCCCGCGTTGACTGTGAGCTATGGTAGTGGCCATCCAGACCGAGCATTCTTGAGTTGGCACCGAGGGCCCACTTGGGTTTTGCTTTATCTTTGTCTGCACTGAAGTAATGATGCTGGGCACTGAGTGAAGGTGAAGAAGCAGCAGCATCGATCCTCCTTGAAGCACGGTGCTAAGAGCTCTGGGGCACTGGGATTGACGGTACCCGAGAAATCTTTGCACTGAGAGGACCTCTCGCACTCTGTTGAAGCAGTGACGATGCACCCATCTCGCCAAAGCTGTGATACCAACTTTTATTTGGGTCCTACAACTTTGTTGACTGCCTTTGCCTTTCCTTGAGATGTAGCTTCAGATTATACTACAGGGACTCATCCTGTAGCAGCATGATGGTAAGGGTTCGAGGGTGCTTGAGCTGATGCTGCTCCAGCCTATATTTAGGACCCATGCCCTGCCTGTTGGATGCTCATTGACACCAGTGCCTCATCGGACATTGGAGTTGGCACTGACCAGTGTGGTGCTTCTGTCCAGCCCATTTGGGGAGGGAGCAGCCCTGGAGTTCTGGAGAGAATCTTTACCTTGATGCTCCGACCCAGAGCCTGGACATCAATCCAGTAGACTGAGACAGGCAGAGACCTGGACTGCTTATGAAGAATATTTTGCAGAGTGAGTCGGGACCACTCCTGAGGATCTGAGGTGGAGCCAGAGGTCATCTTTGAAGAGAGGCCCCTTAGCTTATCTTCAGACTCCGTCCCACCAGCGGTAAACAGGAAGCTTGCCCAGAGGAATTCGCTTTTGTATGTGTTTTGAGGGAAATGATGAATGCCATTTGATTTGAGCTGGAGGGGATGGACTAACCCAGGGCCGATAAGTTGAATGTCTTCAACTATGACTCCCATCAAGAAAGATTTGACAGTGCCCGTTCACAACATCCTGCAAGATGCACAGTTGAAGAATTGGGAGATTTCTCTCTCTCTCTCTCTTTAGAAAGTGGATTCCATGTATAGAGTGCAGAATGCTCCGAGACTTGAGAAACTGCAGTTGCCACTTAATGGTGGTTAAGTTCTCTCTAAAAGAGCCAGAAACTCAGTGACTCATTCCTTGGCTCTTCCAGGCAGATATGCTCACGGCTCTGGAGTCTATAGTGAAAAAGGTTTTCCATGGTAGACGCTCTTTTCCTGTTTTCTTTCCTACCAGCTCTACATTACATAACCATCTACTTGAAGTCCTTGGTGGCCACTGTGAAAGGATCAGAAGCACTTCCACCAGAGCAGGCTACACGCCTTCACCAGATCACCACGCAGACTGCAGAAAGCACTTGGCTTAGGCCATTCTTTATACTTGTATTGTGGTGTCCAGACTTTCCACCATGGGTATCGGCATGTGTAGACTCTCATGGCTTCATGACCTAGACCTAGAATTAGTGGTTCAAGAAAAGCTGGAAGACGTCCCTTGCTGTGGCGAGAGAGATTTTTGGGGACAAGGTGAAAGAGGTCAAGTCCCTTCCTAAGATGTTATCAGAGTTTCTTCTTAACTAGTCAATAATTCTTCCAATATTTTCTCCAAAACCTCATGCCCATCCTGGTGAAAGAGTGCTGCACACCGTCTGTCTGGAACAGACGAAAGCCCATAGACTGTCCATCTAGGTTTTTGTTTCTTTTATTCCAAATAGGATGGGGCAGCCATTGGTAAATGCAGTTTATCCAGTTGACTAGCAGACTGCATCCTTATGTGCAGGCTGCACTGACTCTAGATGCGCATGTCATAGTTTATAATGTTGGAAGTCGGCATCCATTGGTATTTGCAAAGCTGTGGTTGTCGGTCCACACCTTCACATTTCACTACTGCCATGAATAGAATACCTGACATTTCATCCGGCTAGTCAGAACATTCTGCAGAATTTGGAGTGTAGAATCCAACTCCACCCTCCTGGACCAATTCTTTTCTGTTTCAGGCTGTACCTTAATGATGGGACTTTTTTGGTTGGTAGTGGTAGTGGTTTTTCTTGACTTTGCTGTTGTAAGTCCCTATTGACTGTTGTTTAATTTTCAGTGATCCTGGTAGCTAGGGCTTCTCACTTGTGAGAATCCTATGTCCTGCTTGTTTTCAGAGAAACTAAAGTTACTTACCTGTAGCATGTTTTATTCATGGATAGCAGGACAAGTGAAGGGCTTATTTACGTAACCTGCTAAGTCGATATTAGTTGCTGTTTACTTAGAGGGTTTTAGAAACAAGCCCTGCAAGCATTCTCACATACCCTCCTACCTCCTCCAAGAGTTACATTCTTTATGCTTTTTTTATCCAACTGCGGGTACTGCTCAGCCAGTTGGGAAAGCACTCGCATATGTGCAATGAGGGCCTACCAAAGACTTCTGGAAGTTTTGGCATGCTGGGTGGCATCTGGGCTCCATTGAGAGATGTCACCCACTTGTGAGTACTTTTCTTGCTGTCCTCGGAGAACACCTGCTTCAGGTAATTAACAGCTTTAAATGAAGTCTTGTGAATATCATTAGCAAAATACATGTAGTATTTTGAAATGTAACTGCAACCACTCCTAGTGCACTGTAGACTTCAATTCATCACCTAATAAATGTCCACACATAATTGAGCATGGTGTTGCTGTCCTGGGTACAGCTGCTCAACAATGCACAGAGGAGAGGATTAAACACACATGGTCAAAGTTGTGAATACACCAGATAGTGTGTAAAATATTGTGTGTTTTTTTTTTTTTTTTGCAAAATGTATTCAACAAAGTTAATAATTAGACTTGATTGTGCATTTATATTTTGTAATAACTGTAAATAAAAAAGTATGACATGTTTTATTAATATTTAATGGTGATTACAAGAAGTAGCCAATGAGAACAACTTTGGAACAAGCAACTGGACTTAATGTTAGTAAAAAGTTTGATTCAAAGGGATATCCATCAGAGCCTGGAATCTTCGGGGACATTGATTCTACCAGGTTTTTGCAGATTCTCTGAGGAGAAAAGCAGCTTCTCACAGATTGGTGGTGTCATCAATAGAGCCTTGGTGCAGAGAACTTCTCGGCTACTTTTTAAAGGCTGCACTGTGCATGCATGTGCACCTTCTTGCCTGCTACAGCCACTCTGGACAAGACAGCCTGTTTTTATCTGTGGAGCAGTGAAGATGTGGTCTCCTATCTCTTTCATGGCTCACTTCTTTTTTTTTTTTTTTTTTTTTTTAACATTTGTACCTCGCGCTTTCCCGCTCATGGCAGGCTCAATGCGGCTTACATGGGGCAATGGAGGGTTAAGTGACTTGCCCAGAGTCACAAGGAGCTGCCTGTGCCGGGAATTGAACTCAGTTCCTCAGTTCCCCAGGACCAAAGTCCACCACCCTAACCACTAGGCCACTCCTCCACTTGAGGCATTTTTGCTTCTCAGCCTTCATTTTGTAATTACTGTGTGAGGATAAATTCTTTCCTTCTCTGTTCTCTTTTTGTAGTTTTGAGTTTTTGGCACTTTTAAGTTTTTCATTATTATGCAGTTGTTAGCCCTCATAGGCCTGAGCCGTTGGCCGGGGGAACTTTTTTCTTTCTCGTATTTGGTGCCTGTCATGTCTGGGACCAACCTCAACAAAATGTGGGAAGTCCAAAAATCCACAGAAAAACTAGCATACAAAAAGGGGTGGAGAAAAACACGTCAAATGATGTGCATGCCAGAATTCAGCCTTTATTGAACTTAACCCATACTTTTTGATCCTATGTTTGTTTTTATTACCATATATTTATGTATTTCTTTATCTGCGTTCTTTTCCTATTTTGTTAGGTCCACCAGAATTCCAGTGCTGTTAAATGTGTGTATTTTTTATACTGTTTCACAGTAGTTATGTTATTAGGTTTCAGTTTACTGTTTTCAAGATTATCTCATTTATTGTATTTGTTCTTGGTTATTTTACTATTATGCTGTTAACAGAATTGTAAGTTTTATTTTACTGCACCTGCTGTACACTGCCTTGAGTGAATCTCTTCCTTAAGTCAGTTGTTAAATCCCAATAAATAAATAAAACATTGTATTGTTTAATTATTTATACTAACACTGTATATTTTACTTATTTATAAATGGACCCCCCCCCCCCCCCCCCCCAATGCAGGCTGTATAGCCAAACTATGGTGACTGTGTCTGGTCACTTGTAAAAAAAAAACAAAACAACAAAACTGCTTGAGCATCTTCTGCACGTGTCAGAGTCTTGCCTCAAGTCCAATACTGTTAGAGCATCTCAGTGCAATTGATGCTTGCCATCAATGTGTAGAAAATAAGCACATCTTTGTGGATTATCCGCTTCGTGAGAGGTTTGCAGTTACTCAGTCTTGCAATCAAACCTTCCACAGTGTCAAGGGGTCTCAGTGTTGTTCTCTCCCAATTGATGAAAACTGCATTGGAGCTAATTGACAGTTTTAACCTGGAAGATTTTATTCTTGGCTGCAGTCCCTTCAGCCCGCAGGGTCAGTGAGTTGCAGGCTTTAGTAGTTTATCCACCTTATATATGTTTTCATCACAACAGCTTAGTTCTTCGTATGCATCCTGAGTTCCTTCCTAAGATCGTGTCGATGTTCTATCTTACCAGTCCATTGTTCTGCTGATATTCTTCCGAAAAGCTCATGCTCATCCTTGGAAAAAATCAGTGCAAATTTTGGACTACAAGAGAGGCTTGACCTCCTATCTGAAACGAACTATAGTTCACTTAGGTTTTTGTTTCTTTTGACTTTAAGAGGATGGGGACAACTATTGGTAAACACATTTTACACAATTGACTGGCAGACTGCATCTCTTTCTGTTTTGCCCAGCTGATTTTGGAGGTTCATTTCTCGACTCATAATACCAAAAGCCTTGACTGCGTTGGTTATCCACTTACGGTTATCTTCCATTGAAGATATTTGCAGGGCTACGACATGGTCATCAGTCCACTGATTCACATTCCATTACTTCTTAGAACGGGAATTGACACATTTGTTTCTATTTGACTCCTCCAAACAACCCCCCCCCCCCCCAAAAAAAAAAAAAAAATATTTATATATATATATTTCTAGATTTTAGCCTTTTGCAGGCCTTGTTCTCCTTTTTTTTTTTTTTTTAAATTTCAGACAGCTGGTTACCTAGAGATTCCCCTTTATGAGAATCTACTGTTCTGCTAGTCCTCTGAGAAAGCAAAATTACTCATTTGTTCCAGGTGTTCTCCTATGACAGCAGGATACATATTCTCTCTTACCTGCCCTCCTCCCCTAAGTGTTGTACTCTATTTGCTTTCTAGTAGTAGACTGATCCCACGCAGTGGCAGCAGGCGAGGAAGTTCTTGCATAATGCAGCTTTCTAAAGGCTTCTAGTAAAAAGCTGAGAAGTTTTCTGTAGCAGGGCTTCTTTGATTATATCACCCATCTGCAAGATTGTGTCCTGCTGCCCTCAGAGAACATCTGCTACAGAGGAGTAACTGCTTTTTCTGTGGATATATGAAATCAAGATAATTGGCTAGATAAGACTTGGCTTTGTTGCTTCAATGATTGATTGCAGCAAAGTGCTTCAGTCTTGACTATAGATTGTCAATTGGATTGAGGTTCAGTCTATTTTTTGTTCCGAACAAGAGGACTACCCAGAGGAATACTCTGCTCTCAAATACCTAGATGTGAGACGAGTCATCATCAGATACTTGGAAGTGACCAATGATTTCCGGAAATCGGATCATCTGTTTGTCCTGTTTGCAGGTCCTCGTAAGGGTCTGCAGGCTGCTAAGCCTACAGTGGCAAGATGGGTCAAGGAAGCCATTGCAGCGGCTTATGTGGCCGCGGGGAAGGTGCCGCCTATCCAGCTGAAGGCTCACTCCACTAGAGCTCAGGCGGCCTCGATGGCAGAGGCCGGGTCCGTCTCCTTGGAAGAGATTTGCAAGGTGGCAACTTGGGCATCGGCCCATACCTTCTCCAGGCATTACCGCTTGACTGTGGCTGCTCGGGCGGAGGCCCGGTTTGGAGCTTCAGTGTTGCGTTCAGGGATTTCAATGTCCCGCCCTGGGTGAGTACTGCTTCGGTACATCCCACCAGTCTATGGATTGATCAGCATGATGATATGGAAGGTAAAATTATGTATCATACCTGATAATTTTCTTTCCATTAATCATAGCTGATCAATCCATAGCCCCTCCCAGATATCTGTACTGTTTATATTCTGGTTGCATTTCAGGTTCAAGTTTAGTCTTCAGTTCCTGTTCAGGAGGACTTCGTGTTCAAGTTTTTCAATGAATTCTTCAAGAGTTGAGACGAATTTGTGTTACAGTGAGCTGCTGCATTCCTCTCCCCTCCGTTTTACGGGGCTGGATTGAGACTTAAATTCTGCCGGCGCTCCCTCCCGCTTCGTGCGGCAGTAGGGCAGCTTTGTACCCCTCCCGCTTCGGCGGTGTTAGGGTCAGTCAGCTCCTCCCGTGGTTGCGGTTGCAGGATAAGCCAGATCCCCCCGCATTGGCGGGTGTGGTGTCCCTCCCCCGCTCCGCGGGGATGAGCTGGACGGATTCCCCTCCCCCACTTGTGTGGGGATGAGCTGGGTTAATTCCCCTCCCCCGTTTCGGCGGTGGTGAGCTGGGCAGAGTGTCCCTTTGTGGGTGTAATTCTCTAAGTGCTGAGTCCTGCGGATGGAGCTTGGATATCGACATACTGAGGAGTTTCCGGCAGTACGTGACCACATATAGGGAGGCAAAAGGATTGCTCTCTATCTCCACCTGCTGGTAGATGGACACAACCCACCAGTCTATGGATTGATCAGCTATGATTAATGGAAAGAAAATTATCAGGTATGATACATAATTTTACCTTTAACCTTCCGTCATCCAGTGGCCCAACTGATTCGGTTGGGGACGCAGCACTTTTAGTACCATGTGCTGCTATTTGGCCTCGCATCGGTGTTTACCAGATGTCTACCGCTAGTTGCAGTGTTGTTATGCAGACTGGGAGAGCATGTGTTCCCTTACCTCGTCAATTGACTCGTGACGTGCACCTTCAGCTCAGAAGTCCATGCCGAAGACTATACAGGTGCGCGAGCTGCTAGGGTTCATAATAAACTTCTCTATCTCCCTTCTCCTTCCTGTCCAACAATTGGAATTCATAGGAGCCCTGTTCGATACACAGACTGTTTGAGCCTATCTTCCAGAGACGCGTGTGGAGAATCTTTTGTCTCTCTTGTCCAAGGTTCGGAGATCGCAATAGGTCACAGTTTGACAGATGTTGAGGTTGTTGGTCCCCATGGCTTCTACAGTGTATGTTACACCCATAGCACTTCTTCACATAAGATCTGCTCAGTGGTCTTTGGCTTCTCAGTGATATCAAGCTACGGGGAGGCTAGAAGATGTCATCCGTGTGTCCCCCGAGCTGGTACGCTCTCTTCATTAGTGGACATTTGGTCCAATTTGACCTTTGACTTCCATTTCAAATTCCTCAGCCACAATAAGTGCTGAAGACGGATGCATCACGTTTGGGGTGGGGAGCCCAAGTAGATGGGCTCCTCACTCAGTGCCTGGCTCCTTCAGGAAACAGGTCTTCAGATCAATCTTCTGAAGCTTCAAATGATCTGGAATGCTCTAAACACTTTCAGAGATCAGATGCCCAACCAAGTTATTTTAGTTCAAATAGACAATCAGGTTGCGATGTATTACACAAATAAGCAGGGGTGTTATCGGATCTAGCTCTCTGTGTCAAGAAGCCGTCCAGATGTGGCTCTGGGCACGGCATGTTTCCCCAAGCCACATATCTGGCAGTCGTAAACAACAGTCTGGCCGACTGGATGAGCAGGGTAATGCAACATCACGAGTGGTCTCTGAACATGGGAGTGGTATGCAAGATCTTCTGAGCGTGTGGCAGCCCCTCTGTAGATCTTTTCACCACTCAGCTCAATCATAAGGTCCCTTAGATTTGTTCCAGGCCAACGACAGAGTAGCGTTGGACGCCTTCCTTCTTCATTGGGGGACAGGCCTTCTCTATGAGTATCCTCCAGTACCTCTAATGGGGAAAACTTAGTTAAAACTCATGCAAGACCGTGAAACCATGATTCTATTTACACCTTACTGTCCGCGTCAAATTTGGTTTCCCCTTCTTCTGGAATTGGCCTCCGAATAACTGTGGAGATTGGATTGTTTTCTGACCCTCATGATTTGTTTTCTGACCCTCATTACGCAGGATGAGGGGTTGCTTCTACATCCCAGTCTCCGGTCTCTGAATCTCAAGGCCTGGATGTTGAGAACCTAGAATTTGCTTCCTTGTGTCTTTCGGAGGGTGTCTCCCGGGCTTCCTGGCTTACAGGAAAATTCCACTGAGATGTATTTCTCTTTTCTCCGAGGACAAGCAGGCTGCTTGTTCTCACTGATGGGTCGGCATCCACGGCGTCCCAGGAACAGAAATTTTCCAGAGGAATATAAACAAAACTTTGCTAGAGCTTTCCAGCGTGCACACTGCACATGCGCGGCCGTCTTCCCGCCCAGTTTTTCTTTTTCCGCGGTGGAGAGTGGCTGCTGCGTCTGTCTCTTTCCTCAGCCCAGAGAAAGGGCCTTCGTTTTTCTGATGAGTTTTTTCGCAGTTTTTTCTCCCTCTTTGATCCTATCTTGTTTTATTATGTCTACAAAACTTTTAAAAAAAAGTCCCTTTTTTCTTAGTTTAGCCCTTTTAAGTTTCCTATCTTTTTCGTTGCGGCTGAAGTCCCTTTTTTCTTAGTTTAGCCCTTTTAAGTTTCCTTTCTTTTTCGTCGCAGCCGTCTTAGGCTACGCGTATGCATTTTTTCATTTTTTGTGCCGTTTTAATTGGCACAACTGAGAATTTTGACTTCGCCGCTGCCATTTTTCCGTCCATGTCATCGACGACTCACAGCGGCTTCAAGAAGTGTACTCGGTGCAACTGGTCAATCTCAGGTACCGATCACCACGTGTGTTTTCTTCAGTACCTTGGGCCCAACCATCGCCCAGTCGCATGTAAGTTGTCTTTTAGCCTTAAAAGTCGGACACAAGCATTGAGAAATGCTCTTAAGAACCGTCTTTTTGGAGCTTCGACCGGTTCTTCGGCATCGACTTCAGTAGCACAGGTAATGGCTGTCCAGTGACCACCACATGCTGGGAGGTGTGAGCGGTCGTGTGGGTCTCCACCTGCCTTGAAGTCTCCTGCTGTGCATGCCCCCCGGGACCAACCTCACTCAGACCCGACCCCAAGGAGGCATGTGGATTCCATGTCCTCGGTACCGAGGAGTATCGATGACGTGCATCAAGCGAAGGCGAAGAAGCATCGTCATCGGTCTCCTTCCAAGCATTCTACTGGGACCTCCAGGGCGTCGAGGGATTTGGCAGCTGTGAAGTGCTGGCGCCCGAAGGACCTCTCACCCTCCATTCAAGAGGTGTCTGTGCATCGGTCTTCGGGCAGTCCGCTACCGCCTCCTCAAACTCCACAGATTCTGCCGCCGATTTTTTCACCGACCCCACAGCCTTGCTCGATTGCGACTCTAGATGAGCGCATCCAAGCCATTCTTCCAGGTCTCCTGGAGGGGTTGCTGCGTCAGTCTGCTCCGGTACCGGGGGTGCTTGCGTCCTTTCTACCGTTGATGGAAGCGGCAGCTGGCTCTATGCCTGTGGTGAGATCTCCGAAGCCGGTGCCGCCTGCGGCATTGGCGTCAGCTGCCACCAAGGTCGACTCCCCGTCGAAATAGATGGAGGGAGCTTCATCACCGCCGACATGGGAGTCGGCTTCTCTACATCACCATCGAGGACATGGTTCCTCGGCGTCGAGACGGGCCCGGTTTCGGACTGCAGTTAAGGAACTCTTGTCCGAGAGGATGCCTCGTGGGATGAAGGACAAGATCCCAGCTATTTCTCTTCTGAAGAGTCGTGTGGTCTTCCCTCTGATCCTACTTCTTCACCAGAAAGTTTTTCTCCCCCGGAGAGTCTTTCTTTCTCTTCATTTGTCCGAGAAATGTCTGTGGCTATTCCCTTCCCTGTGGTATCTGAGGATGAGCCCAGGACTGAGATGCTCGAGGTCCTTGACTATCCTTCACCACCTAAGGAGTCATCCACTGTTCCTTTGCATAATGTGCTCAATTAGCCACTTATGCGTAACTGGATGAAACCAGTAAGTAATCCCACCATTCCTAAGAAAGGTGAGTCCCAATATCGGATTCACGGAGAACCTGAGCTGATGAAGTCGCAGTTACCTCACGACTCTATGATTGTGGATTCCGATCTCAAGAGAGCCAGGAGTTATAGAGACTTTTTTCCTCGGCACCCCCGTGGAGAGAATCTAGAACCCTGAACTCTTTTGGGTGGAAGGCGTATCAGGCCTCTATGCTCCTGGCCAAAATTCAATCCTACCAGCTCTACACGAGTATTCACTTGAGGAACACAGTGAAGCAACTGGCGGACTTGGTTGATAAGCTCCCTCTGGAGCAGGCCAAGCCTTTTGAGGAGGTGGTCAGGCAGCGGAAGGCGTGTCGGAAATTCCTGTGCAGGGGTGCTTACAATTCTTTTAATGTTGCATCCAGAACAGCTGCCCGAGGTAGAGTGATGCACAGACTGTCATGGCTGCATGCCTCTGACCTGGATAATCGAGTCCAGCAGCGGATTGCAGATGTCTCTTGTCGGGCGGATAATATTTTTGGTGAGAAAGTCGAGAAAGTGGTTGATCAGATCACTCAGCGAGAAACCGCTATAGACAATCTCTTCCCCAGGCGCCTTCTGCTACTACCTTATCAGGTAGACTATTTTCCAGGGAAGGAAGAACACTCCCTATGCTTATATCAAGCGTAGGTACAATCCTCCTTCTCGACAGCCTTCCCAGGCTCATCCCCAGCGCGCTCATTCTCGTCAACAGCGTGTGCCAATGTAGGCCCCTGTGTCTCCCCAGCAACAGCAAGGGATGGGCTTTTGACTGGCTCCAGCTGAGCATAGCCGCTATAAAGGTGTCCGTGCTGGATGACTTGCCGTTCTGGGGGAGTTAAAACTTTTTCACCAAAGGTGGCCTCTCATAACCTCTGATCGGTGGGTTCTTCAAATAGTCCAGTTAGGATACTCCGTCAATCTGAAATCGAGACCCCCAGATTGCCCACCGGGAGCTCAATCCTTCAGCTTCCAGCACAGGCAGGTACTTGCAGAGGAACTTTCTGCCCTTATCAGCGTCAATGCGGTCGAGCCCGTTCCACTAGAGCAAGAAGGGCTGGGATTCTATTCCAGATACTTTCTTGTGCAAAAGAAAATGGGGGATATGTCCCATCCTAGACCTAAGGGCCCTGAACAAATACCTAGCCCCAGAAAAGCTCAGGATGGTTTCCCTGGGCACCCTTCTTCCCATGATTGAGGAGAACGATTGGCTATGCTCTCTGGACTGTAAGGGTGCTTATACACACATCCCAATACTTCCAGCTCACAGGAGGTATCTTTGATTCCGTCAGGGAGCACAGCTCTTCCAGTATTGTGTTCTGCCCTTTGATCTGGCTTCTGCGTCCAGGGTCCTTAGAAAATGCTTGGCATTATTTGCAGCATCGCTACGCAGACTGGGAGTGCATGTGTTCCCTTATCTCGACGATTGGCTGGTGAAGAACACCTCAGAGGCAGGAGCTCTACAGTCCATGCATTTGACTATTCTACTGCTGGAGATACTCGGGTTTGTTATTAATTACCCCAAGTCCCATCTTTTCCCTGTTCAGAAACTGGAATTTACAGGAGCTCTGCTGGACTAACAGACGGCTTGTGCCTATCTTACAGAAACGAGAGTAGACAATCCATGGTCAGGGCATCTTAGCAGATCACAGCTCGGCAGATGTTGAGACTTCTAGGCCATATGACCTCCACAGTCCATGTGACACCCATGGCTCATCTTCACATGAGATCAGCTCAATGGACCCTAGCTTCTCAGTGGTATCAAGCTGCAGGGGATCTAGAGGATGCAAACCAGCTGTCCACCGTTTTTCACAATTCCCTTCAGTGGTGTACAGTTCGATCAAATTTGACCTTGGGATGTCCCTTTAAAATTTCTCAGCCACAAAGAGTGCTGACAACGGATGCATCCCTCCTGGGGTGGGGAGCTCATGTCCCTCCAGGAAAAAGGTCTTTAGATCAATCTCCTGGAGTTGCGAGCGGTCTTGAACGCTCTAAAGGCTTTCAGAGATCGGCTGTCCAATCAAATTATCCAAATTCAGAAAGACAATCAGGTTGCCATGTACTATTTCAACAAGCAGGGAGGCACTGGATCTCGCCCCCTGTGTCGGGAAGCCGTCCAGATGTGGCTTTGTGCTTGCCATTACGGCATGTTTCTCCAAACCGCTTATCTGGCAGGCGTAAACAACTGTGTGGCCGACAGATTGAGCAGGATAATGCAACCTCACGAGTGGTCGCTCAGTTCGGGCGTTGTACGCAAGATCTTCCAAGAGTGGGGCACCCCCTCTTTGGATCTTTTTGCAACTCAGGTCAATAACAAAGTCCCTCAGTTCTGTTTCAGACTTCAGGCCCACGACAGACTGGTGTCGGATGCCTTTCTCCTTAATTGGGGGAAGTGCCTTTTGTACCCATATCCTCCCATACCTCATGATCCTGATTGCACCCTTCTGGCCGCGTTAGATTTGGTTCCGTCTTCTTCTGAAGTTGTCCTCCGAAAAACCGTGGAGATTGGACTGTTTTCCAATCCTCAGAACGAGGGGCGCTTCTGCATCCCAACCTCTGGTATCTGGCTCTCACAGCCTGGATGTTGAGAGCATATAATTTGCTTCCTTGGGTCTCTCTGAGGTTGTCTCCCGGGTTTTGCTTGCTTCCAGGAAAGATTCCACAAAGAGGTGCTACTTTTTCAAATGGAGGAGTTCATCTTAGTGCAAATAGTGCTTATCATCAACGTGTAGAAGGTAAGCCTATCTCTGGACAGCCTTTAGTTGTACGCTTCATGAGAGTTTTGCTTTTGTCAATGCCCCCTGTCAAACCTCCAACAGAGTCATGGGATCTCATCGTCATTCTCACCCAGCTGATGAAGCCTCCTTTTGAGCCACTGAATTCCTGCCATCTGAAGTAGTTGACCTGGATGGTCATTTTCTTGGTGGCTGTTACTTCAGCTCGTTGAGTCAGTAAACTTCAAGCCTTGATAGTGCATGCTCCTTATCTTATGTAAAGGCAAACCATCAATAAACTTCAAACAGGCCAAAACACTGCAGCCAGAAAGTGCAAAACCCTTAAGAGAAAAACTACATTGGCTTCCTCTCAAAGAACGTATGACGTTCAAGGTATGCACCCTAGTTCATAAAATCATTCACGTAGACGCCCCGGCCTATATGTCAGACCTTATTGATCTGCCACCCAGGAATGCTAAAAGATCAGCTCGCACATTCCTAAATCTTCACTTCCCTAGCTGCAAAGGACTAAAATACAGACTAACACACGCGTCCAACTTTTCCTACACGAGTACGCAGTTGTGGAATGTACTGCCTCTCAACTTAAAGAGAATCTTTGAACGAACCAACTTTCGTAAATCTCTAAAGACATATCTCTTCAACAAGGCTTACAAGAATGATCAATAACTAAAACTGTAACATATCACCACTCTACCTCTATTCTGAATGATTTCTCACTAGATCTGTCTGCTTAATTCAATTGACATCCATGTTTCTATGTAGTATAATTCAATTATGACATGCATGTCTCTATGTAATACCTTTTGTATCCTTACCCTGGAATGGCGAATGCCATAACAGAACATCTTAAGCCACATTGAGCCTGCAAATAGGTGGAAAAATGTGGGATACAAATGCAACAAATAAAATAAAGTTTCATCACAACAGAGTAGTTCTCTGCACGCACCCTAAGTTTTTGCCGAAGGTGGTGTCAGAGTTCAATCTGAACCAGTCAATTGTCTTGCCAGCATTTATTTCCTGTCTTCGTACTTGCCCTGCTGAACGTCAGTTGCACACCTTGGACTGCAAGAGAGCATTTTCCTTTTACGTGGAGTGGACAAGACCCTAGACAGTCCGCCAAAATGTTTGTTTCTTTTGATCTCAACAGAAGGGGAGTTGCAGTCGGGAAACGCACCATTTCCAATTGGCTAGCAGATTGGGTTTCCTTTACTTATGCGTAAGATCGGCTGACACTTTGAGGGTCATGTGAGGCTCATAGTGTTCGAGCCATGGCAGCGTCAGTGGCCCACTTGAAGTCAGCTACTATAGAAGAGATTTACAAGGCTGCGACGTGGTCATCAATCCACACATTCACATCTCATTACTGCCTTCAGCAGGATACCCAACGCAACAGTCGGTTTGGGCAGTCGGTGCTGCAGAATCTGGGGTTTAGAATCCAACTTCACCCCCCCTAGGCCCATTTTGATTCTGTTCCAGGCTGCACTGTTAGCTGTTCCTGCTTCACGTCAATCTCAGTTATGTCCTCGCCGTTGTGAGGCGCAATTGACCTTTTTTGTTGTTTTGAGTGATCATGGGTGCTAGGGATACCCCATCAGAGAGAACAAGCAGCCTGCTTGTCCTCTGAGAAAGCGAAGATACATACCTGTAGCATTTTATTCTCCGAGGACAACAGTCTGATTGTTCTCACAAACCCACCCACCTCCCCTTTAGAGTTCTTCTTCTCCTTGCTATTGCTTTCTGACCTGAGCGGGACTCTTATGCGGGAGGACGGACGCGAATGTGCGGTGCGTGTGCCTTGCGCACTGGAAAGCTCTAGCAAAGTTTTGTTTATTTTGATCTGGAAAATTGTCGTTCCTTGGCCGCCGTGGATGCCGATCCATCAGTGAGAACAATCAGGCTGCTGTCCTCGGAGAATACCTGCTAAAGGTATGTATCTTCGCTTTATTTATTTATTTAGTTGTTACATTTATATCCCACATTTTCCCACCTATTTGCAGGCTCAATGTGTCTTACATACATAGTAGATGACGGCAGAAAAAGACCTGCACGGTCCATCCAGTCTGCCCAAGAAGATAAATTCATATGTGCTACTTTTTTTATTTGTACTGTCCTCTCCAGTGCACAGACCGTATAAGTCTGGCCAGCCCTATCCCCGCCTCCCAACCACCAACCCCGCCTCCCAACCACCAGCTCTGGCACAGACCGTATAAGTCTGCCCAGCACTATCCCTGCCACCCACCACCGGCTCTGGCACAGACCGTATAAGTCTGCCCAGCACTATCCCCACCTCCCAACCACCAGCTCTAGCACATACCGTATAAGTCTGCCCAGCACTATCCCTGCCACCCACCACCGGCTCTGGCACAGACCGTATAAGTCTGCCCAGCACTATCCCCGCCGCCCAACCACCAGCCCCGGCACAGACCGTATAAGTCTGCCCAGCACTAGTCCCGCCGTCCAACCACCAGCCCCAGCACAGACCGTATATGTCTGCCCACACTAGCCCCACCTCCCAACCACCAGCTCTACCACCCATTCTAGGCTAAGCTCCTGAGGATCCCTTTCTTCTGCACAGGATTCCTTTATGTTTATCCCACGCATGTTTGAATTCCGTTACCGTTTTCATCTCCATCACCTCCCACGGGAGGGCATTCCAAGCATCCACCACCCTCTCCGTGAAAAAATACTTCCTGACATTCTTTTTGGCATTCGCCTTCTCTGGTAGAGAAATACAAGGAGTTGAAATGGTCGGATAAGGTTCATGTGTTATAGACACATTGGGGAATTATAGAAATGAAGAGTTATGTAGAGTCTGTTAGAAGCTTTGGTTTCGTTGTGTTGCGGTGTTTAGGCACTTAAGTTGGGTTGATGGGGTATGCCTTTTTGAACGGGTTGGTTTTTAGTGATTTCTGGAAGTTTGGGTGGTCATATGTTGTTTTCATGGCATTTGGTAGTGCGTTCCACAGTTGTGTGCTTATATAGGAGAAATTGGATCCATAAGTTGATTTGTATTTGAGACCTTTAGGTAAGTTGATGTTGATCCGATTGCATTCTTGTTGGTTGTTTTATGAGGTCTGTCATATATCTTGGGGCTTCGCCATAGATAATTTTATGGACCAGAGTGCAGAATTTGAAAGTAATACTTTCTTTAATTGGTAACCAGTGTAATTTTTCTTGGAGGGGTTTTGCGCTTTCGAATCGCGTTTTTCCAAATATATACATGGCTGCTGTGTTTTGGGCGGTCTGTAGTTTCTTTGAGTTCTTTGCATCCCGCGTAAATTTATTTATTTGTAGCATTTATACCACGCTCTTTCCCGCTCGATGGCAGGCTCAGTGCAGCTTACAATAAATGGGAACAAATTATAACAGAGATGACATAGGTTCAGTGCGGCTTACAATAAATGGGAATAAGGTGTATCAGAGATAACAAAGGATATGGATACATCATTTTACAGAGATACAAATTGTATATGGAGTGAGAAGACGAAGGGACATAGGGGCAGGATAAGGTGTGGTTAATGCTAGTGGTTTGTTTTAGAGGTGTGTTTTAGGTAAGTAGATTAAGTTGGGTCGTTCGAATAGGCTTGTTTGAAGAGGTATGTTTTCAGCAACTTTTGGAAGGGTAGAAGTTAGTTGGTTGTTCTAATGAGTCTTGGTATGGCGTTCCAGAGTTGATTGCCTATCATGGAAAAGTTGGAAGCGTAGTAGGTTTTGTATTTGAGGCCTTTGCAACTAGGAAGATGAAGATTGAGATATGTTTGAGAGGATTTGGTCCTGTTTCTGTTTGGGAGGTCAATTAATTTGGTCATGTAGCTTGGGGATTCTCCGTGGAGGATCTTGTGGATCAGTGTGTTTTTTGAAATTTATTCGCGCTTTGATGGGGAGCCAGTGTAGCTTTTCGCGGAGTGGTGTTGCACTTTCAAATCTTGATTTACCAAAAATTAGTCTGGCTGCCGTGTTTTGGGCGGTTTGGAGTTTTTTCAGTATTTGGGTAGTACAACCAATGAAGATGCTATTGCAGTAATCGGTATGGGTGAGTACTGTGGATTGAACCAAGTTGCGGAAAGTTTTTAGAGGGAGGAATGGTTTTACTTTTTTCAGTACCCACATCATGTTGAACATCTTTTTCGTTATTGCTTTTGCGTGAGTTTCCAGAGTCATGTGGTTGTTCGACGTTACTCCTAAGAATTGTGTTCAATTCTGGTCGCCGCATCTCAAGAAAGATATAGTAGAATTGGAAAAGGTGCAGCGAAGGGCGGCGACTAAGATGATAGCGGGGATGGGACGACTTCCCTATGAAGAAAGACTAAGGAGGCTAGGGCTGTTCAGCTTGGAGAAGAGACGGCTGAGGGGAGACATGATAGAGGTATATAAAATAATGAGTGGAGTGGAACAGGTGGATGTGAAGCGTCTGTTCACGCTTTCCAAAAATACTAGGACTAGGGGGCATGCGATTAAACTACAGTGTAGTAAATTTAAAACAAATCGGAGAAAATATTTCTTCACCCAACGTGTAATTAAACTCTGGAATTCATTGCCGGAAAATGTGGTGAAGGCGGTTAGCTTAGCAGAGTTTAAAAAGGGGTTGGACGGTTTCCTAAAGGACAAGTCCATAAACCGCTACTAAACGGACTTCGAAAAATCCAAAATCCCAGGAATAACATGTATAGAATGTTTGTACATTTGGGAAGCTTGCCAGGTGCCCTTGGCCTGGATTGGCCACTGTCGTGGACAAGATGCTGGGCTCGATGGACCCTTGGTCTTTTCCCAGTATGGCATTACTTATGTACTTATGTACATTTGAGAGATGGTATTGTGAGCGTAATATGGCTAAATATCACAATTTTGGTGTTACTATAATGTACTAGTAAGGCAATAACAGTAGATAATAGGCAGTAACTGCAAGACAGTACATTAAGATGCAGTATATCAATTGAACGGTTGTGTTGTGATTCTGAGATAGCTGATTATAGCATTTTGGTATTATTGTGTTAGACTAACAAGGCAATAGCATTAAATATTTTCGGCAAAATAGTACTAAAAGAAAAGGTCTAGCACAGCTGGTATCATAGTACAGCACTTAACTATGTAAATATTAACTAGAGCATTAATAACATGAGTTCTTATCATACTACCCTGGTAACAGCAGTCCACAGTGAGGCAATCAGGATGTCTCACTTTTTAGATTTGCTTGTGAGTTGTGTTGTTTTTTGTTTTTTGCCCTGGGAGGATCGTTGGGCCCGCTCCGCTTCTTGCTCTCATGGGAATGGTGTTGGGTTGCTCTAGTAGCCTCCACGTGGGTCCCCGCGGTGGATCACTCAGTTCCTGTCCACTGTGACCTTGTTCACAAGCTGCAGCGTTAACAAAGAAAGAAAATTGGGTGGCATGTGGGAGAACATCGATCATCCGAATTGTGCTTTTGTACTCTCTCTCTCCTCCGCCTGGATCTGGGTTCGTGCGGTCACCGGTCGCTGTTCGGCAGCAAATCCTTGAGGTTGGGCTGCCATCGTGCTTTGGCCTTGGTCCTCCTAGGCCGGCGCCCCGTGGTGAGGTTTGGGGAGGGTTCGGAGCTCCTCGGTGTCTAATCTCCTTTGACCGCTGACAGTCCTTTCCGTCCGGGATTGTTGGGGATCGGTTCCCTAAGGGTGCAACCTCACCTTGAGGCCGGGCCGGAACCAAGCGGCTCCGGTGTGAAAGTCAGGTCTTGGGAAGGACGTCCTAAAACCAGTCCTTATTGGGTCAGAGGTGCCTGAGGCTGTTCTTTCCGCCTATTGCAATTGTTTTTCTCCGATCAGGTTGGCTTGGGACGAGCTCACCCCTGGTCGCGAGACCGCCGTGGGCAGGTTGGCTTAGCGTCCGGCTCTCGGGTTCAGGTTGCTCGCTCCGCCGGTTTGTTGGGTGGCTCGGGTGATTCGTCCTCACCGGTGGCTGGCTACAGGTCCGGGTAGTTGGGCGGGTTAATCCGATGCAAGGATCCGACTGGATTCGCGGAAACAGCGGCCTGAATAGGTTGGATTCCCCGCGTCAGGACTTCCCGCTCTTCACTCTGACTCGCTCTCAGGCCTTTCCTGCCAGGGAGCACGTCTGCAGTCCTCAGGGTCGGCTATGCCAGCTTCTGGGTCGTCTATGCTTCCACCGTGAGATGGTTCCATGTCCCAGTTTTCTCGTGGGGTGCGCATTGTGACCGTGAGGCAGTGGGGAGCGCCAGAAGCCGATCTACGGATCGGTTCTATGGATCGGTTCTCAGTGGAGCTCCTCATCTTACGTCCTCTGTCGGCCATCTTAGATCCATGTTAGTAGTCTGCATGGCTTAGTACCATTGATTGTATCAAGCTGCGAAATGTTTCTCTTGGGAAGAATGGTTTCACACATTTGAGTTTCCACATTGAGTGGAACATTTTCTTAGTTGTAGAGTTAATTTGGCTCTCAAGTGTTAGGTTACGGTGGATAGTAACACCGAGGATTTTCAGGCTGGAGGTAGGCAGGGTTGTAGTCTGGGGTGTTTATATTTGTGGGTTTGTTTGTATTGTATTGGGATGAGAGGATGCGACAGTGTGTTTTGTCTGTGTTGAGTTTTAGTTGGAATGCATTTGCCCATGAGTCCATGGTGTTTAGGCTAAGCTTGATTTCCTTGGTGATTTCTGTCAGGTCGTGTTTGTAAGTTATGTAATTTGTGTTGTCTTCTGCATAGATGAATGGATTGAGGCGTTGATTGGATAAGGACTTAGCTAGTGGTACCATCATTAAGTTGAAGAGGGTTGGTGATAGTGGTGATCCTTGAGGTACTCCGCAATCGGCTTTCCACGGTGATATTTGATTTAGATTTCACTTGGTATGTTCTAGTGGTTAGGAAACCCTTGATCCAGCTTAGTATGTTTGCACCAATACCGTAGTAGTCTAGGAGTCTTAGTAGTATATTGTGGTTTACCATGTCGCATGCACTAGAGATGTCGAATTGAAGGAGAAGTATGTTATTGCATTTTGCTATTTCCTGCTTGAATTTGGCCAGGAGTGTAATGAGTACTGTTTGGGTGCTATGGAGGGGACGAAATCCTTATTTTGAGTCATGTAAGTTTGAGAATTTGTTTATGTAATCACCGAGTTGTTTTGTTACCATGCTTTCCATCAGTTTGACTTCTAGTGGGATGGATGCTACTTGGCGGTAATTGGTGAGTTCACTTGTGTTTTTGTTGTTGCTGTTTTCCTTAGGGAAGATACCTTGTTGGAGTAAGTGGGTTTAGGTGGGATGTAAGGTCTGCTATGAAGTGGTCGGGGGTGGATTTTATTAGCTGGGGTACGTATCCAATTTGCAATGAGTGTCGGAGAACTTATAAATCACATGGGTAACTGTTTCGGTGGTGAGGGGAGCGAAGTTTGACCAGATTCGATCCACTGGGTATTCTCCTAGGGTTGGACCCAGGCCGTTGATGAAGTTTTTGATATTAGTATTGTCTTTAGGAAGTGTTGCGCAGGTTTACAATTTTTTCATTGAAATATTTAGCAAGTTTGTCTGCAGATGGGATGTCTGTTTTGGTTGTGGTGATCAAGGTGGTGTCTAGTAGTTTGTTTACGAGTTGGTATAGTTTTTTCTTGTCTTTATAGTCTGGCCCTATTTTGGTTCTGTAATATGCCCTTTTGGCCTGTCTTGTTGCGTATTTGTATTTTCTTTGTAATTGTTTCCAAGTGTTGAGCGTTTGTTTATTTTTTTCCATGCTCTTTCGAGTTGCCTGGATTGTGTTTTCAGTTTTTTCAGTTTGTCGTTGAACCATGGTATCGCGATATGTCTTCGATATGTTCTTGTTTGTATGGGTGCTATTTCATTTAGTATGCTTCTGCATCTTTTGTCCCAGTTAGAAAGGTAGTGTATAGAGTCTGTTTGTGTTGTCCATTCATTATTATATATTTGTTGCCAAAATGTTTTCAAGTCAATTTGGCCTCTTGTGCTGTAGGTTGTCTGTTCTTGTATATGGCGTGAACCCTTCTTCCGCCAGTTTAGGGATAGGTTTAAGTTTGTAGTGATTGATGCAAGGTGTTTCTGTCAATATAATATCATTTATTATTAGGTTTTGGTCTGTGGCCAATTTGTGTGAGATGAGCTGTAGTGTGTGCCCTTTGACGTGGGTTGTTTGTATGTGTGGCCGTTTGAGATCCCATAAATGTAGGAATTCCTTGCGTTCTCCTGCGTTGGTAGAGTTTGAGTCTTCTAGGTGAAAGTTGATGTCTCCTAGTATCAGTGTGTTTGAGGTGGTTGCACAAGTGCTTGAAATGAAGTCCATGAAGATTGGCTGGCTTGCATTCCAATTACCTAGTGGCCTGTAAAACAAGATTAAATTCAGTTGATCAAGCAGGGATTTGTTATGGATTCTGATTGAGGCAATTTCGAGTTTTTTTTAATGGACTTGGCAGTGGTTTCGGTTGTAAAGTGCTATGCCTCCGCCTCTCTTTTCCCTTCTGGTCCAGTAAATAATTTTGTATCCTGGAGGGCATAGGTCAAGGATTATGGGGTCCTTTTGGTCATGGATCCAGGTTTCACTGATGAAGATTAGGTCAAGATTTTCTGACGTGATCCAGTCTGTTATTGTAGTTGTTTTGTTTACAACGGATCTGGCATTGGTATAACCCACTTGACTTTTTTGGTATGGGGCTTCCATGTTTGGTGGTGTGTGGATTTTTTTTTTAGTTGACGTTTTTGTTAGTATGTGTTTGGTATGACTTTTCTTTCCGTTCTGTTGATATTGTTCGAATGTTGGAATTTTTCCTTTATTATGGGTATTATCAATGTGTTGAGGTGTGGCGTATCTGGTCAGTCTTTGGTGATTATGTAGTATAGGTATGATGATATTTTCTGCGAGTGGGATGGTAATGTTAGGTGGACCAGTGATAAGCAGTAGATAGGAGTATTTTGACAATATTCATTTTGGATCAATTCAGTTTGGATGCTAATAAGCTTGTTCAATTGAGAGGGGGGGATAGTTCTTTGTGAGGTTTTGTTCATTCAGTTGTCTCCAACAGTTGATTGCTTCCACTGTAGGGAGTCAATATCATTGGGTGATTGTTGGCACACTAGAAAATTCCTGATTCTCTTGTATATCTAAGGATTGTTTTGGTGAATAGATGCTTTTTTTTTTTTACTCACAGTTAGGTGTTCTGCGGGATTTCCCCGAGGTGCAGCGACTCCAGAAGTCTGGGTGCTGAATCATTTGTGGTTGGTAGAAGCTAGGATGAGGTTTGCTATCTCGTGTGACAGCAAGGCTGTAGATCCCCTTTCTTGTCCTACATATACTCTGCTTCTGTACCTTCTATTCTTACCAGAGTCTGGTCTAAAGAGCAACTTCTTAAGGGTTCACGTTAGTTCAATTAGTGCTTAGCATGTAGAAGGTAAGCCTATCTTTGGACAGCCTTTAGTTGTTCGCTTCATGAGGTTTGCTTTTCTCAAAGCCCCCTGTCAAACCTCTACCAGTGTCATGGGATCTCAACGTTCATGGAAGCTCCTTTTGAGCCACTGAATGCCTGTCATTTGAAGTACTTGACCTAGAAGGTCATTTTCTTGGTGCCTGTTACTTCAGCTCATAGGGTCAGTGAGCTTCAGGCTTTAGTAGTGGTAAGCACCTTACTCTTAAGTTTCATCACAACAGAGTAGTCCTCCGCGCACACCCTAAGTTCCTGCCGAAGGTGGTGTCAGAGTTCCATCTGAACCAGTCATTTGTTTTGCCAGCATTCTTTCTCCGACTTCATGCCCATCCTGGCAAAAGCAGTTTGCACACCTTGGACTGCAAGAGAGCGTTGGCCTTTTACATGGAGCAGATGAAGCCCTTCAAATTTCCTGTAAAATACTTCAGCAATAATTGCACACCAAATATTAATTGAGAAATAGGAAAATTAAAAAAAAAAAAAAAAAAAAAAGATTTGCTTGCATTTTTGAAAGAGACTATTTTATGGTCAGGCCGTCCTTCACAGCTGAAAGCTTAACTGCTTGTAAGGTTTCTGACCTTGCATTATTTTTCCAGAAGTATCAAAATGTGCTGTTAGTAATATGTAACCTTTTGTTAAAAATCATCTGTGGAACATGAAGATTGGAGGGTGGCCAACGTGACACCGATTTTTTTAAAAGGGTTGTAGGGGTGATCTGGGAAATAGACCGGTAAGCCTGCCATCGGTGCCGGGCAAAATAGTGGAAACTATTATAAAGAATAAAATTTCAGAACACATTCACAAACATGGTTTAATGGGACAGAGTCAGGATGGGTTCAGCCGAAGGACGTCTTGCCTCACCAAATTGCTTCATTTTTTTTGAAGGCGTGAATAAACGTGGTAAATGTGAGCCGGTTGATGTAGTGTATCTAGATTTTCAGAAAGCTTTTGATAAATTTCCTCATGAGAGACTCCTGAGAAAATTAGGGCCAGATGCACTAAACTTAACGAGCCTTTAACGAGCCATTAATGAGCTAGTAGTAAACCCTGGCATGCACTAAAGGCTTCTCCGAGGCATTTTCCGACGACAGTAGCAGCTAACGAAACGGAATGGAGGTGAGCAAATTGTGTAGAAACCCTATTGTCATGAGATTCACTAACCTTTTCCGATTGCCTTAACGCCGAAAAATCTGAGAGGTCTGGCTTCACTATATATATATATTTCTCCGAGGACAAGCAGGCTGCTTGTTCTCACGACTGGGTTGATGTCTACGGCAGCCCCCACCAACCGGAACAAAACTTCGAGGGCGGTCCCGCATGCAGGGCACGCCCACCGCGCATGCGTGGCTGTCTTCCCGCCCGTGCACGACCGTTCCCGCTCAGTTTTTTTCTATACCGCGCTGGAGAGAGACATATCGCCGTCTCTCTCTCTCTCTCTGTCAGCCCTGGAAACCGGATCGCGGCCTAGCCCGCAAGCTTTTTCTCACTTCGTACGTGTTCGCGTATTTCTTTTCTTTTCATTGTGTTAAAAAAAAAAAAGAGTCCCCTCGTCGTTTTTAGTCGCGAGGGCGTTTTTTTGCCGCGCGGTCGTTTTTTTTGGGTGTGCTTTTCACTGCCACCATCGACTACTTTGACTTCGCTGACGCGATTTTTCCGTCGATGTCCTCGAAGGTCCCGAGCGGATTCAAGAAGTGTGGTCAGTGCAGCCGGCAGATCTCGCAGACCGATACCCACTTTTGGTGTCTCCAGTGCCTCGGGCCGCAGCATAATACCAAGACATGCACCTTGTGTCTCGGCTTACGGAAGTGGACACAGGTGGCGAGGCAAGTTCTTCGGGACCGTCTTTTCGGAACTTGCGCCGGCCCCTCGACGTCGACGGCATTGGTGTGATGGCCGGATCTTCTGTACCTGTACCGATGTCGACGAAATCGGCACCGACCCCAGGAGTACAGGTACCGTTCCGCGCGGGCAATTGGCCCCGGCCACTCCCTCTACCCAGGGCTATCAGGACCGAACCATGTCAGACCCGATTCCTCGGGGGGGGGGGGGGGGGGGGGTTCTACCTCCTCTTCGTCTCTACCGCCAGGCGCCGATGACAGGCACCGAAAGAAAACTAAGAAGCACTGTCATCGGTCGCCCACGGCGCACGGGACTGCCAGCTCTGGCACCTCGAGGTATGACTCGACGCCGAAGTGCTGAGTGCTGAGAGGAGCGTTCCCCCTCGGTTGAAGAGGTGTCGCTGGTGCTTCGGTACCGTCTCCTGGAACCGAGCAGCTTCCGACACCTACACCGGCCCCCCTGCCTTTCCCGACAGCGGGCCTTGACGAGTGCCTCCGAGCCCTCCTTCCCGGGATTCTGGAAGGGCTGATGCGCCAGGCTCTGCTGGCACCGGGGGGTGCTTGCGCCCCCGGCGCCGTTGATGGAGGCGCCGGCGTGCTGTAGCCCGACGCCGCTTGCGGCGCCGGTGTCGACCGACACGCAGGTGTAGGCCCCGTCGACGTCGATGCAGGGAGCTTCGTCCCCTCCGGCGTGTGAGTCCACCGCTCGACGCCATCACCGAGGACGTGGTTCCTCGCAGTTGAGACGGGCCCGGTTTAGGTCTGAGCTACAAGAGCTCATGTCCGACACCGAGGAAGAGGCCTCGTGGGGGACGGAGGAGGACCCCAGATATTTCTCCTCAGAGGAGTCTGTGGGCCTTCCCTCTGACCCCACTCCGTCACCGGAGAGGAAGCTCTCGCCCCCCCGAGAGCCTCTCCTTTGCCTTCGTCAGGGATATGTCTATCTGCATTCCCTTTCCCATGGTCTCTGTGGCTGAGCCAAGGGCGGAGATGCTCTTGAGAGCAGAGATCGAGGGATACCGCCTCGGCGCCCCCTGGGCGGGAGTCTCGCACTCTGGACTCGTTTGGGAGGAAGGCCTACCAATCTTCCATGCTCGTGACCCGCATCCAATCATACCAGCTCTACACGAGCATTCACATGCGGAACAATGTGAGGCAACTGGCGGACCTGGTCGACAAGCTCCCTCCGGAGCAGTCCAGGTCTTTTCAGGAGGTGGTCAGGCAGCTGAAGGCGTGCAGAAAGTTCCTGTCCAGGAGTATCTATGACATCTGTGATGTGGCATCCTGAGCTGCGGCCCAAGGTATAGTGATGCGCAGACTCTCCTGGCTGCGTGCCTCTGACCTGGCCAACCGCACCCAGCAATGACTGGCGGATGTCCCTTGCCGGGGGGATAACATTTTCGGCGAGAAGGTCGAGCAGTTGGTGGACCAACTACACCAGCGGGAAACCGTTCTCGACAAGCTCTCCCACCGGGCGCCTTCAGCACCCACCTCAACAGGTGGACGTTTTTCCCGGGCCCGGCAGGCTGCGCCCTACGCCTACAACAAGCGTCGGTACACCCTGCCGGCCCGAAGGTCTCCTCAGGCACAGGGACATTCCCAGCGCGTTCGTTCCCGTCAACAGCGTGCACCTAAGCAGCCCCCTGCGCCTCCACAGCAAAAGCAGGGGACTGGCTTTTGACTGGATCTATGGGAACATAGCCGCCATCAAAGTGTCCGTGCCGGACGGCCTGCTGGTCGGAGGGAGGTTGAAAGTTTTTCACCAAAGGTGGCCTCTGATAACCTCCGACCAGTGGGTTCTCCAAATAGCGTTGTGCGGGTACACCCTGAATTTGGCCTCCACTCCACCAAATTGCCCACCTGGAGCCCAATCCTTCAGCTCCCATCACAGGCAGGTACTTGCAGAGGAACTCTCCGCCCTTCTCAGCGCCAATGCGGTCGAGCCCGTGCCACCCGGGCAGGAAGGGCAGGGATTCTATTCCAGGTACTTCTTTGTGGAAAAGAAAACAGGGGGGATGCGCCCCATCTTAGACCTGAGAGGCCTGAACAAATACCTGGTCAAAGAGAAGTTCAGGATGCTTTCCTTGGGCACCCTTCTGCCAATGATTCAGAAAGACGATTGGCTATGTTCCCTGGATTTAAAGGACGCTTACACTCACATCCCGATACTGCCAGCTCACAGACAGTATCTCCTATTCCTTCTGGGGACACAGCACTTTCAGTATTGTGTGCCTCTGCACCACGGGTGCTCACGAAGTGTCTTGTGGTGGTTGCGGCGTATCTACGCAGGCTTGGAGTTCATGTGTTCCCGTATCTCGACGATTGGCTGGTCAGGAGCACCTCAGAGGCAGGAGCTCTTCGGTCCATGCAGTGCACTATCCACCTTCTGGAGCTGCTGGGGTTTGTGATAAATTACCCAAAGTCTCATCTCCAGCCAGTCCAATCTCTGGAATTCATAGGAGCGCTGCTGAATTCTCAGACGGCTGAGGCCTTTCTTCCCGAAGCAAGGGCGCTGAACTTTCTATCCCTTGCCTCTCAGACCAGAACGTCTCAGCAGGTCACAGCTCGGCAGATGTTGAGACTCCTGGGTCATATGGCCTCCACGGTTCATGTGACTCCCATGGCTCGCCTTCACATGAGACCTGCTCAATGGACCCTAGCTTCCCAGTGGTGTCAAGCTACCGGGAATCTAGAAGATGTCATCCGCCTGTCCCTCAGTTGCCACAATTCGCTGCACTGGTGGACCATTCGGACCAGTTTCACCTTGGGACGTCCATTCCAAATTCCGCAGCCCACGAAAGTGCTGACAACGGATGCATCTCGCCTGGGGTGGGGAGCTCATGTCGATGGACTCCACACCCAAGGTCTTTGGTCCCTCCAGGAACAAGATCTTCAGATCAACCTCCTGGAGCTCCGAGCGGTCTGGAATGCGCTGAAGGCCTTCAGAGATCGTCTGTCCTACCAAATCATCCAAATTCGGACATATAACCAGGTTGCAATGTATTACATCAACAAGCAGGGGGGCACCGGATCCCGCCCCCTTTGTCAGGAAGCCGTCTGGATGTGGCGTTGGGCTTGCCAGTTCGGCATGCTTCTCCAAGCCACATACCTGGCAGGCGTAAACAACAGTCTGGCCGACAGACTGAGCAGAGTCATGCAACCGCACGAGTGGTCGCTCCATTCCAGAGTGGTACGCAAGATCTTCCGAGAGTGTTGCACTCCCTCGGTGGACCTTTTCGCCTCTCAGACCAACCACAAGCTGCCTCTGTTCTGTTCCAGACTACAGGCACACGGCAGACTGGCGTTGGACGCCTTTCTCCTCCATTGGGGGACCGGCCTCCTGTATGCTTATCCTCCCATACCTTTGGTGGGGAAGACCTTACTGAAGCTCAGGCAAGACCACGGCACCATGATTCTAATAGCGCCTTTTTGGCCCCGTCAGATCTGGTTCCCTCTACTTCTGGAGTTGTCCTCCGAAGAACCGTGGAGATTGGAGTGTTTTCCGACTCTCATTTCGCAGAACGACGGAGCGCTTCTGCACCCCAACCTTCAGTTTCTGGCTCTCACGGCCTGGATGTTGAGGGCATAGACTTTGCTTCGTTGGGTCTGTCTGAGGGTGTCTCCCGCGTCTTACTTGCCTCTAGGAAGGATTCCACTAAAAAGAGTTACTTTTTCAAGTGGTGGAGGTTTGTCGTTTGGTGTGAGAGCAAGGCCCTAGAACCTCGTTCTTGTCCTGCACAGAACCTGCTTGAATACCTTCTGCACTTATCAGAGTCTGGTCTCAAGACCAACTCAGTAAGGAATCACCTTAGTGCGATTAGTGCTTACCATCATCGTGTAGAGGGTAAAGCCATCTCTGGAGAGCCTTTAGTCGTTCGATTTATGAGAGGCTTGCGTTTGTCAAGGCCCCCTATCAAGCCTCCTGCAGTGTCATGGGATCTCAACGTCATCCTCTCCCAGCTGATGAAACCTCCTTTTGAGCCACCGAATTCATGCCATCTGAAGTACTTGACCTGGAAGGTCATTTTCTAGGTGGCAGTTACTTCAGCTCGTAGAGTCAGTGAGCTTCAAGCCCTGGTAGCTCATGCTCCTTATACCAAATATCATCATAACAGGGTAGTACTCTGCACTCACCCTAAGTTTCTGCCAAAGGTGGTGTTGGAGTTCCATCTTTACCAGTCAATTGTCTTGCCAACATTCTTTCCCAGACCACATACCCGCCCTGCTTTAACGTCAGTTGCACACATTGGACTGCAAGCGAGCGTTGGCCTTCTATCTGGAGCGGACACAGCCCCACAGACAGTCCGCCCAATTTTTTATTTCTTTTGAATCCAATAGGAAGGGGGTCGCTGTAGGGAAACGCACCATCTCCAATTGGCTAGCAGATTGCATTTCCTTCACTTACGCCCAGGCTGGGCTGACTCTTGAGGGTCATGTCACGGCTCATAGTGTTAGAGCCATGACAGCGTCAGTGGCCCACCTGAAGTCAGCCACTATTGAAGAGATTTGCAAGGCTGCAACATGGTCATCTGTCCACACATTCACATCACATTACTGCCTCCAGCAGGATACCCGACGCGACAGTCGGTTCGGGCAGTCGGTGCTGCAGAATCTGTTTGGGGTTTGAATCCAACTCCACCCCTCCAGGACCCGATTTTATTCTGTTCAGGCTGCACTCTCAGTTAGTTGTTCTTCGTAGGTCAATTTCTGTTATGCTCTCGCCGTTGCGAGGTTCAATTGACCTGGGTTATTGTTTTGAGTTAGCCTGAGAGCTAGGGATACCCCAGTCGTGAGAACAAGCAGCCTGTTTATCCTCGGAGAAAGCGAATGATACATACCTGTAGTAGGTGTTCTCCGAGGACAGCAGGCTGATTGTTCTCACCTACCCTCCCTCCCTCCCCTTTGGAGTTGCATTTTACTCATTCCTTTGCTTGTCATTCAACTGAGCGGGAATGGTCAACCCAGTCCACGGCAGCCCCCACCAACCGGAACAAAACTTTGCGGGCGGTCCCGTACGCAGGGCACGCCCACTGCGCATGCGCGGTCGTCTTCCCGTCCGTGCGCGACCGTTTCCGCTCAGTTGAATGACAAGCAAAGGAATGAGTAAAACGCAACTCCAAAGGGGAGGGAGGGAGGGTAGGTGAGAACAATTAGCCTGCTGTCCTCGGAGAACACCTGCTACAGGTATGTATCATTCGCTATCTCCGAGGACAAGCAGGCTGCTTGTTCTCATGACGTCCACGGCAGCTCTCCGGTTGGAGATCTTCACTAGCAACAATGTTTGCTAGCCCTCGCATGCACATGCACCGTGCGCATGCGCGACCATCTTCCCGCCCGAACGCGCTCGTGTTCGTCAGTCTTTTTTCCGCGGCTCAGGACTGCTGTTTTTTGGTCAGTCTGCGTCCCAAGGAGACACCTTGCGGCTTTTCGCTACGTTCTTCCGTTCTGAAGTGTCTGGTTTTCTTTGTCACGTCGTGTGTTTCTTAGTTCCCGTACATCGAGTTTTTTTTCCATGATCGAGTGCGGCTTTTTTGCCCGTACGGTCTTTTTCTAAATTTTTTGGTGCCTTTAGCCATCATCGCGAATTTTGACTTTGCCGGCGCAATTTTTCCACCCATGTCCTCGAAGCCTACCAGCGGCTTCAAAAAGTGCACCCATTGCAGCCGGACTATCTCCCTCACTGATAGGCACGTTTCTTGCCTTCAGTGTCTGGGGGCCGGGCATCACCCCCAGGCCTCTACTCTCTGCCTTCTCTTGAAGAAGCGGACTCAGGCGGCGAGATTGGCCCAGTGGAATCTGCTGTTCAGGGCCTCGTCCGGTGCTTCGACTTCTTTGGTGCTGAGGTCATCGTCCGGTGCTTCGACGTCTGTGATACCCAGCTTTTCTGCCGGTGATCCAGTGTCTTCGATACCGAGGTTATCGATGGTATCAATGTCGTCGGAGGGTGCTTCGTTTTCCGGAGCGCAGGTGAGGGCTGTCTATTCCCCTGCTGGTGGCGATGAACCCTCGAGTACCCACAGGAGGCGTTTGGATTCGACGTTCTCCTCTTCGGTACCGGGAGGTACCGATAATGTGGTTCGTGCGAAGACAAAGAAGCATCGTCATCGGTTACCTTCCAGGCATGGTACCGATAGTTCTGGGTCGCCGGTGTCACCGGCACCCAAGCGTCGACACCGGGAGGACTGCTCATCCTCCATTTTGGAGGTGTTGATGCGCTCCCCTGTGGACAGCCCGGTACCGCCTCTGCGTCCTGGACAGATTCGCAGCTCGTCGCCGGTACCGGACTCCTTGCCTCTCTCGACAGCCACTTTGAACGAGAGCCTCAGGGCCAACCTTCCAGGGATCCTGGAAGAGCTGTTGCGCCCTTCTCTGGTACCGGGGGTGCTTGCGCCGCCGGTACCGACGACTGAGGCAACGGCTGGGCCCTCGTCTTTGGTGAGGTCTCCCGTACAGCATCGGCTGCCTCCCAGGTGGACTCCCCGACGACATCAGTGGAGGGAGCTCCATCGCCGCTGGTGAGGGAGTCTTCTTCTCGACGCTCCCACCGTGGCCATGTTCCTACGGAGTCGAGGTGGGCACGGCTTCGGACAGAAGTTCATGAACTGGTGTCCGATACTGATGGTGAGGCCTCGTGGGAAGCAGAGGAAGACATCAGATATTTCTCAGATGAGGAGTCTGACGGTCTTCCTGATCCCACTCCCTCTCCTGAAAGACAGCTTTCTCCTCCCGAGAGTCTATCGTGGCCTTTGTACCGGTAATGTCTACGGCCATTCCCTTCCCTTTGGTTACGGAGGATGAGCCAAGGGCTGAAATGTTTGAGCTTTTGGACTATCCTTCGCCACCTAAGGAATCGTCCACAGGTACCTATGCATCATATCCTCAAGAAGACATTGCTGGCGAACTGGGCGAAGCCGCTAACTAATCCCCACATTCCGAAAAAGATCGAGTCCCAGTATCCCGGAGTTGATGTGAACTCAGTTGCCTCACGACTCTGGTGTGTTGGATCTGGCCCTTAAGAAGGTCAAGAGTTCTAGAGAGTATGCTTCAGCGCCCCCGGGCAAAGACTCTAGAACCTTGGATTCTTTTGGGAGGAATGCCTGCCATTCTGCTATGCTCGTTTCCAATATTCAGTCCTACCAGCTCTACACGAGCATTCATATGCGGAATAATATGCGGCAGTTGGCGGACTTGGTGGACAAGCAGCCCTCTGAGCAAGCCAAGCCTTTTCAACAGGTGGTCAGGCAGCTGAAGGCGTGACGTAAATTCCTGGCCAGGGGTGTTTACGATACTTTTGATGTCGCGTCCATGGCCGCTGCTGAAGGTGTGGTGATGCGCTGACTCTCATGACTGCATGCCTCAGACCTGGAGAATAGGCTCCAGCAGCGGATAGCGGACTCTCCTTGTCGGGGCGATAATAATTTTGGAGAAAAGGTCAAACAGGTGGTAGAACAGCTCCACCAGCGGGACACCGCTTTCGACAAATACTCCCGCCAGACGCCTTCAGCATCTACCTCAACTGGTAGACGTTATTATGGGGGGATGCGGACTGTTACCTATTCTTCTAATAAGCGTAGGTACAATCCTCCTTCTCGCCAGCCTGCTGCCCAGGCCAAACCCCAGCGCGCTCATTCTCGTCAACAGCGTGCGCCTCCATAGGCCCCTGCAGCTCCCCAGCAAAAGCAAGGGACGGGCTTTTGACTGGCTCCAGCAGAGCATAGCCGGAATCAAAGTGTCCGTGCCGGACGATCTACCGGTCGGGGGGAGGTTAAAATTCCTTAGCCACAAAAAGTGCTGATGACGGATGTGTCCCTCCTGGGATGGGGAGCCCATGATGATGGCCTTTCATACCCAAGGAAGTTGGTGCCTCCAGGAACAAGGTCTACAGATCAATCTCCTGGAGTTATGAGCAGTGTGGAACGCTCTAAGCGCTTTCAGGGATCGGCTGTCCCACCAAATTATTCAAATTCAGACAGCGAACCAGGTTGCCATGTATTACATGAACAAGCAGGGGGGCACCGGATCGCGTCTTCTGTGACAGGAGGCCGTCAGAATGTGGCTTTGGGCTTGCCGATACGGCATGTGTCTTCAGGCCATATATCTGGCAGGTGTAAACAGTCTGGCCGACAGGTTGAGCAGGATCGTGCAACCTCACGAGTGGTCACTCAATTCCAAAGTGGTCCAAGAGAACTTCCAAGCATGGGGCAGCCCCTTGGTGGATCTCTTTGCTACCCGAGCCAACCACAAGGTCCCTCAGTTCTGTTCCAGTCTTCAGGCCCACGGTAGACTAGCGTCGGATGCCTTTCTCATTTATTGGGGGGAAGGCCTCATGTATGCTTATCCTCCCATAACTTTGGTGGGGAAGACTTTGCTGAAACTCAGGCAAGACCGAGGCACGATGACTCTGATCGCTCCTTTCTGGCCGCGTCAGATCTGGTTCCCTCTTCTTTTGGAGTTGTCCTCCGAAGAACCGTGGAGATTGGAGTGTTTTCCGACCCTCATTACTCAGAATGAGGGGGCGCTTCTGCATCCCAACCTCCGGTCTCTGGCTCTCACAGCCTGGATGTTGAGAGCATAGATTTTGCCTCCTTGGGTCTCTCCAAGGGTGTCTCCAGGGTCTTGCTTGCTTCTAGGAAAGATTCCACTAAAAAGAGTTGCTTCTTTCTATGGTGGAGGTTTGCCGTCTGGTGTGACAGCAAGGCCCTAGATCCTAGAAAAGTTACGAGAATGGTATGGGATTTGCGTTACAAGACGTATGAGGAGAGACTTGCGTACCTGAACATGTATACCCCGGAGGAAAGGAGAAACAGGGGTGATATGATACAGATGTTCAAATATTTGAAAGGTATTAATCCGCAAACTAACCTTTTCCGGAGATGGGAGGGCAGTAGAACGAGAGGACATGATATGAGAGTGAAGGGGGGCAGACTCAAGAAAAATGTCAGGAAGTATTTTTTCACGGAGAGAGGGGTAGTTACTTGAAATGCCCTCCCGCGGGAGGTGGTGGAGATGAAAACTGTAGCGAAATTCAATCATGCGTGGGATAAACATAAAGGAATCCTGTTCAGAATGAATGGATCCTCAGAAGCTTAGCTGAGATTGGGAGGCAGGGCTGATGTTTGGGTGGTGGGGCTAGTTCTGGGCAAGACTTCTACGGTCTGTGTCCTGAAAATGGCAGATACAAATCAAGGTAAGGTATACACAAGAAGTAGCACATACGAGTTTATCTTGTTGGGCAGACTAGATGGACCGTGCAGGTCTTTTTCTGCCGTCATCTACTATGTTACTATGTTATGTTACATAGACCTGCTTGAATACCTTCTGCACTTGTCCGAGTCTGGTCTTAAGACCAACTCTGTAAGAGTTCATCTTAGTGCGATTAGTGCATACCATTACCTTGTGGAAGGTAAGCCAATCTCGGGACAGCCTTTAGTTGTATGATTCATGAGAGGTTTGCTTTTGACAAAGCCCCCCATCAAACCTCCTACAGTGTCATGGGATATCAATGTCATTCTCTCCCAGCTGATGAAACCTCCTTTTGAGCCACCGAATTCATGCCATCTGAAGTACTTGACCTGGAAGGTCATTTTCTTGGTGGCAGTCACTTCAGCTCGCAGAGTTAGTGAGCTTCAAGCCTTGGTAGCTCTTGCTCCTTATACAAAATTTCATCATAACAGAGTAGTTCTCCGTACTCACCCTAGGTTCTTGCCAAAGGTGGTGTCTGAGTTCCATCTGAACCACTCAATTGTCTTGCCAACATTCCCCGTCCTCATACCCGCCCTGCTGAACGCCAGCTGCACACATTGGACTGCAAACGAGCATTGGCCTTCTGTCTGGAGCGGCACACCCTCACAGACAGTCGCCCAAATGTTTGTTTCTTTTGATCCCAACAGAAGGGGAGTGGCTGTCGGGAAACGCACCATCTCTAATTGTTAGCAGATTGCATCTACTTCGCTTACGCCCAGTCTGGGCTGACTCCTGAGAGTCATGTCACGGCTCATAGTGTTAGAGCCATGGCAGCGTCAGTGGCCCACTTGAAGTCAGCCACTATTGAAGAGATTTGCAAGGCTGCGACATGGTCATCTGTCCACACATTTACATCACATTACTTCTTTCAGCAGGATACTCGATGCGACATTCGGTTTGTGCCAGTCGGTGCTGCAGAATCTGTTTGGGGTTTAGAATCCACCTCCACCCCCCCTAGGCCCATTTTTATTCTGTTCCAGGCTGCACTCTGTTAGTTTTTAATTTTTATTTTATATTTTATTTGTACCCTGCGCTTTCCCAGTCATGGCAGGCTCAATGCGGCTTACATGGGGCAATGTAGGGTTAAGTGACTTGCCCAGAGTCACAAGGAACTGCCTGTGCCTGAAGTGGGAATCGAACTCAGTTCCTCAGTTCCCCAGGACCAAAGTCCACCAGCCTAACCACTAGGCCACTCCTCCACTCTAGTTGTATAAGTTAGGTCAATCTCAGTTATATCCTCGGTGTTGCGAGTTCCAATTGACCAATGTTTGTTGTTTTGAGTGAGCCTGGGGGCTAGGGATACCCCATTTGTGAGAACAAGCAGCCTGCTTTTCCTCGGAGAAAGCGAAAGCTACATATCTATAGAAGGTGTTCTCCGAGGACAGCAGGCTGATTGTTCTCATCTACCCACCCGCCTTCCCTTTGGAGTTGTGTCATCTCTTGTCTATGTCTTTGCTATGTACTGGACTGACTAACACGAGCGCGTTCGGGCGGGAAGATGGTCGCGCATGCGCATACGAGGGCTATCAAACGCTGTTGCTAGTGAAGATTTACGATCGGAGGGGCTGCCATGGACGTCACCCATTCGTGGGAACAGTCAGCCTGCTGTCCTCGGAGAATACCTTCTACAGGTACATAGGTAATGCCATACTGGGAAAAGACCAAGGGTCCATCGAGCCCAGCATCCTGTCCACGACAGCGGCCAATCCAGGCCAAGGGCACCTGGCAAGCTTCCCGAACGTACAAACAATTCTATACATGTTATTCCTGGAATTGTGGATTTTTCCCAAGTCCATTTAGTAGCGGTTTATGGACTTGTCCTATAGGAAACCGTCCGACCCCTTTTTAAACTCTGCTAAGCTAACCGCCTTTACCACTTTCGCTATATTAAAAAAAATGAGCTGTGCCTATTGACGTCTTTTATGGGACGTCCTTCACTGTAAAAAAAAAAAAAAAAAAATGACGAGCTGTGCCTTTGGACATCCTTTGTGGACGTCCTTCGCCCCCCTCCCCCCTGCATTGAAATGACAGCTTCCCGCAGCCCTGCCCCCCCCCCCCCCGCCGCCCCCCCCCCCCCCGATGTCACCGCCACTGCTGTCCTCCTCCACCCGCCCCCCTCACTCTGCCACCGGGCCATGCCCTCACAGCTCCTCTCACTCCTTTCCTCCCTGGCCTGTCCTCGTCTGACATAAGTAACTTACGTCAGACAAGGGCGGGTCAGGGAGGAAAGGAGGGAAGTCCGAAGGGAAGCGATGAGCTGTTGCTTCCTGCAGCGCCTTCACACGGAGACGAGAGGCGCTGTGAGGGCCGGCCCGGTGGCAGACGGAGGGGGGAGAAGCGGGGCCTCGGGGGTGCAGAGGATGGTGGGGAGGCTGGGGCTGCAGGAAGCTGTCATCTCAATGCAGGGGGGGGGGGGGCTGCTGCGATCTCGGGGGTGGGGGGTGGGGTGTGGGGTGGGGGGGGCGAAGGATGTCCATAAAGGACGTCCATAGGCATAGCTCGTCTTTTTTTTTTTTTTATATATATTGTGAAGGATGTCCATAAAGGACGTACTTGGCATGTGCAGAGCAGCCAGCATAACGTTTGGCTGCTCTGCTCATGCTCGACTGGCCGACTGTTTAACGATGGAATAGAGAATGCAACGAGCAGCTCATTTGCATTCCTGTTCCTTGATGCATGCCCCTTCCTTACTGATAAGGAAAGGGATTTAACCAGTCTTTAGTGCATCGTGGCCTTAGAGTCATGGGATAGGACGCAAGGTTCTGGTGTGGATTAGGAATTGGTTTTTGGAGAGAAAACAAAGGGTATGGTTAAATGGTCATTTCTCTCAAAGGAGGGTGAACAGTGGAGTGCCGCAGGGATCTGTACTGGGACCGGTGCTATTTAACATATTTTTAAATGATATGGAAATCAGAACGACGAATGTGGTGATCAAATTTGCAGATGTTACAAAATTATTCAAGGTTGTTAAAACACATGCAGACTGTGAAATTTTGCAGGAAGACCTTAGGAAATTGGAAGACTGGGCATCCAAATGGCAGATGAAATTTAATGTGGACAAATGCAAGGTTATGTACATTGGAAAGTTTAATCTGAAACATATTTACCGGATGCTAGGGTCCATTTTTGGGGTCAGCACTCAAGGAGAAGATCTGGGTGTCATGATAGATAGTAACGCTGAAATCTTCTGCTCAGTATGCGGCGGCCAAAAAAAGCAGACAGGATACTAGTAATTATTTGGAAAGGAATGGTGAATAAGACTGAAAATACTGAAATGCCTTTGTATCGCTCCATGGTGCGTCTGCAGCTTGAGTATTGAATTCAGTTCTGGTCACCGTATCTCAAAAAAGATATAGCGGAATTAGAAAAGGTTAAAAGAAGAGCCACCAAAATAATAAATGGGATGGAACTCCTCTCGTATGAGGAAAGGCTATATAGCTTAGGGCTCAGCTGAAGGGAGGTGAGATTGAGGTCTCCAAAATCCTGAGTGGTGTAGAACAGATAGAAGTAAATCGATTTTTTACTCGTTCCAAAAGTACAAATACTAGGGAATACTCAAGGAAGTTACATGGAAATACTTTTAAAACAGGAGGAAATATTTTTTCACTCAGAATAGTTAACCAACTCTTTGCCGGAGGATGTAGTAATAGCATTTGTGTATTTGGGTTTAAAAAAGGTTCAGACAATTCCTCGAGGGAAAGTCCATAGTGTGCTATTGAGGCAGACATGGGGAAGCAACTACTTGCCCTGGGATTGTAGTATGGAGTTTTGTCACAATTTGGATTTCTGCCAGGTACTTGTGACCTGGCTTGGCCACTGTATGGAAAACAGGGTATTTGGCTAGATGGACCATTGGTCTGACTCAGTATGGATACTCTTATGTTCCTTTGTACATTGTATCTCTGCAGTACATGTAACAGTATGTGAAACAAATGTACATATCTGTGAAACCTTTCCCTTTCAAACATCTGTTCTGTTCTAGTGACCAGTCGCTACAACCTGGGGCTGGCTTAGAAATCAAGTGCCCTAGTTTATTCAGTCGGGACTGCAACAGAATCTCAGGTCAAGACTTCTTTATTTCGTCTTCCTGCTGCAAACCATGAGTTTTCTGAGGAGAAGCAGGCTGTATTATCCTCACAAGAGGGTCGACGTCCGCATCGGCCCGGGAACCTGCATTTGCAATAGTAAATAGAAAAAGCTTTGCCACTGGCATGCGTGCGCGGACTGACTTCCCGCCCGTCATGTGAGTGCTTACCTTAGTTTCTTTTTTTCCGTGATGATGTGCGGCAGGTTCTTCCTGTGCTCGTTTCTACTCATGAAGAAGAGCCTTCTTTTTTGAGCTAGTTTTTGTCCTGTGTTGTTTCCTTCTTCTTTAGTTTAAAAAAAAAAAAAAGTGTTTTTCCTTACTTAAACCTGAGTTCCTTTTGCCTTGTTTTAAGTTTTCTTTCTTTCGTCGCTGCTGGCTTTAGGCCTTGCGGTCGGGTTTCTACCTTTTTTTTTTTTGTGCCCTTTTTTGTTAGGCACAGTCGAGTCTTTTGATTTCGCTGTTGTCGTTTTTTCCTTCCATGTCATCGAAGACACCCAGCGGCTTCAAATGTTGTACTTGGTGCAACTGGACCATCTCAGGTACAGATACCCATTCTTGGTGTATCCAGTGCCTTGGGCCCGACCATTGCCCAACTGGTTGTGCTCTGTGTCTTCGTATGAAAAAATGTACCCAACTAGCTCGAGAAGCCCAAAGTGAGAAACCTTTTGAGGCTCGGTCCGGTCCTTCGGCATCAGTACCGAGGTCAGCAGCGTCGACATTGAGGGACACATTGACGAGAGGAGCAGAGGTAATGGCTGCTGAGAGGTCAATACACGCTGGGAGCAGTGAGGAAGCAAAGGCTAAGAAGCACAGTCACTGTTCTCCCTCGACTCACGGTGCCGGGAGCTCTGGGAAGTCGAAGGATTTGGCACCCGAAAAGCGTCGGCTTCGAGAGGACTGCTCCCCCTCCATACAGGAGGTGCCGACGCGTCGACCTCCTAGCAATCTGGTTCCTGCTCCTGAGTTTCAACAGAGTTTGCCACTGGCTGCTCCATTAGCTCCTCAGCCTTCTCCGATGGCGGCTCTCGATGAGCGCATCCAGAGCTTGAATACCTACTACACTTGTCAGAGTCTGGTCTCAATGCCACCTCTGTAAGGTTTCACCTCATTGCAATTAGTGCTTCTCATCGGCGTGTACAGGGTAAGCCTATCTCTGGACAGCCTTTAGTTTTTCGCTTCATGAGAGGTTTGCTTTTGTCAAAGCCTTCTGTCAAACCTCCACCAGTGTCATGTGACTCAACGTCGTTCTCACTCAGATAATGAAAGCTCCTTTTGAGCCACTAAATTCCTGCTATCTGAAGTACTTGACCTGGAAGGTCATTTTCATGGTGGCTGTTAACTTCAGTTCGTAGGGTCAGTGAACTTCAGGCTTTATGCTTAGCACCTTATACTAAGTTTTATCACAACAGAGTAGTCCTCCACGCACACCCTAAGTTCCTGCTGAAGGTGATGTCGGAGTTTCATCTGAACCAATCATTTGTTTTGCAAGCATTCTTTCCCCGACTTCATGCCCATCCTGGCGAAAGCAGTTTGCACACCTTGGACTGCAAGAGAGCGTTGGCCTTTTACATGAAGTGGATGAAGCCCTTTAGACAGTCCGCCCAGTCGTTTTTTGTTTTGATCCCAACAGGAGGGTAGTCGCCATCGGTAAACGCACCATGTCCAATTGGCTAGCAGATTGCATTTCCTTCACTTATGCTCAAGCTGGGCTGACTGTGGAGGGTTATTTGAGAGCCATGGCTGCATCTGTGGCTCATTTAAAGTCAGCCTCCACTGAAGAGATTTGTAAATCTGCAACGTGGTCTTCAGCCCACACATTCGCATCTCACTACTGCCTTGAGCAGGATACCTGCCTGTTTGGGCAATCAGTGTTGCAGAATCTGTTTGGGGTTTAGAATCCAGCTCCACCCACCTAGGCCCATTCTATTCTGTTCCAGGCTGTGCACTCATCTTGCTGTACATAGTTTCAGGTTAATCTATGTTAAGTCCTCGCTGTTGCGAGGCCCAGTTGACTTTTGTTTATTGTTTTGGGTGTGAAACATGTGCAACCCTAATCTACTTCCAACTACTCATATACAACACTCAATAGTAGATAGTGCTATCTGGAGTAAACAGCTCTTGTATTTATCAAGGGGAAAGTCTCATATAGTTACCGGGTTCTCTTATATTGTTTCACTCACCAAAAAGGTGAGACCCCTTCTGTGACAATTTTTAATCATCGACCAAACCCCCTTCCATCCTCTGTGTTCTATCAACCTATGTTGGAAATTAATTTTTTGTATTTTAAACTTTTTTTTCTTTTTTTAAATTTTCATGCTGCTATTCTCAGCGTTATACAGTACAGTGCTAATTATGGCAGGCTTGAGGTGGTCACTTATCTACACACTCCGGTATGTTTTCAATTCGCTGAACCCCGTAAGGTGCCTGTTTCGCTATCCAGCTTTGTCAAGGGGTATGCTGTAACACCTGATCTGTTGAAAAAAAGATACTACCCCAACAAAAACGTTCATGGCCACTTACCTCAACTTCACCACCTTCCTTCTTGGGCTGCCACGCCAAACAAGTGCCAGCGGCGTCTTATTAATGATGGCTGGACCGGAAATGACTTCACATCTACCAGCATATCCTGTGTCTGGGTTGTCATCACATAAAACATCCCCAATGCATATATGTGGTTAGCCCCCTAGGTTCCACGGTATCTAAATGGAAAATCCAAGCAGTCTCTTGTTGCAGTAATTTACTATTTAAGTCACCTCCCCTCTGCGAGGGAACTACATGATCGATGACCATAAATCTCAGATCACTCACTGGAACGGTGCTCTGTCATCCTTGCATGAAGTGTCCTTCTCGATTTCCCTATATAAACCTTGTTTTGTTTTTTTCTTTTCTTACATTTGTACCCCGTGCTTTCCCACTCATAGCAGGTTCAATGCGGCTTACATGTTATATACAGGTACTTATTTGTACCTGGGGCAATGGAGGGTTAAGTGACTTGCCTAGAGACACAAGGAGCTGCCTGTGCCTGCAGTGGGAATCGAACCCAGTTCCCCAGGACCAAAGTCCACCACTCTAACCACTAGGCCATTCGTGGTGTGACAAGTAGTTTGATGTCGTAAGTGGTGCAGCCGGCCATTGTGCGTGAAACAGGTCGCTTTTACTGTCATTTTAGAAGTTTTGCAATTCTGTTACATTTATGATGACCGGGTGCCTCCGCTGCATCAGCAGGTGCCTCCGTTGGTAACTGTCTTCGGTGGGACAGGTAGTGTGATGTCGTAAGTGGTGCAGCCAGCCATTGTGTGTGAAACGGGTCGCTTTTACTGTCATTTCACAAGTTTTGCAATTCTGTTACATTTATAATGACCGGGTGCCTCCGCTACATCAGCAGGTGCCTCCGCTGGTAACTGTGCAGGACTTAGCAGTTCTTTCAGGTTCTTTGCCCTAGAGAAAGCCGTTCTTAAACAGTGTTGCATTAATAACGGGTGTGTTTTCATGACATCCCAATGTTGTCTGATAATACTAGCTGCTGCTTCTCCTCCTGGAGCTAATCGCATCACAAATGTCATCACGGGGTCCGTTTGATCTGCATGGTGGTCTACCTTGTAGGAGCAAGAATCTGTTGTATTTGGCCTGAAGGTATGCCCATCGCAGTACTTTCTGGGGGTACATCCTTTGTCTTAAGTCTTAAGCGGGATTTGTCGATGATTAAAAATTGTCACAGAAGGGGTCTCACCTTTTTGGTGAGTGAAACAATATAAGAGAACCTGGTGACTATGAGACTTTCCCGTGATAAATATAAGAGCTGTTTACTCCCGATAGCACTATCTACTATTGAGTGTTGTATTGTTTTGGGTGAGCCTGGATGCTAGGGATGCCCTACTTCACAGCCTGCTTGTCCGCGGAGAAAGCCAAGATACTTATCTGTAGCAGGTATTTTAGGATAGTAGGCTGAGTATTCTCACAATTCTGCTCCACCTCCCTTTTGAGTTTTGTTTCCTTGTTATACTATAGACTTAACTGAGGTACGCACTCGCGTGGCGGGCGGGGAAGTCAGTCCGCACATGCGTGTTTCGCGCTGCACGTTCCAGAAGGCTCTGGCAACGTTTTTTGTATTTGCTATTGCAGATGCAGGTTCCCAGGCCGACGTTGATGTCGACCCACGTGAGAATAATCAGCTTGCTGTCCTCAGAAAATACCTGCTACTGGTAAGTATCTTCGCTGTTTTGCCTTTGGATGAAGTGTACTATCTGCAGGCTGTTCTGGGGCACACGTGTTTCTGGGCTTAGAGACACCTTCAGAAAAAATATAAGAATTGCTCAGAATTGTTGAGTTCACTGTTAAGTGCTTATCAATAGGACCAGTAGTCTTAGGAATACATTTCTTTAGTTTCTTAACGGAACCCTTCCAGTTCCGCATCGATGACAAAAGTCCTCTAAGGGCCTTGAAGTGGTTTGAAGAGGCTTCAGAGGGTATGCCCCTTGGGGCACGCCCCAATGGCTATGCATCTAAGCATGAGGCGCCTTTGTTCTAGGGCGGAACTTCAGCATCAACCAATCTGCTTCATCAGAAACAGCTCCCTATGGCATCTCCCACTCGGGAAACACCTAATAGCTCACATTGCTGCAAGTGCTGATTTTCCTTGTCTTGGGGGCCTGAGCTTCAGCAGCAACCAATCCACTTCACCAGTAAAGGTTCCCCATGGCATGTCCCACTTAGGAAGCACTCTACAGTTCATGTTGGTCAAGCCCTCCATTGTTCGACCATCTTCTTAGGAATAACCTGCAGAGGAGTAGAGTCTCCCAATTCTTTATTTGTGTACCTTTTAAGGATGTTGTGAATTGGCACTGTTTACAGTTTCTTTAGGAATGTGGAGTCATAGTCAAGATTGTACAACATCTCAGCCCTTGACTGATCCTTGACCTCCAACTTAAGTGGAATGACTTACACCATTTCCCTAAAAAAAAAAAAAAAAAATGTACAGAGGAGAGTTCTTCTGGTGGAGACTTCCTCCTTTCTTGTAGTGGGGAGGAATGTGAAGGTAAGCTATTGGATTTCTCCCCATAAGGTCCTCTTGCTCAACCTCAGATCCCCAGAAACAGTCCTATTCAGACTCAACAAAATGTTTCCTCTTTGGAGGTCTGTATACTCCTGCCTCAGGTGAATGGATGGAGATGCTCTGGATGATAGTGCCGAGTTGTAGGTCGTCTCTTGGACTCTGGGGTCACTTCCTCCCCTAAAGGGCTGTAAAGGGGTAGCAATTGGCAAACACAATTTATTCATTGTCTAGCAGATTGTATCTGTTTATTCCCAGGCTCTGCTGACTCTGGGGTGGAGGTGGGGGTCATGTCATGGCTCACAGTGTCAGAGCCATGGCTGTCAGTAGGCCACCTGAGGACAGCCTCTGTTGAGGAGTTTTGTAAGGGTACAACATGGTCCTCAGTCCACACATTCACATATCACTATTTCCTTAATCAGAATTCCTGATGTGACAGCCTTTTTGGTCAAATATTACTGCAGAATCTGTTACGTGTCTAGATCCAGTTTCATTTTCCTAGGCATGTTTTTTCATTTCCATGCTGCACCTTCACAACCATTTTTATATTGTTTCAGGTTGATTGGTTTCTTAGGCTTTAGCATTGTAAGTCCCTATTTTCCTAGCACTGTTGTTTTTGGTGAGCCCGGTAGTAAGGGATTCTCAGTTGTGAGAATTACACAGCTTGGTTTTCATCAGAAAAAGCAATGTAGCAAGTTTTCTCCAAGGCTAATTCTCTCAAAACCTTCCTCCTCCCCTTGAAGTTGTCTTTTCTCATTATGTTATTAGATTGCTGTCCCTTTGTTCACTCTTTGGGCTGTCAGGCACCTGGGTACGCATGGTGTGATGGTACCAAAACCCTCTTAAAAAGACAGTATGCTGGGCTGCGTCTGCATTGGGTTCCATTGGATGACATTACCCAGTTATGAGAATTGTCCTGTTATCCTTGGAGAACACCTGCTACAGGTAAGTAACTTTACTTTCCTGTATCACTCCTGGAACCCTTTTTTAAAATTGGTGTTACATCGGTCACCTTTCAGTCTTTAGGTATAATGAATGATAGTGACAGTAGTAGATCAGCACTTTTTGTTTTAAGCTCTTTCGGTACCCGTGGGTGTATGCTGTCTGGTTTAGGTGATTTGTAGTTCTTTAACTTGTCAGTTTGGCTTGGTACATCTTCCAGGTTCAGTGAGATTTGTTCAGTTGTTTTGTATTTTCATCCTATATACCTATAGCTGGCACAGCAAAGATAAAAGCCAAGAATTCTTTAATCTCCACTATAGCCTTATATTCCCTGAGTTCTCCTTTTACTTTTTTATCATCTAACAGTACAACTTACTATTTCACAGAGTTTTTGCTTTTAATGTACTTGAAAGGTTTTGATATCTTTTTTTGCCTTAACAGCAAGCTTAAAATTCTCTTTTAGCCACCGTTATCACTGTTTCTCCTCTAATTTTTACTGCTGATGTTACGTACTGTTCTCTTCATTTGGATTCTTTTTCATTTTTTTGAAAAAGTTTTTTTTTTCTTAGCTCTATTAGCCTCTTTCTCCTCATCTTTTAACCATGCCGCCTTTAATTTGAAAATATTATACTAGTATAGGAGAAAAAAAATAACATGATTTTCTTGCATTATAAATCATTTCCTTAAGCTGTTACAGCTCCAGTATACCCAGTGCAAAATAAGACAGGAAATGTAAATTCTCAAATTGGACATATTCCAAACACTAAAATGAAAATAAAATGATTTTTTCTACCTTTGTTGTCTGGTGATTTTGTTTTTTTGTCCATATTGGTCCTAGTCGCTGATTCTGCTGCTCTCTATCTGTTCTCTTTAACTCCGTTTCCAGGGCTTCCTTTCCATTTAAACCTTTACTTTCCTCCTTTCTTCTTCATTTCTTGCCTCCATTTATTTCTTTACTTTCCTCCTTTCTTCTTCATTTCTTGCCCTCCATCCATGTCCAGCAACCCTCCTCTCCCTTCCAGCCACAAATGTCCAGCCACCCTCCTCTCCCCTCCAGCCACCCTCCTCTCCCCCCTGCCCTCCCAGCACCAGGCCTCCCTCCCACCCACCCAGCACCCAGGAGCTCCCAGCATCAGGCCTCCCTCCCTCCCACCCAGCAGCAGCCAGCACCAGGCCTACCTACCTCCCTTCCACTCAGCACCAGGCCTACCTCCTGCCCTCCCTCCAACCAAACAAGCATCAGGCCGTCCGCCAGTCCTCCCTCCCTCCCAGCACCAGGGCCCCCCCTCCTCCTCTGAAATTTAAAAAGCGTACCGGGTTAAGGCGGCGTCGGCAGTGGCAGCGGCAACGAAAAGCGTGTTCTTCGTTCGGCGCACCTTCCCTTCTGTCTCTCAAGGCGGGACCACAGCTTGAGAGACAGAAGAGAAGGTGCTCCGAGTGAAGAACACGCTTTTCATTGCCACTGCCGCTGCCGCCTTAACCCGGTACGCTTTTTAAATTTCAGAGGAGGAGGGGGGTCCTGGTGCTGGGAGGGATGGAGGACGGGCAGGCGGCATGATACTTGTTTGGTTGGAAAAGGGTGGGAGCGAGGGCAGGCGGCCTGGTGCTGGGTGGGAGGGAGGGAGGCCGGCCTGGTACTCGGAGGGAGGGAAAGTGGGCGGACCGGCGACGGCACACGTGCCAACGGAGAGGGCTCTGCGTGCCCTCTCTGGCACGCGTGCCATAGGTTCGCCATCACTGGTCTAGAGTATCTTGGAGTGCAATTCGATACGAAGCGGGGGAAAGTGTTTCTCCCCGAGGGGCGAAGGATCAAATTGCTTTCTCAGGTGCGGACTTATTGAGTCATCACGCTCCCCGAGTGTGTTACTATGTTCAGCTCCTAGGTTCTATGACAGCGACCTTGGAGGTCATTTCACGGGTAAGGGCTCACATGCGGCCTCTTCAGAATTTCCTTTTGAGCAGATGGTCGCCGACGTTGCTGAATTATCAACGACGCCTTCCTTGGTCGAGCCAGGCCAGGGACAGTCTCACGTGGTGGCTCCGGTTAGCCAATTTGTGGAAGGATGTTTCTCTGGCGTCTCCCAATTGGGTGGTAGTCGTGATGGATGCCAGCCTTGCAGGCTGGGGAGCCCATTATCTTCATTGAGTAGCCCAGGGATCGTGGACCCCTCTCGAAGCGACTTGTCTGATAAATCGTCTACAGTTGCGAGCAGTCTTGAATGCACTGCGGAGTTTTCAGGACCTTCTGCAGGGGCAGGCAGTTCATGTATTCTCGGACAACACCACAACGGTGGCATACATCAATCGGCAGGGGGGCACTCGCAGTCTTCCCTTGGCAGTGGAAGCGTCTTGTCTTCTAGTATGGGCGGAAGTGCATGTTCAGAGTCTGTCTGCAGTGCACATTGCGGGTCAAGACAATGTTCAAGCGGATTTTCTCAGCTGGACTCTTTCGGATGTAGAGGAATGGACGCTATTGGACTCGGCTTTTCGGCTGATCTGTCAACGTTGGGGAAGACCAGTAATGGATCTCATGGCCATGGCTTGCAATGCCAAAGTTCCCCAGTTCTTCCGCAAACATCAGCCAGGATCCGCTGGATTGGACGCTCTTCTCCAGCCGTGGCCAGAACAACAGCTACTGTATGTTTTTCCTCTGTGGCCTCTGATAGGGAGAATTCTTTGCCGCATAGGGCGGCATTGTGGTGCAGTCATTCTACTGGCTCCAGACTGGCCCCGACGGCCGTGGTATGCGGATCTCGTTTGAACACTCTCGGAGCCATCATTGTGACTTCCGGTGACTCCCGATCTGCTGCATCATGGGCCAGTTCAGATGGAAAATCCCTCCCGCTTTGGTCTTACGGCCTGGCTATTGAGAGGTGGCAGCTGAGGAAGAAGGGATTTTCAGGACCAGTCATTGCCACTCTTTTGGGGACACGGAAGCAGTCTACTTCAGCAGCGTACGCGCGAGTGTGGAAAGCTTTCTCGGCGTGGTGTGCTTTGCGTGCTGAATCGCCTTTTCGGGTGCACATTCCGGTTATTCTGGAGTTTCTTCAGGATGGTCTTCAAAAGGGATTGGCATATAATTCCCTTCGAATGCAGGTGTCTGCGCTAGTTTGTTTTAGGGGCAAACTGGACGGTTCCTCTTTAGCAGCTCACTCTAATGTGGTCCGTTTCCTACACGGGGTTCTTTGGCTTCAGCCTCCTCTGCGGCAGCCGTGCTTGGTGTGGCATTTGAATGTGGTACTGCGAGTCCTCCAGGCCCCACCGTTTGAGCTGTTGAATAAGGTTTCTGAAAAGGATCTAACACTTGACAGTGTTTTTTGTGGCCATTGCTTCGGCTAGGAGGATTTCTGAAATTCAGGCTTTGTCTTCCAGGGATCCTTTCTTGCAGTTTTCTGAAGCAGGGGTTTCGATCCGGATGGTGCCGTCATTTTTACCTAAAGTGGTTTTGGCTTTCCATGTCAATCAGGCGGTTTATCCTCCGTCTTTTCAAAGAGAGGATTATCTGGGGGAGTTTGCCTCGCTACGTTTCCTGGACATGCGGAGAGCCTTGTTTCGGTACTTGCAGATCTCTAACGAGTTTTGAAGCTCGGATCGTCTCTTTGTGCTCTTGTCGGGATCGAAAAGAGGTGAGGCGGATTCTAAGGCTTCCATTGCTTGCTATATTAGGGAAACCATTAGAGTGGCGTATCTGCTACAATGGCGGGTGTCTCCAGTGACCCTTAAGGCGCATTTACACGGGCACAGGCGGCTTCTTGGGCGGAGGTGTCGGCCTTATCTCTGGAAGAGATTTGTCGGGCGACTACTTAGGCGTCCCGTCAAACTTTTGTGAAGCATTACAGGCTAGACGTGTTTGCTCGGGAGGATGCGAGTTTTGGGGCGGGAGTGTTTGTGCAGGGAGTGTCGGCTTCTCACCCTACTTGAGGAATGCTTTGGTACATCCCACTAGTTCCTGGATTCATCTGCTGCAAGTGCCAAGGGAGGTAAAATTATGTCTTACCTGATAATTTTCTTTCCTTTAATGCAGCAGATGAATCCAGGATCCCTCCCTAGTTCAGCTGATGGTTTTTTCATTTTCCGCGCAGTGTGGCTATTTTTTCCTTCCAGGTTCACAATGGAGAAGGGTAGTTAGTGGGGTTCCTTAGGGGTCCGTGCTAGATTCGGTGCTTTTTAACATATTTATAAATGATTTAGAGATGGGAGTAACTAGTGAGGTAATTAAGTTTGCTGATGACACAAAGTTATTCAAAGTTGTGAACTCGCGACAGGATTGTGAAAAATTACAGAAGGACCTTACGAGACTGGGAGACTGGGTGGCTAAATGGCAGATGACGTTTAATGTGAGCAAGTGCAAGGTGATGCATGTGGGGAAAAAAGAACCCGAATTATAGCTACATCATGCAAGGTTCCACGTTAGGAGTTACAGACCAAGAAAGGGATCTGGGTGTCGTCGTCGATAATACACTGAAACCTTCTGCTCAGTGTGCTGCTGCGGCTAGGAAAGCGAATAGAATGTTGGGTATTATTAGGAAAGGTATGGAAAACAGGTGTGAGGATGTTATAATGCCGTTGTATCGCTCCATGGTGCGACTGCATCTTGAGTACTGTGTTCAGTTGTGGTCGCCGCATCTCAAGAAAAATATAGTAGAATTGGAAAAGGTGCAGCGAAGGGTGACTAAAATGATAGCGGGGATGGGACAACTTCCCTATGAAGAAAGACTAAGGAGGCTAGGGCTTTTCAGCTTGGAGAAGAGACAGCTGAGGGGAGACATGATAGAGGTATATAAAATAATTAGTGGAGTGGAACAGATGGATGTGAAGCGTTCACGCTTTCCAAAAATACTAGGACTAGGGGGCATGTAATGAAACTACAGTGTAGTAAATTTAAAATAAATAAGAGAAAATGTTTCTTCACCCAACGCGTAATTAAACTCTGGAATTTGTTGCCAGAGATTGTGGTGAAGGCGGTTAGCTTAGCAGAGTTTAAAAAGGGGTTAGACGGTTTCCTAAAGGGCAAGTCCATAAACCACTACTAAATGGACTTGGGAAAAATCCACAATTCCAGGAATAACATGTATAGAATGTTTGTACGTTTGGGAAGCTTGCCAGGTGCCCTTGGCCTGGATTGTCCGCTGTCGTGAACAGGATGCTAGGCTCGATGGACCTTTGGTCTTTTCCCAGTGTGGCATTACTTATGTTCTGTTTTGCAGAGCTCAGACAGATAAGGGAACATGGAAAGGATTCCAATTTCTGGATCAAGTTGCAGTTATTTAGAAGTTCTTATTTGGTTCTCTGTTTTTCATAGTGAGGATGGTTTCTGGTTGTTATTGATTTCATATTTTTGGCCTTGGCAAATGCTTATGAATGACATACTAACGGAGGAAGGAGCTGGCCGACTGGCATCACTGCCTTTAGTTTATCTCTATCTCCACCTGCTGGTAGGTGGACTTAACCCACTAGTTCCTGGATTCATCTGCTGAGTTAAAGGAAATAAAATTATCAGGTAAGACATCATTTTATCTTCTGTTGCAGACTGTGCCTTCACAACAGGTCTGTTTCTTTTGTTCTGCTTGGCTTTGCCGTTGCAAATTCCTGTTGACTGTGGTTTGTTTTCGTTGAGCCTGCTAGCTAAGGTTTCCGCACATGTGATATGTCCTCCTTGTCTTCAGAGAAAGCGAAGTTACCTGTATCAGGTGTTCTCCGAGGACAGCAGGACTAGTATTCTCACATACTCTCCCCCCTCTCCTAGGAGTTGCATTTTTGTCTATATACTATTGGGTCAGACTGGCGGTCCTTCTTTTTGAAGTGATAGAAATGCTAGTCTTGGTGTTCTCAAGAGAGTACCTGCTACAGGTGAGTAACTTTGCTTTTTGGTTACCAAAGACAAGATGAAGGCATGCTTTTGTGAAATCTGCTTTTGAAAGAATCATCGTCCTGATAAACTAATTTCTAGATACTTAGTACTAAAGTACTGTTGGAATTTTCTGTGCCTGACTAGTTGTCTTATTATTTTTTATATCTGGTATATGTACATTTCCTTCATGTAGAAAGGTCAGCTTCTCAAACTGTATGAAAGTTTAATAAGTAGATCTGAAAGTTAATATTTTTCTATTGGTATCCATAAAACTGAATAGTTATGACCTCCATGTCATAGAATAAATTCTCAAAAGACACTGACATGCCCAGCGGCTTATATTCAACAGCAGTTAACTGCATAGTGCCACTGAATATATTAGTACTGACTGCTGCGGCACTATTTGGTTGGTGATGAAGCAGTCCAGAGACACAATTGGGGCAGACCCGGAAGTTATCCAGGCATTGCCTTACCTATGTAGTTAACTAGTCATGTGGGACCACATATAATGCAGACCTAGCTATGTTTAGTTAGCTATCTGGATACAGCACTGAATATCATCTATACCTGGATAACTTCTGGGTTTTGCCAAACACCTGAATATTAATGCCTGGACCTGTATAGTTACTAAATATAAAGGACTAATCCAGCTAGTACCAGCCAGAGATTAAAAAAAACTCTGACAGCCAGTGGCTAAATATTAACCAATTCAATTTTCCAAAGCAAATTTTGTGTTCAGAGGACTCAACCGTTCTCTGTCTCTATTGATTTAAAGTAGGTCTCCAGAGGAGGATGAGAGCTGAGCTGGTGATTTTCTGACTATAGACTGTTGTTAATAAATTAGTTCGAAGTATAACTATGTACCCTTTCTTTTGTTTCCAATTTGAATAAAATGAAGTGTCTCTTTAGTGCTCCTTTTCTAAAATGTACTTTATGGATTTTTTTGCCTTTAGGATAGTGGTGATTATCCTCTCACTATGCCTGGCCCACAATGGAAGAAATTTCGATCAAATTTTTGTGAATTCATTGGTGTTCTGATCAGGCAGTGCCAGTACAGCATTATTTATGATGAATACATGATGGATACTGTGATTTCTCTGTTGACTGGTCTTTCGGATTCTCAAGTTCGAGCTTTTAGGCATACCAGTACACTAGCTGGTGAGTAAGAATAAATTAGTTTTATTAATGTGTACTGCTTCTATTATGAAAACTGCCTTACTAGTGTGTCATCCTTATATTATGTAGAAACTATTTCCATATTTGAAGAACATATTTTCTGTGGTACAATTAGCAAGGGTTGTGTTGTGTTGTGAGTATGTTATGAGCAAGACTAGGGAGGGCCAAAAGGACGTTGAACAGTGATTACCAAACAGGAAGAAACATCCAAGCCTAAAAAGGTCATCGTAAGTTAGACATGTTTCTGTCAAGTCCAGCGCACAGAAAGGTGCTGACCACTGGAAGAGAGTAGTTCCCTGTGGTTTCTGTCCCCCTCCGTCTCCCCTGAAACTGAAACAAAAGGTGATACCAGGCTCTGACAGCTTCTGTATTATGGGCATTCTTAGCAAAGTAGGAAGCAAGTCAAAGAAGTAATTTAGTGGGTAGTATATTGAACTATAAACCATGGGTGCCAGGTTCAAATCCCACAAGAAACAGAAAAATACCTACTGTAAGTAAAATATAGAAGCCACCTGCTAGCCTTGAGGCTATTGGTGTATGCTTAGGTACAGTAGATATTTTTCTGTTCCTAGAGGGCTCACCATTATAAAATAAGAGTTAAAGTGGGATATGAACCTGCGTCCCTTGGTTTAAAGTCCAGTGCACTCACCATTCTACTTGCTGTACGGGGATGTCCATGTGGCCATTCTTCTAAGAGTGATGCCAGACAGATATCCTTGTCCCTGTTTTTTGCTGTTCATTTGTTGGATGTAAAATGACTGTTCTCTGAGGACAAACACCATGTCGCCCAGTGTGTGGTATTAAAAAAGATATTGCTTTAAGAGTATTCACAGCGTCCTCACCATGCATGCATGCCTTTCTGCCCACTGCGAGACAGCGGGGCCAGCAGTTTTTCAGCGGTTGAGGAGAGGATTTGCTATTTGAAACTACTCACACTGTCTGGTGTGTGACTAATTTTTCGAGCAAATTGTGCCTTCTCTGGGAGTTTTTTTTCACCTTCCTTTATTGTTTTAGGCATTTCCCCCCTGTTTTAAGTTTTCTTATTTTTTTCACACCCTTTAGGACCTCTTAGGCCTAGGCTCCGATGTGGACATGTTGCTTATATTTTTTCGGGTGCTTTGCCCTTTTTTTCTGGCACCATTGAGCCTTTTGATTTGGCTATGGCTATTTTCCCTTCCATGTCATCAAAGGTTCCCAGCTGCTTTAAGCACTGTACCCAGTGCAATAGGACCATCTCTGGCAAATACACAAATTCTTGGTGTTTGAGGCCTGAACATACCTCACCAGCTATGTTCTGTGTCGTCTTATGGAAAAAAAACCCCCTCCCATCTGGCCAGAGAGGCTCAGTGAGATAAACGTTTTGGAGCCCGGTCTGAAGCTTTGCATCGACATCTTCGAGAGTTGCACAGGCATTGGGTTGCATCAAGTGGGTCTCCCCCTGCCTCGATGCCGACTGTTGTGCTTGGCCCCCGGGGACCGGTCAACATTGGACCCAACCCCGAGGCAACGTAAGGGGGTGTGAGGATTCGTCGTCGTCGTCCTCTTCAGCTTGGATGAGCGTTGATGACTGACATCAGGTGAAGACCAAAAAACATTGGCATTGATCCCCCTTGACACATGGTGCTCGGTCTCCCTTGGTCTTTTTGGAAGAGCCTATCTACCCTATAGCATGGAATGTTGCAACGATTTGGGTTTCTTCCAGTCTAGCTTTTTTACTCTCTTGCAGCTCTGTTTGGTCCACAGATGTTTAGATATAGATAAATTCCATTCACTTGTACTGTCTCTAGTAATATCAAAGCTTGATTATTGCAATATTGTTTACCTAGGATACTCTTGTTCAAACATAAAAGGGTTACAATCCATACAAAGCACGGCTATTAAACTTTGATCATGTTTCTCCTTTGCTTCAAAAATGTAATTGGCTCCCGTTAGGCGTCGAAACATTAAGTCAGTTTTGAGGACCTGGGCTCGTTTAGACCTCTTTTGTGAGGAGCCACATAGCACTCATTGACCTTGTGTATCCCTGTTATTTGTCTCCAGGTATTGCCATGGAACTCTGATTATGTTATGCTGATCTTTTTTGTGTTTATTTCGGGGGGTTTCTGTTTGATTTTGTGTTTATTTTTGTATTATCTGTATGACAAAACCTTTAATAAAAACATTAAAAAAAAAACGAATTGCATTCAAATTACTCACACTGGTTTTCAAAGTACATGGAACAGGTTACCTTTCAGTCTTCATAATACCATACTCACCGGCATGTCTTCTCCGCTTCTTAAATGATCAGCAACTAGTACTTCCCCATCCAAAACATGCACAACTTGAAAGCACTCATCGTCGTGCATTTTTCTTTGTTGTTCCTACCCAATGGAATTTGCTTCCATTAAACTTTAGGACCGAACTATCTTTTAAGACCTTTAGGAAACTTTTGAAAGCATGGCTGTTAGACCAGATTTTTGAAAAGTAGATAGTAGAGACTCCTGGTCTATCAGCACTGGCAAGTTTTCTTTTCCCATTTTATCCTATTCTGTTCATTATCTCCTTAACCTGTTGCTTTATGTTGCTAAGTGCCTGCTACTGTTTGAATGATTCTACCTTTCCTGTAGTACTTTTCTTGAAGTTCTGTATTTTTTGTAAATTTTAGATTTTGTACACCACTCAGATCTTCTGGTCAGCTTGGGTGGTATAGAAAATGTGAATAAACTATAAACTTGTGACCTGGCTTGGCTTCTGTTGGAAACAGGATAGTGGGCTACATGGCCCATTGGTTTGACCCAATATGGCTACTTCTATGTTCTTATGTTCAACCAGCTTCTCTAGTGAGCTTTGATTGGCTTTAGCAGAGCACTGCTGCAGTAAAAGTGACCATCCTGGATGACCTGCCGGTTGGGGGGAAGTTGAATTTTTTTCAGGAAAGGTGTGGCCCCTTTTAACCTCTCACCGATGGGTTCTTCAAATGTTCCGTTTTGTTTGTGCCTTGCATTGGCAGTAGACACCACCAAATTGCCCACCAAGAGCATCTCACTTCAGTCTCCGCACAAAGGGGTACTTGCAGAAGAACTTTCTGCCTATCTAAATGCCCAGGGTTAAGAAGGGCAGGGATTCTATTGTATCCAAGAAAACAAGGGGGATGCATCCCATCCTAGACTTAATGGCCCTGGACAAATTCCTGTTGAATGAAAACTTCAGGTTGGTTTGCCAGGGCACCCTTTTCCCCATGAGTCAGGAAAACGATTAACTGTTCTCTCATGACTTAAAGGATGCCTGCACTCACATCCAAATATTTTGGTTAGGGACACATCACTTCCAATATCACGTGTTGCCTTTTGGCCTCACGTCGGATCCCAGGGTCATCAACCAAGTGTCGTGTTGTAGTTGCAGCAGCATTGCTATCAGACTGGGAGTCCATGTGTTCCCCTATCTGGACTATTGGCTGGTGAAGAGCACTTGAAGAGGTGGTGCCCAGGAATCCATGCAGAGAATTTATTCTGGTGTTAAACTACCCCAAGTCCCATTGCCATCCCGCTCAGCAGTTGGAATTCACAGGAGTCCTGCTAGACACTCAGCAGGCATTAGCTTTTCTCCCTGTGCCAAGGGTGCACACTCTTGTTGCCCTTTCAACTCATATCTGAGTCAGCTCTCATATCCGTGTCATCCAGCAGGTTAAAAACTCAGAGATGTTGAGACTTTTAGGCCACATGCCTCCACTGTCCATGTCATGCTCAAGACATGTCTTCACATGAACTGCCCAGTGACCCTATTTTTCCAGTGGTGTCACGTCTCAGGGAACCTAGCAGATGTCATCCAAGCGACCTAGAGTTGTTTGGTCTCTGCTTTGAACAATTAAATTTTATGGTGGTACTCAAATTCTAAATTCCTCAGTCCGAGAAGGTGCTGACAACAGATGAGTTGCACCTGGGGTGGGGAGCTCCTCTGGATGGGCTTCACACCTAAGGTGTGACGCTGTAATAGTGAAACACAGACCGTGTAGTGTTTGGGTGTGGAGTGAGATGCATTCTCCATGATGATTCTTACTTTCGCTGTGGTGTAAGATTATAAAGAGCAAGTACTGCAACATATAACAATGGGCATTTGGAAGAGGAACCAGTGCTTGTCTTGCCCCTTATTTTCAGCTGTTGACTTACAGTTAAAGGCATGACAGTGACTGTGATACTCCTGCCGGATATTTGAGTGAAGAATAGTAATGTTGGAAGATCACTTTACAGTTGTGCGTATGGACAATTATATATTCTGATTGAGATTGGATGGGAGGTTGTGATAAATATTAAGTTTGTATTTACAGGATATAAAACCAGGTGATTACATTGTACTAGACTTGCAGGAATAGATAAGTTTTTAGAAATTGGGATGCTGTAGTTCGTTATAAATGTATGAATACATCTTAAGTATTTTTAAAGAAGTGAGTATTTAAATAAAGTAATTTGCTATTATGATAATTGCTCGATGATAACTATTTATAATTTCTGCAGCTATAGTGCAATTATTTTACCCAGCGTATATATTGAATGAAAGGCTCCTGAGAAAATTAGAAAGTCATGGGATAGGAGGTAATGTCCTACTGAGAATTGAAAACTGATTAAAAGAGCCTGCCATGAGTGGGAAAGCGTGGGGTACAAATGTAACAAAAACAAACAAACAAACAAACAAACACAGAGGGTATGATTAAATGGTAAGTATTCTCAATGGAGAAGGGTAGATAGTGGGGTTCCTCAGGGGTCTGTGCTAGGACCTCTGCTTTTTAACATATTTATATGTGATCTAGAGATGGTAATTAAATATGCTGATGACACAAAATTATTCAAAGTAGTTAAATCACAAGAAGATTGTGAAAAATTGCAAGAGGTCCTTATGGGACTGGGAGACTGGGCATCCAATTGACAAATGACATTTTATGTGAGCAAGTGCAAAGTGATGCATATGGGAAAGAGGAACCCAACCATACAGCTACATAATGCAAAGTTTCACATTAGGAGTCCAGAAAAAGAATCTAGGAGTCATTGATGCTATGTTCAAACCCATTGCTCAATGTGCAGTAGTGGCTAGAAAGCAAATATAGTGTTGGGTATTATTAGGAAAGGAATGGAAAACAAAAATGAGACTGTTATACCTTTGTATCACACACAGAAGGTGATCTCTCCACAGGAGAAACAGAAGTCAAATGTACAAACACTGGATCCAAAAAAGAAGTCCTCTCACAAATGGGGTTTCCCAGACAAGGTCTTTATTTAAATCAATAAAATTCGTATCACTCCATGGTGCGAATTCACCTCGAATACTGTGTGCAATTCTGGTCACCACATCTCAAAAAAGATATAGCAGAATTAGAAAAGATACAGAGAAGGGTGATGAAAATGATGAAGGAGATGGGATGTTTTCCCTATGAGGAAAGGATAAAGCGGCTAGAGCTCTTCAGCATGAGAGAGAGAGAGATGGCTGAGGGGAGATATGATAAAAGCCTATAATATAGTACATCGCTTGTAAATTTAAAACAAAACAAAAATTTGTCTTCACTCAATGAGTAATTAAACTCTAGAATTCATTGCCAGAGAATGTGCTAAAAGCAATTAGCCTAGCAGGGTATATAAAAGATTTCGATAATTTACTAAAAGAAACGTTCATAAACCATTATTAGGATGGACTTGGGAAACATCCACTGCTTATTTCTAGAATAATCAGCATAAAATCTATTTTTTTTTTTTAATTTATAGAAGTCTTTATTAGGTGTCGTTAAGACAAAGCAAACCAAGAACAATGCACAACATTTCACACCATATCAATTCTGCAATAAACATAGCAAAGTACCTTACAATATCAAAAGATAACAGCATTGTTCCATCATCCAATTTTACTTCAGTATTTAACAGTTTATAAGGTTATAAGTCCCCTATTCTACTACCCTATTGAGTCCTTGATCCCCCCTTCTCCCCTCCCTCCACCCCTGCCTCCCCCCCTCCCACCCTTGCAATTCAGTCAATTAATTATCCAGAACAAGCATCCAAAAACGGTCTCCACACATTTTCCCACTTAGGCAAGGTTTTCTTTTTAACTGCCGTCAATCGCTCCATCTCACATATATAATGCACCTTTGTAATCCAACCCACCAATGAAGGTACTAGCGGAGATTTCCAACTTCTTGCCAGGTTTAAACGAGCTGCCTGCAAGGACCCTCTCATCATAAACCATTGGTTACCCGTTAAGCCCATGGGTCTCTGCCCCAGCAAGAAAATTAAAGGATGCCACTGCACAGATCTGCCTAACCAGGTTTGAAGGCGAGATCGAACTCCCCTCCAGTAAGCTATAGCTTTAGGACAGGACCACCAAATGTGGCCCATCGTCCCAACTCCTCCACAATTTCTCCAGCAACTCGCAGTTACTCTAGGGAACATGTGATGCAAACGTACCGGAGTAAGATACCACCTATAGAATACCTTAAGCGAGTTCTCCTTAACAGCTACTGCTATAGAGGATTTCAAAATGCACTTCTCCAATTGCAACCAATCCGCATCCGGTAAAGTAAAATTCAACTCCTGTTCCCATCGTCTACGGTGCAAGTGGGAGGTTTTTAGATGCGTCCCCAAATAACCGTATAAGAAAGTTATCAGTCCATGTGTACTGCGAGAGTCCACACACACTTCCTCTAAGGGATGAATTTCTCGCCTCCGGCACTCCACATAAGCAGGCTCTTTCAGAAAATGTATCAATTGCCCATACGCAAATTTATCACAAGCTTGAAGCCGATAATCCGCCATCAATGTCTCAAAGGGCACTAACTGTTCTCCTACATGTAGTTGACCCAACATTTCCACTCCCGAGGCAGCCCACCTACGGAAAACTGTGTTCCCCATTCCCGGACCAAACAGGGGATTATCAACAATCGGGGCCAGTCCAGATATTGGAGGCCGGCGCTCCCGGAACATTCGGTCCCAGTAATAAAATGTAGCCTGCATCATAGGCGGAAACCGGTCAACTTGTCCCCTATATTTACCCGGAAGCCACATCAAGTGCCCCAGCCTACGTGAACCGATTAAATCTTGTTCAAGATGGACCCACAATTTATGATCTGCCCTTCGGAACCACTCCACAGCCGATCTAGCCTGCGCAGCACAATAGTACCAATACAGATTAGGCACTCCAAGACCTCCAGCTCTCTTACTTTTATACAGGAAAGATCTTGGCAAACGTGGTCGTTTCTGATGCCAAACAAAACGGATCAGGCTATCCTGAAGCTTAGATATAAATGCCCTGGGGACACGCAACGGCAGTACCTGAAATAAGTACAGCAAGCGGGGCAAAATGTTCATTTTAAGTGCAGCTATTCGCCCTAACCAGGAAAGATCCATCACATTCCACCTATCTAAATCCCTCAGTACCTCTTTCTGAAGAGCCGGGTAGTTTACTGCAAACAAATCTGCTAGGTTCCCTGGGATCTGTACCCCCAAGTATCTAATGTCCCGGTTTGTCCACTTAAAAGCAAAGGAGGCTCTCAACGCCTCCAATCGCTCCAGCGATATCCCCACAGCCAGCCCAACAGACTTACTCGCGTTGAGTTTATATCCAGATATCCTAGAATAGGCCCCTATCTCTTTCATTGAATTTGGAAGGGAAATTACCGGGTTAGTTAATGATAAAAGTACGTCGTCCGCAAATAAAGTGTTAATATGTGTTCTAGCTTGAGACCTATCCACTGGAATGGTGGTGGGCCAAGCTGCACAGCTTGGAACAGCTGGAAAGCACTAATTAGGCCCAATAACCTACTGATGGCCTTATAGCAGAGAGCCGGCAAGAGCAGGGCTGCTTGGTGAGTTTTAATGAAACCTGGTACAACTTTCAAATTGAGTGTAACACTTAAGATGAGGAAATTAGAGATAAAAATGGTAATAGTTTGGTTCTTAAGATGGAGAATGTCTTTGAGAAAATGGCTCCTGGTATCACAAGATATAAAAACACATGATCTCTGTCATAAGATTGGAAAAGAGGAAGTGAAAGTGTAAAAGTTGAAATTATTAAGCAATCTTTGGGAGGAGGGGCAGGTGGGCACCTGACCGGAGGTCATGACTCACAGATTAAGTAATTTTAGAGAAAAAAATCCCTCTCCATAGACTTGTATTGGGACCAAAGACTATAAAAGAGATGAGAATTAGACAGATTTTTGGAAGATTCCCCTACGCTTTCTTGACGGTGAAGCTCTGGCCAGTTGGTCCCAGAACCTGCCTGCTGAATGTATTTGATTGCAACCTGACTTGGTAAGAATTAAATAATATTTCTATAACTAAACTATTTTTGTCTTTATTTCAACTTAATTTTTTATCATCTACCTGTCCTACAACAAAACACCCACAGGGAAAAGCTTTCTTCACTGAAGCTGTTTTATAGCTCTTTTCTAGATTTAATGTGGGAACATAAATGGCCAAAGATTCACTTAGATCCAAATAGACAGAAAGCTGTGGTCATGGGAATTAGATTTGAACTGCGCCTTCTGATGCCTCCCCAACAGCGATACCCATGGGAAAGGGTGTCACTGGAATTCAGGGAGGCGGTCCGCAAGATCGTAGTAGAACAAACCCTCTGTACACCTCCGTGTGGAAGGATCCCACGGGGGTCTATAGAGGGGTAAATTAAAAACAGTGGTGACCACCGTCCGCTGTACATTCCATGTTCCAAGCTTTCCTGTCCTTTGCCTTTCTTTTGTGTCTTTTCTTGGCCGCAAGAGGGGAGATTCCTATGCGTCCAAGATCTACTTGGGATGCTGCTCATGGCTTCCCTCTCTCTTACTTTGTCCGTGTGTCTCTCTGCCTGTGTGCTCTTTCTCATATTCTATTCTGTGTATTCTCATCTCCTTTTCTTTCTTCTACTCTGTCCATTTTTGATTTGCGTGATGTGCGCAAGAGTGTGCTTGCTGTGTGATTGGTGCATAATTACGGGTCCAGGAGACTGCGAACTCGTTTTTGCTGCCTGTTTATTTCACGTTCAGTTCTTTGGATCGGTCTTTATGCGAGCATCCTTGCTTTACGATCCTTAGAGGTTGCGCGTTTTCTTTTTCCCACCCTCTTCTCTCCTCTTTTATATCCCTACGTTCTCGGTATCCTTTCTGGCTCACTACTGATGTTCTGTCTTTTTCAGATGAGTTTCTGTTCCCTTCCCCATGCTATTCTCGGTTCTCCTTTACTCTCACTTCTTCTGTCTCCTCCTATGAGCTCCCCTACTTGTTCCTCTGTCATCCTCCGTTTTTTTTTTTCCCTCCTGTAAGGTATCTTTGATGCCTCCTCTCTGTCCTTCTTAATTTTTTTTTTCTTTCCCTCAATACACCTGTATTCGTGGGATGCAGTGCTGTATTTCTGTTATGTCTTCCCTGTACCTATCTGTCTGAAGATCTTGGGTTAAGTCAGATCCAGACAGGGTTCTGTCCCGTCTTATTCTGTTGCTCGTTGCTTAACTGTGACCCAGAATCTACTTTCTGTTCCTTCATGTCTCTTATTAAAGCTTTTTGCTCCTACTCTCTATGATTTCACTTTTTCCTGTGGTTACTTGCTCTTCCGTTATACTTTTCTATTGCTGTCAATGAACTCTATGAACCTTCTCATCTCCTGTAGTGAACTCTATGCTTTCTTTGCTTCTTTCTCCTTACTTGGTTTTGCCACCTGTTCTTTGCCTGCATCTGTACAGACCATTTGTTAGGAGGGTATCTTCATTTTAACCCGGTGGTCTTACCCTGGTTTGCACCACTAAATTCTTTGAAATACTAAGGCTTCTCACACAACTCTTCAAACTGACCGTCCCCACTTCACTGTTTCTGCTTTCCCTTTTTTCTTTCTGTGACACAGACTTTAGATCTTGTACGGAGAGTGTTATCCACGAGATCTGGGTCTATTTCCTGTATGCCGTACTTTAACCTCTGAGAAGTACTTTATTTCTCCTTTTCATGCTCTCTAATTCTGTTTCTGGTCACTTACACCAATTTTTAGTCTTTGTGATTTCCTTTTCCCCAGCTCTCTAGCTGTAAGGTGACATTTCCTGCTTCACAATTAAAACTGCGCAGTTACTTTTGCTTCCCCTTTTTGCTACTGCCGAGCTCTGTGGACACCCTCAAAGAAAAATGTCTAGGGTGTGTCCCTTTTTTTCCCTGTACCCCCCCCTGTCTGTATCCTCACTCCCACCTACTTCTGTTTGATTTTCTATACCTTGTCTTCACTGTCAGCTGGAAGCCCTGATTACGGGGTTCAGCTTCCTAGCTACTTACTGTCGTTCTACCTCTGCTTTCCTTTTTTTTCTGCACCATTGATGAAGGAAATGCCTGTTTCCTATCTACGGCTGTTTCAAAGTTTTCTGCTCTTCATGACTTAGGTTTCTCGCTCTGTTTCTATTCAGCACCTGTATCTAAGCCTTATTTGCTATCTGTCTGAAACCTTAATTTTAAATTGTAGTCTCATTTTGTAGTCTCATTTCTCTGTATCTTTGCCTTTTCAATTTATAAGTGCGTAGTTACCTTGTTTTTCTTATCCCTGTGACTGCCAGACTCGCTGGGCGTTGCCCCACTTCCCCTTTTTTTTTTTTTTTTTTCTTTACTCTGGCTCTTTGGGCGTTGTCCTTGTTCCCCTTTTCTGCCGTTGTTGGACTTCAGCAAATTTTTTGTCTATTTCAGAATCTGTCTTTTAAATACTCTTTTTTGATCATCCTCTCTACTAACCTTTACTAACATCTGTTTTTGACACTGTATCCTGTACTCCCCCCCTGCACGTCCGAAAAGGTTCCTCTACTCTGTCCGTGGTTAAAATTCATTGTTTCTGCCTGTAAAATTGTTTTTTCCCTGTTAGCCCTTTTACTCTCTAGTTTAAATTATTCCTTACAGACCCTTCTGTTGCCCACCAAGTCCGTAAAAGCTTGTTTTTTTATTCATGTATTGTTTATGCTTTGGGCTCTCACTTTTGACTGACTGTCATTATTTTCCGGTTTGCTAACACTTTTTCTTTTCCTATGTATCCTCCCACTATGGGCGTCGCCAGGGGCGTAACCACTGGTGACACTCCATACTTTGGATACACCTCCGTCACAAACCGTTCCTTCCCTTGAATCCCCACCGCTGTCACCTTTCGATTTAGGTGATCAAATTATCCCCGAGCCCCCGATCTACCTTTTAGATCCTCGAGGGTTCGGATATCCCAATTGGGACCCGGCCCCAGAAGACGATCCCCATTGGGATCCCCTCACACGTTATCATATATTGTGTGAACCCTTACTTGAGAGTTGGACATTGGGCCCTAGTCGACTTGTCACTCATACCCTTGCATTGTTTGGAGGAAGTTTGGGGTTGCAAGTGGAGCAGACTGAAGTGCTCCTAGTGAGACCAGAAAGTGGTGAAGTAGTGGATTTCTGGTTGATCGCATACGCCGTACTTAACACCGATTGGATACCGTTTCTATTCATTAGAGAAGTTGGGTGGGGATCTTTGGAAGTATTTAGCCTTTTTGAAGTACCCGATCCCACAGAAAAAGGAGTTATCAGAATTTACCCCCCTTACCCAAGTAATCCCTAAATGATATATCAAGTTTTGGTTTATTTTGGGATAGTGATAATTGTAATTGCAGCTCTTGCTAAAACCCTAGGGCTAATCCTGTTACCTTAATCCTTAGCCGCCAATTGCCTTTTATACAGTCCCGACCCAGTGCCTAATCATGAAGGCTACCAACATGATGTGCCTAGTTCTCTTTGTGTGTGTGTTCACTATACCCATTGCACAAGGAACACAGCATTTAGAAAGTTTTTTGCAGAAATTCATGCCCCAATACAAAGTAACATTACCCACTACCAAGGACACGGTTACAATAACCCTAGATGTGTGTGCCTATACTATGTGTGGTGAACATCCTGTGCAGCAGTATCTGTCAGCTTTTGAAATATACCTGTGTCCCTTCTCCAATTGCGGAAGTTGGGCACAAGTATGGTGGTACACAGGTTCATGGACTCCCTACTCAGGTAGTGAGATCCCAGATCTCAAAAAGAGCATTTCCATTATGAAATTGCGAGTGACTGGCCTTTGTCCGATGACCAAATGTAATCAAGTGGCTATCACTTTCAGAGGAGTAACTGCTGTCACGTACAGAACCTATTCCTTGGGAATTGATGCCACAGGCCGGGATCCTGTAGGAACCTTTCAGATTATCCCCCCACCCACAACCCAACCAACACTAAATCCTTTGATGCCAACAAAGATTCCAGAAGAAAAAATTCCTTACCAAATTGTGTCAATTAATAATTCCAAAGATTTAGTGGCACTAGAAACAGGATTTGGGGATACTAACCTGTGGCTCGAATGGGCCCACTATACCACCAAGAGTTTGAATGTTTCCAATTGTTATTTTTGTGCCCATGCAAGAGCAGAACCAACAGTAGTCCCCTTTCCTCTAGATCTTTACAATGATCCAGGTGGTTTTTGGTGTATGTTAGAGTTACTACAGGTAACAACTGAAGTTAACCAGTCTTGTCAGCATCTTGACAAACATCACCCTTACTTACCCCCTCGGATGAGGGTACCGCCTGCATTCAGGATTCCAGATCCTGGTACCAGATATCATACATGTCTGGAACGATATGGAGTGAAAAATTCACGGTTTTTGGGAAACTTGACCAATTGCAATAGTTCCCTAGCAAAGGGAGCCCTGAGGGGTCTGAACCTTACGGACTTCTTACAGGCTAGAGCTGATATATGGTGGTATTGTGGAACCCACGCTATCCACCATACACTTCACAGAAGTTGGACAGGCAGATGTGCCTTAGTCAAATTGGTAATTCCAATCATTATAGCGTCCTTGATCCCTCCTCATAGCAGCTCTTCCTCACGAGTGAAGAGAGATGCAATGCCTGGATCTTTTGATGATCGAGTTTATATAGATGCAATTGGAGTTCCAAGAGGGGTACCTGATGAGTTCAAAGCCAGAAACCAGATTGCTGCAGGGTTCGAGTCTGCCTTCTTTTGGTGGGCTACTATCAACAAGAACGTAGACTGGATTAACTATATATATTACAACCAGCAGAGATTTGTAAACTATACTAGAGATGCGGTTCAAGGAATCGCAGCACAATTAGACGCCACTAGCAGAATGACGTTAGAAAACCGATTAGTGCTTGATCAGATTCTGGCAGCAGATGGCGGAGTGTGCCACAAAATAGGTACACAGTGTTGCACCTTTATCCCCAACAATACAGCTCCAGATGGGTCAATTACCAGAGCTTTGAAAGGTCTAACCTCACTGTCGCAAGAATTGGCAGAGAACTCTGGTGTCGATACATCTTGGACCGGTTGGATGGATAAAGCTTTTGGTAAATGGAAGACATTTATCATTTCTGCGGCCACCACCATAATCATAGTGGTTGCAATTTTTGTATTAGTAGGATGCTGCATAATCCCTTGTGCTAGAGGCTTAGTAGAACGCTTAATTGAAACCGCAATAACAAAAAAGACAACCGCAGGACAATATGCCCTGTATGAAAATCTCCTTCCCAACACCACAGGGGATAACACGTTGGACTATCTCCCTATGAGATGGACCAATCGCTATGCAACTCCTAGAGACAATGTAGAAATGTCAGCAACAGTATAATTATGTAATAGCACACAGGGATGCAATATAATAGCGTTAAGCCTGATGAAATGATGTAATCAATAATCAGTATGACTATGTAATCCATGCGAATGTATACTCAAGATATAATCAGTATATAACCAAAGAATTATTGATTGTTATCAATATAGATATCTCCATATATGTAAGAGTAAGATTGAACCTGCATATTAATAGGTTTAGAAATATTATTGTTGTAGTTATAGTATGTTACCGAAGTAGTGCCTATGTTATAACCTTAATTCAAACAAATCTGACTATACCAGCTTTCAATTAGACTCACTCGATTCTATAATTTTATAAGATACCTTCTGGAATGGATGGTACCATGGTTCCTTAACCTTGGTGTCACCCTATGAGATAGGGTGAAGAGGGGAATGTTAATATGTGTTCTAGCTTGAGACCTATCCACTGGAATGGTGGGGGGCCAAGCTGCACAGCTTGGAACAGCTGGAAAGCACTAATTAGGCCCAATAACCTACTGATGGCCTTATAGCAGAGAGCCGGCAAGAGCAGGGCTGCTTGGTGAGTTTTAATGAAACCTGGTACAACTTTCAAATTGAGTGTAACACTTAAGATGAGGAAATTAGAGATAAAAATGGTAATAGTTTGGTTCTGAAGATGGAGAATGTCTTTGAGAAAATGGCTCCTGTTATCACAAGATATAAAAACACATGATCTCTGTCATAAGATTGGAAAAGAGGAAGTGAAAGTGTAAAAGTTGAAATTATTAAGCAATCTTTGGGAGGAGGGGCAGGTGGGCACCTGACCGGAGGTCATGACTCACAGATTAAGTAATATTAGAGAAAAAAATCCCTCTCCATAGACTTGTATTGGGACCAAAGACTATAAAAGAGATGAGAATTAGACAGATTTTTGGAAGATTCCCCTACGCTTTCTTGACGGCGAAGCTCTGGCCAGTTGGTCCCAGAACCTGCCTGCTGAATGTATTTGATTGAAACCTGACTTGGTAAGAATTAAATAATATTTCTATAACTAAACTATTTCTGTCTTTATTTCAACTTAATTTTTTATCTTCTACCTGTCCTACAACAAAACACCCACAGGGAAAAGCTTTCTTCACTGAAGCTGTTTTATAGCTCTTTTCTAGATTTAATGTGGGAACATAAATGGCCAAAGATTCACTTAGATCCAAATAGACAGAAAGCTGTGGTCATGGGAATTAGATTTGAACTGCGCCTTCTGATGCCTCCCCAACAGCGATACCCATGGGAAAGGGTGTCACTGGAATTCAGGGAGGCGGTCCGCAAGATCGTAGTAGAACAAACCCTCTGTACACCTCCGTGTGGAAGGATCCCACAGGGGTCTATAGAGGGGTAAATTAAAAACAAAAGCAATCTTGTATTCCTTAGCCCTCACCCGCACTCCAGTAATATCAACGTTCTCCCGAATAGCAACCGCCAAGGGCTCCATCGCCAGAGCGAACAACAAAGGCGACAGAGGACATCCCTGGCGAGTGCCACGGCCCAGGCCAAACATCCCCGAGTTACAGCCATTTACTCTTACACAGGCCTGCGGCGAGGTGTATAGTGCTTGAATCCAAGTTCTAAAATAGGGGCCAATTCCCACTCTATTCAAAACCTTATCCAGATATCCCCAGTGAACTCGATCGAAGGCCTTCTCCGCATCCAACCCCAGTAATACCACTGGCAAGGCCTTCGACCGAGCTGCAAAGAGTAGATCCAGCGTTCTACGAATGTTGTCCAAGGCCTGTCTATTTGCTACAAAACCAACTTGATCAGGGTGCACCAGGCTAGGCAACATATCACCCAAGCAGTTTGCCAACACCTTGGCCAAGATTTTTACATCTGTATTAAGAATCGAGATGGGGCGATACGAGGCACACTCAGTAATATCCTTATCTGGCTTTGGTATCACCGCCACCCACGCCTCCATCATTGACTTCGGGAAAGGCGTACCCTCTCGCACTGAATTAATAACCAACATCAAATAGGGTGCCAGTTCCCTCCCAAAAAGCTTAAAAAACTCATTAGTGAATCCGTCTAATCCCGGTACTTTCCCCGTCGGCAGCGCTTTAATAACTCGAGCTACCTCCTTCATTGTCACCGGGGCCTCCATCTCTCTCTTCTGTGAGTCAGTTAGCACCGACATACCCAGGTCTGCCAAATATTGGTCAATGGCTTCAGTCTGTACAGCAGCATCCTCCTTACAAAGATTCTCATAAAAAAGGGCAAAACGCTCCCTAATCTTGTCTGAAGTGTGCAACATGGTACCCCTATAGTCTTTCATTCTCAAGATATGTCTATCTGCCCTCATCTTCCTTAACTTAGTGGCCAGCATCCTGCCTGGTTTGTTTGTAAATTCATAATGGACTTGTCGCAGGCGTGCATTAACAAACTGCAAGCTCTCATCATGTAAGGCTGCCAGCTCCAGTCGTATTGCTTGCAGTTTGCGGAAGTCAGCTACCGAGCCATAGGCCCTATATCTGTCCTCCAGAGCACCTAACCTCTCCATACACTGGGCTAATCTCACTTTGTGGGTTCTAGAGCGCTGGCTAGCACATTTAATAAAATAGCCTCTAGATACGGCCTTAAATGCATCCCACACTGTACCCAAAGCTGGCCCTGAATCCAAGTTGAGGTCAAAGTACTCCTTCAACACAGAGCGAAAGTTAGTTACAACTTCTGGGTCCTGTAGTAGACAATTGTTAAGAGTCCACCTTCTATCTCGCATCTCTTCCTTCAATGAAGGAATTATTGCCCAAACAGGGGCATGTTCTGAAATGGTAGTGTGTCCTATGAATGATCCCCCCCCCCCCACCTTCTGACAAGCCCTTATCCAAAAAAACATAATCCAGTCGGGAGTGAGTGAAGTGTACATGTGAATGAAATGTATAGTCCCTTCCCCCCGAGTGGTCCAGTCTCCATACATCGTAAAGTCCCATAGTCTCTACAAAATTCCCCAACGCTCTAGAAATTCTATAATCGTTGGAGGAGGGTGGAGCGGTCTTATCCACCCTAGGTTGCATAGTAGCATTGAAATCTCCCGCCACTATCACCTTGCCCCGAGCAAAGTTCTGCAACTCCTTCTGAAGGTGCAGGAAAAATCGCTCCTGCCGCTCATTTGGAGCATAGACACTTGCCAGCGTATATTCCTTACTGTCCAGCATAACATGCAGGAATAGGAAACGACCCTCAGCATCCCTCTTGGAGTGCAGAAGTTGCAGCTGTACATTTTTGTGGAACATAATAGCCACTCCCCTTTTCTTGACACCTTTAACATCTGAAGCATGAAAGATTTTTGGGTACTGTAAAGAGGTCAACAGGTACTCATGCTTTTTATGAAAACGAGTTTCCTGTAGGAATACCACTTGGGGACACAGCAGCTGTAATTCCTTAAATAAGGAATGCCTTTTAAATGGAGTATTTAAACCTTTGATATTATATGTGAGAATTTTAAAATCAACCATCTACCTCACTGTATATGGAACACTCGCTGGATAAATAAAGTTTAGCTTCCTACATTCCCCTCTATTCCCCTGAACTCCCCCCCCTTCCCCCTAGCTATCCCCCCGTTACTTGCCCAAGCCCACCCTCCCAGTCCTCCCCTCCTCCCTGGAGACCCCCCACCAAACAGCGTACTAAGCAACTGAATGGGATAGCAGAGGAACAATGACCCAGGAACCAAACTCATACCCCTCAAACCTCCCGCCCACCTCCCCCCTCCTACCTTTAGTTTTCACCTTTATATTATCCTTCTCCTTTCTCATACATTTCAATATGTGTTGCAAAAGCAACTCAAGAAAACATGTAACTTTTTAAAGTCAAGTACCCTTTGCATATTAACATCCAACTAGGTCTTATCAAACCAGGTCAGACTACCAGTCTCAAGATTGGCTCCTCGCTGCACTTTCCACTCTCTGCCACTTTTGGAGCCGTTTCTTAGTAGAGGAAGCCATCGCCACTGGTAAAGACTCCTTAAGGGCTAATCCAGCCTCGTGCAGGTGTTTCCACGCAGCTCCCACCGAACGGCAACGATGTTGCTCCCCCTTAAGGTCGAAGCAGATCGCAAAGGGAAAAGCCCATCGATATGCAATTTTTTCTTTTAACAAAATTTCGAGTACTGGCTTCATTGCTCGCCTTTGGGTCAAGGTAAACAAAGAGAGGTCTTGAAAGATGTAAATGCAGGCATCCTTATACTGTAGAACAGGATTCTGACGAGCTTTCTGCCATAACTGGTCTTTACCTGCATAAGTGGAAAAGCGCACTACAATGTCTCTCGGCTTATTATCTTTAGGTTTACCCAAAGCTCTGTGGGCGCGTTCTATTCCCAATGTTTCAGCGTCAAAGGTCTCACCCATTAGTTGCGCACATAGGGCCCACACCACGACTGGAACATTCTCCTTGTCGCCATTTTCCGGCACGCCCCGAAATCGAAGATTCTGGCGGCGTCCGCGGTTCTCAATGTCGTCCAATTTGTACTGCAGGTCCTCGGCTTGTGCAGCTAATTTAGCCATGCTCACTTCCATGGCCTCGTGCTTATCCGCTTGCTCGTCCACTCGCTCTTCAAGCATTTCCACTCTGCCTCCAAGTTCTCGCAGGTCAACGCTGAGCGCGTCCACGTGCTCCAGTATCTCATTTTTAGAGGCGCGAATTTCTGCACGTATTGCCTCTAAGCACTTTGTCAAATCCTGTGGGCTCTTAGATTTAGCCGCACGCTCACCTCGTTCTACATGTGAGGAGCCAGAGTCAGACCCCGAAGATTCCCGCGCCCCAGGGGAAGCATGGCGCGATGGACTGCCGCCCGCTCGCTGTCCCGTGGGATCGCTGAGATTTTCTTAATCATTTTGCACCCCGGTCCGCAGGTAAGCCTCCGGGCGTCGTCCAGATGCAATATAAAAGGATAATATAGCGCTTGTAGCTGTAAAAAGGTAGCGAAGCTCGGGAGCTAGTAGCTTAAGCGGCCATTCAGCTCCGTGACGTCACTTCCTCCATAAAATCTATTTTAATGTTCTGGAATCTTGCCAGGTAATTTTTACCTGGATTGGTCACTGTTGGAATCAGGATACTGGGCTTGATGGACCTTAGGTCTTTCCCTGTATGGCAAGACTTATGTTTTTAAGATGAACCCATACAGAATTTTTCTTGAGACCAGACTCAGAGAGGTGTAGAAGGTATTGAAGTAGGTTCTTTGTGGGGCAAAGAAAGGAGAGCTAGGGCCTTGGCCTCACACCAGATGGCAAACTTCCTCAATTTGAAAGAGTTACCACCCCTTAGTGGTATCTTTCCAGGAAGTCAGCAAGACCTTGGAGACTGGAGTTTAGGTTGCAGAAGAAACCTCACTTATGCGTGATGAGGGTCTGAAAACAATCCAAAGGAAGAGGGAACCAGATCTGCCTGGGCCAATATTGAGCGATCAGGATCATGGTTCCTTGGTCTTGCTTGAGCTTCAGCAAAGTCTTCCCCACAAGAGGGATGGGAGGATATGCATACAGAAGACCAGACTCCAGTGAAGGAGGAAGTCACCTGGCATTAGTCTATCATGGACTTGGAGCCTGGAACAGTACTGCGTGATTGAACTGAGTGGCAAAGAGATCCACCAAAAGGGTGTCCCAAACTCATAAGTGCTGAGAGACCACTCGAGTGGTTGCATGACCCTGCCCAGTCTGTCGGCTAGGCTGTTGGATTTACTGCCAGGTATGTGGTCTTGAGGACCTTCCCATGCTGAACTGACCAGTGCCATATCCAGGCGGTCTTCGAACAGGGTGTGATCCGGTACTCCCCTGCTTGTTGATGTAGAACATTGCAACCAGATTGGCTGTTTGAATGAGTACAGTTTGGTAGATTGCCAGTAGCTCCAGGAGGTTGATCAGAAGATCTGATTCCTGAGCTGACCAAGCACCTTGATCAGTACTCTGGGATGTATACCATCCAGTCCAGGTGATTTGGTTCTCTTCAGTTTGTCAATTTGCCCCATTATTTTCTTCTAAATTCTATTGCAGAGTTGCCTGTGATTTCATCTAATCAGTTTAGTTTTATTATATCTGTTGACTAATAGACTGTGTGGCTTTAGAAGAGGTGCAGTTCTATAGAGCCTTTATGGTTAAAAAAAGAAAAAAGCCCCCCAAAACACACAAACAGAACTTTTGTTTTGGAGTGCTGTCGGAGAGCTAAGCTATGAATTTTCAGAATTAGTTTGATTCATAGATTCAAATCTTACCATACCTGTGTACTCCTCTTAATATCTCCTCTATCTATCCTATTAAAAAAAAAACATCCCTTTCTTTTTACTTGCAGAGGTTCTGACTCTGAAGTCTCTCCCTGTACCTACATCTCCCACCTACCCCTAAGTTAACTCTCTCTATAGGAATATCAACACTCTATACAAACCCAGGTTTAATCTCTTAAAATAACTGTAATTTAATAGTTACCTATCTCAAACTCAAATTACAATGCAAATTATCCTTTATTTTCCAAAATATTTTTAATATGTTTAACAAATTCATAAATACCCCAGATCATTCAACCACATTCACACATATGCTAACATTTGATATAGTTGTGAAGTCAAGGATTTAAGGACTTGAAAAGTATTCTCTGCACGAAAGAGTTCTCCACATAATGAAAGCAGATGGAACTCCCGGAACATTGAGGGATATGCAAGGATTCATGACAGCAGGAGGGAAGTTTCTTGATTCACAAGGTGTTTTCTTGGAACTTTTTGTTTATCACAGAACAGCAGAGACTCACAGGTTGCTCAGATGTGTTTTATGGTAGTTAGCAAGTAATGTATTAGTGAGGATAGACATATGGATGTGTATATGTTAGCATATGTGTGAATGTGGTTGAATGATCTGGGGTATTTATGAATTTGTTAAACATATTAAAAATATTTTGGAAAATAAAGGATAATTTGCATTATAACTGTTTAGTTTGATTATAGGAATATCAAGAGACAAGTATCTTCAAAACACAATTGGTCATTCCTAATCATTCATATCCCTTAACACAGTTCATCTGTTCACATTTGTCAATCACATCATCATGACCTTTGTTCAATGCAATACATGTGCTTTAATGCTACTGCAATCCTTCTGGAACCTTAGAGCTTGCCTCATCTGTCTCGATATCAACTATGAAAGATGAGATCAACATCCTCAAGAAGGAATTGGCTACAATTAAGGAAGCATCTAGGATTACCCAGTTCTCAGCTAGCTTACCACTAGCACTGCCACGTAAAATAAAGCAACTGAGGAATAGATGAGTCACGATAGGCTTAGGTAGATTACGACTTGTTACACAGACACATTCACCCTCCCAACTTTTGCCCCTGTATAATTCCATTTCTGCATTGGATCTTTATGGTGCTGAGAAAAGAGGTACTGAGGTAGAACCAGAGGCAGTGAATGTAGTAAAATCCAGAAAACATCCTCCAAAACAATGACAGATCAGAACAAAGCAGAAAATTCTTACTGCTAGGAGACTGCATTATCAGAGGCATTAGCTTATGAATACAGTTCCAGGGACCCAACCTAGTGAAATGCCTTCCAGGATACTCAGCTACCAGAATTACCAACCAAATACTATACGTGAAACAAGAAGAGAGCAAGGGTTCTAATACTGATGTAATTCACCTGGGGACAAATGACCTGGCCAACAATAGCAAGTTTAGAGCACAGAGAGCATTCCAGAAGCTTGAGGAGGGACTGAAGTTTTTAATTTGGACTGCTGCTCTTTCTGAAGAATGGACAGTAAAGACCATGAAACAGAGGAAGTTAATAAGTGGCTCGAGTCTTGGTGTAAAGAAAGGTTTTAGATGCATAGGAGGATGGGTTAATAAGTGGAAAAATAACAGGCTGTACAGTAACGATGGGCTACATCTTTCTGTGACAGGAAAAGGATTCTTTGGGACAAATTTAGACAGTATGTTTCTAGATATTTAAACTAGATGGTGGGGTGACAGAAGGAAACAAGGGAATTCAGAAAGTCACTCCCAGAAACAATATGATGGAAGTCAGAAAATCATTCAAACTCATTTTAAGCACATGGAAAGCAATGAGTACAAATGCTTGTAAAACGGTTCAAGATGTGCAAGTTCTGATGTTTGAGGAAAACTTGGATATTGTTGCTTATACAGGGACGTGGTTTTGTGATTCCCATGAATGGAATGTGACCATACCAGGCTATAATCTTTTTAGGAAGGATAGGGAGGTCTGAAGAGGTGGAGGATTGGCACTGTATGTAAAAATATCAGACTGAAAAGTGGGGAACCCAAGGAAAAGAAGAAGCTATATGGAAAGAGAAGATAACACCATGTGGATACAGGTTCTATCCACAGACCTCTGGCACAAATAGAGAAGTTGGACAAGGAAACTGGTTGACATACAGGTAACATAGGGTGGTGGTAAATGGAATCAGCTTGGAGGAAAGGATGAGAGTAGTGGAGTGCCTCAGGTGTTGGTGCGGGGACCGATTCACTATATTTGTGAGAGACATTACTGAAGAATTAGAAGAAAAAGTTAGCCTTTTTGCAGATGTCATGAAGTTAGCCAGTAGAATGGATACCCTGGAAGGAGTAGAAACCATGAGAAGGAATCTCCAAATGTTGGAAGAATGATCAAGCATCTGGCAGTTAAAATTTAATGCGAAGAAGAACAGAATGATGCACTTGGGGTGCAGAAATCCAAAAGAAATATATCAATAGGAGGGGAGAGATTGGTAAGCTCGGCTCAGGAGAGGGACTTTGGGTTGATGGTGTCGGAGGATCTCAAGATGACGAAACATTGTGACGTGGCGGTGTCCAGAAGGATGCTAGGCTGCTTAGAGAGTGGTATAACCAGCCAAAGAAAGGAGGTGTTGATGCCCTCTACAAGTCATCGATGAGGCCCCACTTGGAGTATTGTGTTCAGTTTGGAGGCTGTATCTTTCAGTTCAAAGAAAAGCGACAAAAATGGTATGGGATTACAAGACGCACGAGGAGAGACTTATTGACCTGAACGTGTATACAGTGGAGGAAAGGATAAACAGAGGTGATACAATACAGATATTCAAATATTTGAAAGGTATTAATTCGCAAACATAGCTTTTCCAGAGATGGGAATGCGCTAGAACTAGAGGAGATGAAATGAGGTTGAAATGGGGTAGACTAAGGAATAATGTCAGAAATGTTTTTCATGGAGAGGGTGATAAGATACCTGGAATGCCCTCCCGCTGGAGGTGATAGAGTTGAAAACAGTAACAGAATTTAGAACTGTGGTATAAACAGAAATGAATCCTGTTTAGAATGAATGGATTGAAAGAAGCTTAGTGGAGGTTGGGAAACTACACTGTCATTTGTGAAGCAAAGCCAGTACTGGGCAGACTTCTACGGTCTGTGCTCTGATCGTTTCTCAATAAGGCTGGAGTGGAGCTTTTCAGGGGCTTCCATGTTAACTTCAGAAATTTTAGAACATGGACACTGCTGGGCAGACTTCTACGGTCCTGAAAATGGCAAGGACAAACCAAGAACACTAAATGAATGTAAAGGCTCTCAAACAGTCTACTTCCTCGATATGATCAACAAATAGTAGACATAATGTTCACTTGAATATAAATGGATAGGGTGGAAAAGTCTCATTTGTCACTGGGTCATATCTCTCTAGTCTTCAAAACCGGGTATGTAAATGAAACCCATGTGACTGTTGTAATCATTGACAAAAAACCCCCAACCCTTTCTTACCTAGTTCTGCATCAAATCATTTTTCAAAAATTTTTAAGCTCAATACTGACACTGAAAAATCCTTTAAAGAGCGACTGGAATATCACAAAGTTAACAGTATGTTGTACCACATCTTAAAGCTCATTGGACCCCGACAGGCATCCATTTTCGCTGCTGCTTTCTCAAGGGATCTGAGGCTAGTGGGCACCTTCAAAAACAATTGTAACTCTGTGTAAAACAAAAACAGTGAACAAGAAACAAAGATCATCCAGATACAACCTGGCTTCTGTAATGCCTCAACTTAACACCTGATGACATCATCACTACTTTTGTAGTGCGTTTCTTGACAGGAGGGGATGCGATGGTCAATGTAATCAAGAAAACTGGGATGATATGAGAACCTAAGGGTGGCATTTTCTCAAACTAAAAATGTAAAAGAACTACTGAGTCCAGCTCAATTACCCATCATCAATTCAGGACCAGGATCAGAGAATCCACCTGTAGGTCATTTCAAATGTTGAAAACAGGGCTGTAAGACATGTGAATTACACAACAAACCAGCATCTTTAAGAATGCGATTGACAACAGGATCTTTCATTTAAGACATCATATAACTTGTGTGACCACTAATGTAATTTATATATTGAGATGTCCCTGTAACAAAATATACATAGTGAAGACTAAAAGAACTTGGCATACACGCATCACTGAGCATCAATCATGGGTGACCAGACAACTTCTAGGAGCAGCATTAGTTCAACACTGTGTAACGCAAACACATTTTAATGATTTAGTTTGCTTTGCAATAAACCTTGTAGTTCCCTCACGACCGAGAGCTTTTTTGGATTTACCACCTACAATCTCTGGAGTCTATTGGCTTGAATACCAATGTCCATTGGATTGTTTTATGTGAAACTGTGGTTATGAAGATTAATATTTCGTCAGTTCCTGCCAGCTGTTTTCTATATTTCTGGTAATCACTGAGTTAAATAAAACAAAAAACGATACTGTTATTGTTCTTAGTCTGGCGACAGTAGCGTTAAGCGCGAAGGCATTACTTATGTGGAAGCCAGGTTTGTATTTGGATGATCTTTTCTTGTTCACTGTTTTTTGTTTTACACAGAGTGACAATTGTTGGTTTTTGTAGGTGCCGATTGGCTCAGATTCCTTGAGAATGCGGCAGCGAAACAATTGCCTGTCGGGGTTCAACGAGCTTTAAGATAAGTGGTACTACATACTGTTAGCTTTGTGCCAATAGCCAGTCGCTCTTTGTAGGGTTTTTCAGTGTATTTTTTGAGTTTAGAAAATTTTTGAAAAATGATTAAAAAGATGCAAGCATAGTTACAGGTAGGAGGGGTTTTTTTTTGTCAATGATTACACCAGTCACAAGTGGGTTTCATTTATATACCCAGTTTTGAAGTCCAGGTAGATACAACCCAGTGACAAATGAGACTTTTTCCCCCTATCCATTTATATTCAAGTGAACATTGTCTATTATTTGTTGAGTTAAGGACAAATCAAGACCAGGCATACATATGAAGTATCGCATATCATATGTAATGAGTCCATCTTGGCAGCGTGGATGGATCTGCTGTCTTCTACTATGTAGCAAGGAAAACAGTGGATACAAAAAGTCCTCTCAAGTGGTGTCTCTGAAACAAGTTCTTTATTGCAAAACAATTAAAACAACGACCCGACACGAATCGTGTTTCGGCCGTATAGGCCTGCGTCAGGGGTCTATAAATAAATGAACATAAATACAAATCATTAAACAAACATTTAGATTTCATGTGTAACACACTGAAATAAAAACATGTATATGTATAAACAACCTTAAAAATGAGGTATAAAAATGCATGCATAAGGAACATACCTATTCGCTTCCAATCAAGAAAGAGAATATGTAGATAAAAATAATAACTGATCAACTTTCTGCAAATGAAATACTCTATAATAAAGAGAATACAAAAAAACATTACATATGACGTTTATCAGATAAATATAAAAATAAAACACAAAGTGATATATCCCATTTATATTATTCTAACATTTAAAAAGAGGAGGGGTAAGTAATAAATGTTGATAATACAAGCACATGCTAATGTATATGCATCTCTACAGTTTTTAGCAACATACAAAAAATAATTTAAAAAATAACAATAATGCAGAAACCTGAAAAACATAACATATAAATACGATTTGCCAATAAATAAATGAATAAATCATAATATAATGAGTATAAGAAAGACCAGCCGTATGATAATGTTTTGAGGAAGACAAACCACAGATCTATATGCGAAACCAGAAAAACAGTAAAATATGTAAAAATGTTTATGTATCTGTATACATGATAAATGAGAATATGTAGATTAAAATATGTGAATAAAAACACATGAGATATGTAAAAATTATATTAAAAAAAATAAATAAATAATTGTATATATAGAGAAAGACACACAAGAGGAAACCGGGCATGTGACTTCAAAGGCATTTCCCATAATGCAAGCCGCACAAATATAAAAGGAAAAAACGGAAAAAACATAAAACGCATGCTGATACCATAATAAACCTCAAGACTATAAAAATATGAAGGTAATCAGCATAGAACTTTGAAAAGAGTAAAATAATAATACAATAAAAAATGAGGCATTAGTGGACTTTGACGGAAAATCCTTCAGCTGAAAATTAAAATACATATGCTGATTTTAAAAACGTGCCAAAGCGTCACTGATATGTTAAAACAAATAAACGCTTCCATGGTTTATACAGACGAATAAACGCTTCCATGGTTCATACAGACGTCGTTATATGTATATACTCAAGTGTTGACCTTCGCCCTTCTAATCGCAAAATTATATCTCTGTGGGTGCTGCCACTGGTATCTCTCCACACAAAACAAGCAGAAGTATCCATGTATACCCTGGAGGAAAGGAGAAACAGGGGTGATATGATACAGACGTTCAAATATTTGAAAGGTATTAATCCGCAAACAAACCTTTTCCGGAGATGGGAGGATGGTAGAATGAGATGACATGATATGAGAGTGAAGGGGGGCAGACTCAAGAAAAATGTCAGGAATTATTTTTTCACGGAGAGAGTGGTAGATACTTGGAATGCCCTCCCGCGGGAGGTGGTGGAGATGAAAACGGTAGCGGAATTCAAGCATGCGTGGGATAAACATAAAGGAATCCTGTTCAGAAGGAATGGATCCTCAGGAGCTTAGCCGAGATTGGGAGGCGGGGCTGGTGTTTGGGTGGTGGGGCTAGTTCTGGGCAAGACTTCTACGGTCTGTGTCCTGAAAATGGCAGATACAAATCAAGGTAAGGTATACACAAGAAGTAGCACATATGAGTTTATCTTGTTGGGCAGACTAGATGGACCATGCAGGTCTTTTTCTGCTGTCACCTACTATGTTACTATGTATCCCCCTAACAACAAAACATAACAAAATGCCAAAAAAGAAAAAGTAGTGGGTAGATCAATAGTCTCTTGGCACATAGTTTGTGACTAGCACATTTCACGTGGCGATATTTCTTGATCTACGCAGTTTATGCTGTACCTTTGGATCTCTTAGCCAGTTTATTATGTTCATCATCAATAGCTGAGATAATTTGTTTGTCTCCTGAGACAGGTACCTTGTGTCAAGTCTGTTTTAATAAACTCAACTTGTTGGAAATATTATTAGTGTACCCTCTACTGGTATCTTTCCCACATCTTCCTTGGTGAAGCCCGAAGCAAAGAATTAATTTAATTCCGCTTTGGCCTTGTCTTCTTTGAAGTGCCCCTTTTACCCTTCGGTCATCTAGTTGTCCAGCTGATTCTTTTTCTGGCTTCTTGCTTCTAATATATGTAAGAAAGTTTTTACTATGTTTTTGCCTCCAACGTGGTCTTCCTTTCAAAGTATCTTTGCTTTCCTTACAGTGCTTTGCATTTGACTTGCAATTCCTTATGCTGTTTCCTTTTATTTTCATTTGGATCCTCCTTCCATTTTGTGAATGATTTCTTTTAGCTGTAATAGCGTCCTTCACCTCACTTTTTAACCATGCCGACTGCTGTTTGGCCTTCCTTCTTCCTTTTTTAATGCATGAAATATATCTGGTCTGGGCTTCCAGGATGGTATTTTTGAACAGCATCCATTCCTGATGTAAATTTTTGACCTTTGCAGCTGCTTTTCTAAATTTGTTTTTTGACATTTATTATAGTCCTCGTTTTGAAAGTTAAATGCTCATGTATTGGATTTTCTGTATTTACTTACCCCATAGCCTATATCAAATCTGATCTTGATATGATCACTGTTATCAAGCTGCCCCAGCACCATTACTTCCTGCATCAGATGATGCACCCCATTAAGGACTAGGTCTAGAATTTTTCCTCCTTGTTGGCTCCTGTAACAGCTGCTCCATAAAGCAGTCCTTGATTTCATTTTACCTCCCTTGCGTGCCCTGATTTTACATTTACACAGTCAATGTGCATTGAAATCACTCGTTTTCCCCAGTTTTTGTCTCGCTAATTTCTCATGACATTTCTATATCTGTCCCTTCTGGCCAGGTGGACGGTAGTACACTCCTATCAGTATCCTTTTTCCCTTTACTCATAGAATTTCTATGTGTAGGGATTCCAAGGTGTTTTTCGTGTCCTGCAGAATTTTTAGTCTATTCGATTCAAGGCCCTCCTTACATATAATGCCACCCCTCCACCAACTCGATCCACCCTATCACTGTGATATAATTTGTACCCTGGTATGACAGTGTACCACTGGTTATCCTCTTTCCACTAGGTCTCAGAGGTGCCTATTATATTTATTTTTTTCATTTAGTGGAATATATTTTAACTCTCCCATCTTATTTCTTAGCTTTCTGGCATTTCTTGGGATGTCCTATCGTCCCCGATTTCGTGATGCTTTTTAAAGATACGTTGTTTCGAACATACACTTTTGAGGAATTGTCGTTCTTCCCCCATTTTCTAGTTTAAAAGATGCTCTTTCTTCTTTTTAAATGTGGATGTTAGCAGGCCCCCCCCCCCTTCCTCAGATTGTTGCCCAGTTCCTAACAAATCTAAAACCCTCCTCCCTGCACCATTGCCTCATCCACACAATGAGACTCAAGAGCTCTGCCTGTCTCTTGGGTCCTGCACGTGGAACGGGAAGCACTTCTGAAAATGTGATTAGTGCTTACCATCACTGTGTAGGAGATAAGCCCATTTCTGGACAACCTCTAGCTCGCTTTATGAAAGCCCTCTGTTAATACTCCTTCTGTGTACTCACCCAGCTAATGAAAGCTCCTTTTGAGCCACTTGATTCCTGTCATCTAAAGTACTTCACCTGGACTGTCTTATTTTTGGTGGGTGTTACTTTAGCTCACATGGTCAGTGAGCTTCAGGCCCTAGTGACGGATCCACCTTACACTGTTTCATCACAAGAGTAGTCCTCTGCACACACCCTAAGTTCCTGACTAAAGTTGTGTCTGTGTTCCATCTGAACCAGTTGATTGTCCTTCCAACATTTGTTTCCCAGATTTCATGCCCATCCTGGTGAAAGTTCACTGCACATCTTATACTGCAAACGAGCATTAGCCTTTTACCTGAAGCATACTAGGCCCTACAGATAGTCAACCCAGCTTTTTGTTTATTTTGATTAGAACAGGATGGGGGTCACCATTGGGGAAATGCATCATTTGTTATTGGCTGGCAGATTGCATGTCATTAATTTATGTCCAGGATGAGCTGACATTTGAGGGTCATGTCAAGACTCACATTATCAGAGACATGGCTGTGTCGGTAGCCCACTTACGGTCAGCCTCCATTGAAGAAATATGCAAGACTGCAATCTGGTTTTCAGTCCGTGCTGCCTTGAGCAGGATACCTAACACAATAGTTTATTTAGACAGACGACACTGCTTATTTGGGGTCTGGAATCCAACTCCACCTCCTTAGTTCCACTCTGTTCCAGGCTGAACTCTCTCACATTTGTATATCAGGTTAATTAATGTTGTGACCTTGCCATTGTTTTCGGTGAGCCTGGTAGTTAGTGATTCCCACATGTGGGAATATTGCTTGCTTGTCCTCGGAGAAAGCTAAGATAACTTTTCTGTAACAATTATTCTCTGAGGTCAGCAGGCCATTCATTCTCTGATACCCTCCCTCCTCCCCTTGGACTTCTGGTCCCAGGTTCTCGCAGCAGGCAGAAAGGGACACGCGTATGTGCGGTGGAGACGCTGGACATGCTCTGAAAGCAATGTTAGCTGTTTTAATGCTCCTCACCGTGCAACGTGGATGACGTCACCCACATGTGAGAATGAATAGCCTGCTGTCTTTGGAGAATTCCTGCTTCAGGTAAGTATCTTCGCTTTCATGCTGGATGTCGAATGTTCTTAGCACATGGTTGTCCATCTCACGTATTTTGAACAGGAAATCCTGATGTATTTCCTGTTGGAAAATACATGTGAGGAAGACATCCGTTTTGGTTGCTGTGAACTGGACGTCTCTATTCTGACTTCGATGTTCTTTTAAAAATGCCTCTCTGTGTTTAGGGATGTCACAGAACCTGTGTTGAGCACTACTAATAGTCCAAAATGCTGCCACAAGACTTAGTACCGGTACTTCAAAGAATCAACACATTACCCTAATTTTGAGACAATTACATTGGCTACTTGGAGTTTTTCTAGTAAAATTTAAAAAGCTTATTTTGGTCAGCAGGGGTCTGCAGTATGAGGCTCGTCTTTACCAGGGACAGAACTTAAGATTATGAACATACCAGGAACAAAAAAATACCTGCATATAATATATGTAAACTGCTTTGGTTATGCCTCAGAAAGGTAGTATATCTAATCCATTACCCTTTACTCTCAGGTTTTGAAATTGTATCGACCCATGTAAAGTTCCTTCAGCTCTCAAGGGTCTCGTATTTATTTATTTATTAGGATTTATTTACCGCCTTTTTGAAGGAATTTACTCAAGGTGGTGTACAGCAAGAATAAGTCAAACATGAGCAATTGTCAATTACATCAGTAAAAATATTCAAACAATTCAAAGTATGGCATAGTATACTACATTACAATTCCAACACAATATAACATTTTAATAGCATAAGGGTGTAAGAAAGATGGAACATATAGATAAGATAGAGTGACAGGAGTAAGCAAACAAGGAACTAGTTAAAGAGAGTTGCAAATGAGGTCAGAGAGGTGCTTGAACATTGTCTTGTAGGATGGATAAACATGTCCTGCTATACTACGTGCTATCTATCACTTTTGCTGCTTCATAAAGTTTATTTTGTCAAAAACTAGTGTGGGGCATTTTTATAGCTTGCTAGTGTGAATGGAACAGATCACTTACAATTGAGTTCTTGAAGAAGCAGTTGAAGATGTTTTTATTTTCACAGGCCTTTTTGCAGCGCAAGTCTGTGTACTAATTAATGATAGACCAGTTTCTGTTCGATTTTGCATGTGTTTTACATTTTTTTAAAATGTGTATTAATAGTTGTCTTGTTTTTATTGGTTATGTAATCTGTAATTTGCCAAGGAAGATACACGGAATAGAAATGTAATGAACAAAATAAATCTTCTGGACTGCTTTATATGCCAATAAAAAATCAATCTCAAAAATGTTACTTCAGCCAGAAAACCTGCAACATGCAAGGTTGCTGTTTCCTCTTTGGGTTTATGGTTGAAACGATGTAAGATTTCCTCTAAAGAGAGCCATTCTTTGCCATCCTTTTAAAAAAAAAAAAAAAAAAAAGAGAGAGAAATTCAAAATGGTCACATTCTCATGACCTTGCCTCTGCTAAACAAGGGAGACTGAATTTGCCCTCTAGACCTGAAAAATGCATATGCGCACTCCAGACCAGAAACCATTCCTCTTTTCATTTATCTTGAGCTTGGGATTTTACTATTGGGTCCATTCCATGTCAAGTGGTCTGATTTCAGAGAAGTGCCCTGCTCGACCATCACGGATTTCGGTGAAATTTTCTGTGAACATTCATACATGTCCCCAGTGAACATTCATACATTTCTCCAATGAACACTGGTAAAGTTTTACGTTTGCCGATGCGATACTTGCTGAGATATAGTAATGTTTGACCCCATATTGCAGCTTTCTATGGTATGACTCCGAGATTTTGGCAACTTTGAGACACTGTATCTCCGGCAATATTTTGTTGAGAGAAACAAAACTTAGCCATCTTGTACAACTTTTTGCGCTCTATTAAAGAAAATAATTTAAAAAAGGCAATATTTTGTTGAGAGAAACAAAACTTGGCCATCTTGTACAACGTTTTGCGCTCTATTAAAGAAAATAATTTAAAAAAATCTTCATGAGCGATTTCCATTTAGAAAACTTGGAGCAAACTTGGTCCGAAAAATTTGCTGCATGAAAAATTATAAAGTTTGGCTTTTTATATCTCTGGAATTAAAGGTGTGATAAACGTGAAACTTTGCACACAACTTATCAACACAAGGTTTTCGAATATAAAATTTCATTCTGCTGATATTTTCCATTAGTTCACAAATTGAGTGTAAAGTTGATAATTTTTGCAAAAACGCCAAAAATAGGGTATTTTTAGCCCACTTTTACAAAAAAAAGACCTTCTGGAAACTCTTTTTAATCATTTTCATTAGAAAGAGCATGTTTCAAACTCCTTAAAAAAGTAGGGTTGGTTTTTCATCGCTGGCATATAAGGCCCTAGAAATAGGGACAAAGTTGAAGATGTTGCTATCGCAACATCACATGCATTCTATTATTTTTGTTTTATACAGACATTATTAGTACCTAAATTGTGTTGGTCCCATGGTGACAATGTCACTACCAGTTCAGGAACTTGAACCAGTACTCCCATCGCCATAGGAGTCACGCCCGATAGCTCTGCAATACAAGCCACGGGTGGGTTTCTTGGATGAGGACCCCAAGCCTCTAGTTTGGTTTGTTCATCAAGGTTACAAAGCCTTGTGTGGGTATCTGTCCGGTTCCCAAGCCGACGATTGGGCAGCTTATCCTAGGTTCCTAAGCCTAAAGTGGGTATCCTAAATGGTTCCCAAGCCGAAGTCCGTAATGTTTGTATGAACTGCCAAATTACAACGATTGCTTATTTATTATTGAATTTTCGAGCCACTTTCTTTAGTGTCACTTCTGGGAATTGATACTGGCGGCCTGACGACGTAACTGATGGCGCTGAAAGCACACAAATAAGATGATGTGCTGGAACCCAATAAACATCTTTTTTTCAGGCCAATAAAATGAATGAGCCGGGCCTGGCGGATTGCATAACTGTTACCCAATGCATAATTTTTTTCGATGGAAATTTCTACATGGTTGCCTACCCACCACTTATTGTCATAAATGCAGGCAACATAACAACCAGGCAATAGTTTGGCCAATTTTAAATTAGGATCGACGATATCGGAAATTTTGGCCACAAAGTTAACCGTGTCATTTGAAACTTTGCTGACAGAAATCAAATTCGAATCAGTTGGCAGAAACTGGTGATGATCTCTTGTGCCAGCTATTCTGCAGCTAGCTTTCAATCTTTCTTCTTGCAGCATCCTGTTTTCTTTGATTTCTTCAGTCGGAGCATACATATATTTAATTCCATGAATGTCTTTGTCACAAAAGTTAAACAGATCTATTGGGGTCAGTATTTGGTCGGTTAATGGTTGCTGGAGGCTGGCTCGAGCAGCCAAACGTTTAGTCGTGCCACCAACTCCATCACATGGTGATTTGCCATGACTCGTGCCAAAAAAGTTGCATTCGGCCTCAATTTCAAAATCATTCTTGTGATTGCACAGATTGACAAAATTTTTGTAATTTTTGTTTCCATATCATCATGCTGATCAATCCATAGACTGGTGGGTTGTGTCCATCTACCAGCAGGTGGAGATAGAGAGCAATCCTTTTGCCTCCCTATATGTGGTCATGTGCTGCCGGAAACTCCTCAGTATGTTCTCTATCTCAGCAGGTGGTGGTCACACACAGCAGCAGCTCTGGCTAGGTCTCCAAGCCTAATTTTTAGGTTTTGTTGAGTACCTGGGGTTGAGGGCTCTTCTTGAGCAAGTGCAAACCTGGTGGCGCCAGGTCCCTCCTTTTCTCCCCCCTCCTGCTGGCTCCGTTTAAAAAAAAAAAAAAAAAAAAATTTTGGACGTCCTTAAGGGCGTTTATTTCGACGTTTATTTAAATGTTTATTGCAGCTACTCACTGGGACACCAGGTCGTTACAGCTCGGAGCGAGAAGCAGGTAATTTTTACCTTTTTATAGCGGGCAGGGGGTTCCCCGATTGATCTCCACGTGGCCTATGGTGTCAGAGGGCGCGAAGAATCGCTCCCCGGACCGCATGTGCGCTTCTAGCGGGGATGCGGGGGTTTTAAAGTCTGATTCGCCCTTGTTGGGTGTCAGTTTGGAGGCCGGTCAGTGTCCCGGGTCTTCCTCCGGCGCGGCGGTTTTTCCCGCCATAAACGCCCATCCCCCGCTGCTCGCCTCCGCCATCTTGGCCGGCCCCTCTGCTCGGACGGCTTCTTCTTGGGCTGCCCTTGAGCTGGGAGACGTTCATGCCATGGCCGCCCTTGATTTGGGCGACGGCAAAAAAGCGGCTAAAGTTAAGCGCCATTCTTCCCGCGCGGCTCCTTCGCGGAGTGTCGCGCCGGACGCCATCTTGGATGCGCAGCATGGTTCTCCCCTGCTCTTGCGAGCGCCGGTTGAGGGTGCGTCTAGGGCTGTGGCCCAGGCTGCTGAAGTGCACAGTCTGGGGGGTTTCTCCCCCGAGTTTATTTTGCTGCTGCATTAGGCCTTCCTTATGCAAAACGCTGCCCCTTCTCCCTTGTCCGATAACGGGGTTGAGGCCCCCGGAAGTAAACGCCCTCGGGTGGATTCCCAGGCCTTAGAGGACGCTGTTTCCTCTGATGTAGATGAGGGCAGCGTATCTGAGTTCTCCCAACGGTCCTTTGGGGATTCCTTGGAGGAGACGGATTCCCGCTCGGATGGAGCGGATGACCCCTCTGCAGCGCGGATCTTTCGCTCAGAGGATTTGCCCAACCTGTTACTGCAGGCCATGAGCATTTTGAAGATTTCCTCGCCAGAGGACGTCTCTCCTTCAGCCCCTGTTGGCTCTGCCATTATGCTGGGGACGAAGCGCCCGCCTAGAACCTTCCACGTGCATGATGCCATGCACACCTTAATTTCGGCTCAATGGGATGTCCCGGAAGCGAGCCTTAAAGTGGCTAGGGCTATGTCCCGCCTCTATCCTTTGCCTGAAAGTGAGCGTGAGGCCTTTATTTGGCCTACCGTGGATTCTTTAATCACTGCGGTGACTAAGAAAACGGCGTTGCCGGTGGAAGGTGGCACGGCACAAAGTACACCCAAGACAGAAGATTGGAAGCGGCTTTAAGGTCGTCCTTCGAGGCGGCTGCCTTAAGTTTGCAGGCCTCAGTTGGCGGCTCCTATGTGGCCAGGGCGTGCCTGACGATGGTGCAGCGGGCTTCCCCCTCTGATCCTTTCTTGAGGGCTGACTGGCCGGCCCTGGAATCGGGCTTGGCTTATTTGGCAGACTTACTGTATGATGTCTTGAGAGTCGGGCTCCTCTGCCCCCTCTTCCTTCAAAAGGAACTTCTCCCCCAAGCAGCATTCCTTTCGCAGAGACCGCCGTCCCGGAGGTACGCCCTACGGTCATCCCCCAGGGTCTCGTGCCCAATGACGCGGTACTGGTCCATGGCCCAGTGCAGATTGGAGGACGCCTGTCCTCGTTTCTGGGCGAGTGGACCAGAGTAACTTCAGACGCTTGGGTGCTGGAAGTCATCAGAGACGGCTACAAGTTAGAGTTCTGCCGACCCTTAAGAGACGGGTTTGTACTCTCTCCCTGCAAGTCTCCGGTGAAAGCTGTGGCAGTGCAGCAGACCTTGGACAACCTAATCCGCCTGGGTGCGGTCGTTCCGGTGCCAGAAAATTAGCTTGGCAAGGGACGTTACTCCATTTACTTTGTGGTACCAAAGAAAGGAGGTTCTGTCCGGCCTATCCTCGACCTCAAAGGGGTCAATCGGCCTTGAAAGTGCGGCACTTTCGCATGGAGACTCTCCGCTCTGTTATAGCGGCAGTGAAGGCAGGAGAGTTCTTGGCTTCTTGGACATCAAGGAAGCGTACCTGCATATTCCCATCTGGCCTCCTCATCAACGCTTTCTGCGTTTTGCAGTCCTGGGCCGACACTTCCAGTTCAGAGCCCTCCCGTTCGGGTTGGCTACTGCTCCGCGGACCTTCTCCAAAGTAATGGTGGTCATCGCGGCCTTCCTGCGAAAGGAAGGAGTACAAGTCCATCCTTATCTGGACGACTGGTTGATCCGAGCCCCCTCTTATGCAGAGTGCGGCAAAGCTGTGGACCGGGTAGTTGCTCTTTTGAGCTCCCTGGGGTGGATCATCAACTGGGAGAAGAGCCAGCTGCGCCCGACTCAGTCCCTGGAGTATCTGGGAGTTCGATTTGACACCCAAGTGGGCAGAGTGTTCCTGCCAGACAATCGGATTGTCAAACTTCAGGCTCAGGTGGACCAGTTCCTAGTAGCCTCTCCTCTTCGGGCTTGGGACTATGTGTAGCTGTTGGGCTCTATGACGGCCACGATGGAAGTAGTGCCCTGGGCCAGGGCTCATATGAGACCACTACAACTCTCTCTGCTGCAGCGCTGGACTCCGATGTCAGATTATTATGCTGTGCGCCTTCCCTTGGTCCCGGCAGTGCGCAAGGCGCTGAGCTGGTGGATGCAGACAGTCAAGTTGTCTGCAGGAATGCCTCTGGTGACCCCGGAGTGGATTGTCGTCACGACGGACGCCTCTTTGTCGGGCTGGGGAGCCCACTGCTTGGGAAGGACAGCGCAGGGGCTCTGGTCTCCTGCAGAGGCAAAGTGGTCTATCAACCTCCTGGAACTCAGAGCCATTCGGTTGGCGCTTTTGGAGTTCATCCCGGTACTGGCGTTGAAGCCAGTACGGGTCCTGTCGGACAATGCCACGGCTGTGGCCTATGTCAACCGCCAGGGAGGTACCAAGAGCGCCCCTCTAGCCAAGGAGGCCATGAATCTATGCCAGTGGGCGGAAGCGAACCTGGAACAGCTGTCAGCGGCCCACATTGCCGGAGTCATGAATGTCAAGGCGGACTTTCTCAGTCGCCATACCTTGGAGCCCGGAGAGTGGTAGCTATCTGCTTAGGCGTTCTTGGACATCACGAAGCGCTGGGGCCAGCCGAGCCTAGATCTGATGGCGTCATCGGCCAATTGCCAAGTGCCGCGCTTTTTCAGCAGAGGACGGGACCCTCGATCCCTGGGAGTAGATGCTCTTCTCCAACAGTGGCCGACACAGGAGCTTTTCTATGTGTTCCCGCCCTGGCCCATGTTGGGCAGGGTGCTACACCGGGTGGCAAAGCATCCGGGCCGGATAATCCTGGTGGGTCCGGACTGGCCCAGACGTCCCTGGTATGCGGACTTGATCAGGCTCTCAGTGGACGATCCTCTGCGGCTGCCAGTGGAGCAGGGCCTGTTACATCAGGGTCCCGTGGTGATGGAGGATCCCTCCCCCTTTGGTCTTACGGCCTGGCTATTGAGCGGCAGCGTCTGAGAAAGAAGGGCTTCTCAGACAAGGTCATCGCCACTATGCTGAGAGCGAGGAAGCGCTCTACTTCTACTGCTTACGCCAGGGTTTGGCGTACCTTTGCAGCGTGGTGTGAAGCAGGCTCACTTTCTCCCTTCACTGCTCCAATTTCTTCAGTGTTGGCGTTCCTGCAAGAAGGTCTGGAGAAAGGCCTGTCGCTCAGTTCCCTTAAAGTCCAGGTAGCGGCTTGCTTCAGGGGCCGCCTGAAGGGTGCTTCCCTGGCTTCGCAGCCAGATGTGGTGCGCTTTCTCAAGGGAGTTAATCACCTGCGCCCTCCTCTGCACTCAGTGATGCCTGCGTGGAATCTCAACCTGGTGCTAAGAGCCTTGCAGAAGCCGCCTTTTGAACCCTTGTCTAGGGCATCTCTGAAAGACCTGACGTTGAAAGCAGTCTTTTTGGTGGCTATCACTTCAGCCAGAAGAGTTTACGAGCTCCAGGCACTCTCATGTCGAGAGCCTTTTCTGCAGTTCACTGAGGCAGGAGTGACTATTCGCACAGTGCCTTCCTTCCTGCCCAAGATTGTTTCTCGCTTCCATGTGAATCAGCAGCTCTGTCTCCCTTCCTTTCGTAGGGAGGACTACCCAGAGGAATACTCTGCTCTCAAATATCTGGATGTGAGACGAGTCATCATCAGATACTTGGAAGTCACCTATGATTTCCGGAAGTCGGATCATCTGTTTGTCCTGTTTGCAGGTCCTCGTAAGGGTCTGCAGGCTGCTAAGCCTACAGTGGCAAGATGGGTCAAGGAAGCCATCGCAGCAGCTTATGTGGCCGCGGGGAAGGTGCTGCCTATCTAGCTGAAGGCTCACTCCACTAGAGCTCAGGCGGCCTCGATGGCAGAGGCCAGGTCCGTCTCCTTGGAAGAGATTTGCAAGGCGGCAACTTGGGCATCGGCCCATACCTTCTCCAGGCATTACCGCTTGACTGTGGCTGCTCGGGCGGAGGCCCGGTTTGGAGCTTCAGTGTTGCGGTCAGGGATTTCAATGTCCCGCCCTGGGTGAATACTGCTTCAGTACATCCCACCAGTCTATGGATTGATCAGCATGATGATATGGAAGGTAAAATTATGTATCATACCTGATAATTTTCTTTCCATTAATCATAGCTGATCAATCCATAGCCCCTCCCAGATATCTGTATTGTTTATATTCTGGTTGCATTTCAGGTTCAAGTTTAGTCTTCAGTTCCTGTTTAGGAGGACTTCGTGTTCAAGTTTTTCAATGAATTCTTCAAGAGTTGAGACGAATTTGTGTTACAGTGAGCTGCTGCATTCCTCTCCCCTCCGTTTTACGGGGCTGGATTGAGACATAAATTCTGCCGGCGCTCCCTCCCGCTTTGTGCGGCTGTAGGGCAGCTTTGTACCCCTCCCGCTTCAGCGGTGTTAGGGTCAGTCAGCTCCTCCCGCGGTTGCGGTTGCAGGATAAGCCAGATCCCCCTGCATCGGCGGGGTAGTGTCCCTCCCCTGCTCCGCGGGGATGAGCTTGACGGATTCCCCTCCCCACTTGTGTGGGATGAGCTGGGTTAATTCCCCTCCCCCGTTTTGGCGGTGGTGAGGTAGACAGAGTGTCCCTTTGTGGGTGTAATTCTCTAAGTGCTGAGTCCTGTGGATGGAGCTTGGATATCGACATACTGAGGAGTTTCCGGCAGCACATGACCACATATAGGGAGGCAAAAGGATTGCTCTCTATCTCCACCTGCTGGTAGATGGACACAACCCACCAGTCTATGGATTGATCAGCTATGATTAATGGAAAGAAAATTATCAGATATGATACATAATTTTACCATTGTGCTGCTGAACCGCCACTAAAGTAGTATATTCTTGTAATCTTCATTTTATTCATCAAAAACTCAATCAACTTCCGAATGAACATGTGCAATTTCCGAATGAACATGTGCACGGAAACCGTATCATGACTGCATATGATCAGAAATTATGCAGTAGTTGACAATTTGCAGCACGCCATCTTTATTGATATAATAAGCGACTAATGGATGCACTGTGCATTGTGAATTCTCCCAGTGAAAGCCTTGAGCAGCATCTTGGACAACAAACGAGTAATTCTACGCAAAATCTATCAGTACGATATGTTCGGTTTCTTTTAGGCCAGCTGTATGCCAGCCTCAGACCCGGTAGTAGGTTTCTGGCATTGAGCCCTGCAGTAGACATCAGAGCACAGCCTTTTGTATGCTGCAGGGTAGGTTGATCAACCCTTTAGCATGCATTTTAATGTGCACGGATGTCTACTGTGACAGCGCAGAAGCCTATTAATGATCAGGTATGCTGCTTGTTACGGGTGCGCTGTAACTCGTGTTCTCCGAGGACAAGCAGGCTGCTTGTTCTCACTGATGGGTGACGTCCACGGCAGCCCCTCCAATCGGAATCTTCACTAGCAAAGTCCTTTGCTAGCCCTCGCGCGCCCGCGCGCACCGCGCATGCGCGGCCGTCTTCCCGCCCGAAACCGGCTCGAGCCGGCCAGTCTTCTTTTGTCCGCACTCGGTACGGTCGTATTTTTCGCCGTGTCGAGCCCCGGAGAGTTGACCTCGTGTTAGCTTTGTGAATCGAATCACTAGTGAACCTGAATGTAACTGTCCTCGAACTACTAGATGAAAAGTTGTGAGCTAAATCTAAATAAGTTGTCTATTTGTAAGTATAGTACATATCAGAAAGTCATGAATTCACCTGTTTCTGTAAATCACTAATTATCTGGTTAGCAGAAGTTCTTTAATAGAGTAATAGTGTTAAATTCAATAATAAGTCTCAGAACATCTAGAATAGGCTTGCTTAACCTTTGTCGGGCGCCACATTTAATATTTTATAACATTCAGATGGCTAAAATATACGTGCACACGTACACTTGCTTTTTCTTTTTCTTTATTTTTGTTGAGAATCACACACACAGTTCCTCTCTTTCTGAACACCTAGTCTCCCTCTCTCACATGCACGCCCCCCACCTTCATACCATCTTTCTTTTTCTTTCATGTATCCTCCCCCTCCCCCGTCTTCATCCAGTCTCTCTCTCTTATATGTACCTCACCCACTTCCCCTCATCTGGCTACAGTGGCAGAAATTCAGTGGGATTCTTGCTTCCTGTGCCGTTGGCTGTGTGCAAGCTTGAGCCCCTCAATTTAGGAAGTTCAGGTTGGCCTCGCTGTTTCAAGTCTCGAGACTTGAAACCGCGCGACCAACAAACTTCAAACACTGCATGGCCCAAGCTTGCAGACAATCGAGTTGCTGCAGAGGAAGCAGGAATCCAACTGAGCTGTTGAGAGCCAGGTAAAAGATCTTGCTGGCGAGGTTTTGGCCTGCAGGCCAAAGGTTGGACAAGCCTAAGTACATAAGTAATGCCACACTGGGAAAAGACCAAGGGTCCATGGAGCCCAGCATCCTGTCCACGACAGCGGCCAATCCAGGCTAAGGGCACCTGGCAAGCTTCTCAAACGTACAAACATTCTATACATGTTATTCCCGGAATTGTGGATTTTTCCCAAGTCCATTTAGTGGCGGTTTATCGACTTGTCCTTTAGGAAACCGTCTAACCCCTTTTTAAACTCTGCCAAGCTAACCGCCTTCACCACGTTCTCTGGCAACGAATTCCAGAGTTTAATTACGCGTTGGGTGAAGAAAAATTTACTACACTGTAGTTTCATTGCATGCCCCCTAGTCCTAGTATTTTTGGAAAGCGTGAACAGATGCTTCACATCCATCTGTTCAACTCCACTCATTATTTTATATACCTCTATCATGTCTCCCCTCAGCGGTCTCTTCTCCAAGCTGAAAAGCTCTAGCCTCCTTAGTCTTTCTTCATAGGGAAGTTGTCCCATCCCCATCATTTTAGTCGCCCCATCATTTTAGTCGCCTTTCTTGAGATGCGGCAACCAGAATTGAACACAATACTCAAGGTGCGGTCGCAGAATGCAGCGATACAATGGTATTATAACATCCTGACACCTGTTTTCCATACCTTTCCTAATAATACCCAACATTCTATTTGCTTTCTTAGCCGCAGCAGCACACTGAGCAGAAGGTTTCAACGTATCATCAATGACGACACCTAGATCCCTTTCTTGGTCTGTGACTCCTATTGTGGAACCTTGCATGATGTAGCTAGAATTCGGGTTCCTCTTTCCCACATGCATCACTTTGCACTTGCTCACATTAAATGTCATCTACCATTTAGACGCCCAGTCTCGTAAGGTGCTCTTGTAATTTTTCACAATCCTCCCGCGATTTAACGACTTTGGATAACTTTGTGTCGTCATCAAATTTAATTATCTCACTAGGTACTCCCATCTCTAGGTAATTTATAAATATGTTAAAAAGCAGCGGTCCCAGCACAAACCCTACTTACTACTACTTATCATTTGTATAGTGCTACAAGGCATACGTGGTGCTGTATACCATATACTATAGACAGTCCCTGCTCAAAGAGCTTACAATCTAGATAAGACAGGTAAACAGACAGAAGGATAAGGGAGTAAAGAGGTGAGGATAAAAGGACATGGCAAGTAAGTAATGGTTAGGATTCATAAGCAGTGGTAAAGAGGTGTGTTTTAAGTTTGGACTTGAAAACGGCCAGAGACAGGTCTAGATGTACAGGCTCAGGTAGTCTGTTCCAGGCGTGAGGTGCAGCAAGACAAAAGGAACGGAGTTGGGAATTAGCAGTAGAGGAGAAGGGGACAGATAAGAGAGAGTTATCTACAGAACTGAGTACCCGACAGGGGGCGTAGTGAGAGACAAAAGTGGAGAGGTACTGTGGAGCGGCGGAGTGAATGCACTTATAGGTCAATAAGAGAAGTTTGAATTGAATGCGGAAACGGATAGGGAGCCAGTGAAGTGACTTAAGGAGAAGGCTAATGTGAGCATAGCGACTTTGGTGGAAAATGAGTCGCGCAGCAGAGTTTTGGACTGATTGAAGAGGAGAGAGATGGCTAAGAGGGTGGCCGGTGAGAAGCAGGTTATAATAATCAAGACGAGAGGTGATAAGAGTGTGGATAAGGGTTCTGGTAGAGTGCTCAGAGATGAAGGGACGGATTTTACTGATGTTATAGAGAAAGAAACGACAGGTTTTGGCAATCTGCTGAATGTGAGCAGAGAAGGAGCGAGAGGAGTCAAAGATGACCCCAAGGTTACGAGCCGATGATAGGGAGAATGGTAGTGCCATCCACTGAAATAGAGAAAGGTGAAAGAGGAGAGGTAGGGTTAGGGGGAAAGATGAGAAGCTCGGTTTTGGCCATTGTAAGTTTCAGATGACATTGAGGCATCCAAGCAGCGATATCAGATAGGCAGGCTGAAACATTGGTATGGATGCTGGTTGAGATTTCGGGGGTAGAGAGGTAGATTTGGGAGTCATCAGCATAGAGATGGTATTGAAAGCCATGTGATATCAGAGAGCCAAGGGAAGATGGAGAACAGGAGAGGACTGAGAACTGAACACTGAGGTACACCGATTCGTAGTGGGATAGAAGTGGAAGAGGATCCGCCAGAGTGTAAAGGTGCGAAACGAGAGGTAGGAGGAGAACCAGGAAAGAACAGAGCCCTGGAATCCAAGTGAAGACAGCGTATCAAGGAGTAGGCTGTGATCAACAGTGTCAAAAGCGGCGGATAGATCAAGAAGGATGAGGATAGAATAAGAGACCTTTGGATTTTGGCCAGGAACAGGTCGTTGGAAACTTTAGTAAGTGCAGTTTCAGTTGAATGAAGAGGGCGAAAGCGAGATTGGAGTGGGTCAAGAACAGCTTGAGATGAGAGAAAGTGAAGGTAGCGGCGGTGAACGGCGTGTTCAAGTAATTTGGAAAGGAAGGGGAGGAGGGAGATGGGTCGATAGTTGGAAGGACAGGTATGGTCAAGTGAAGGCTTCTTCAGGAGCGGTGTGACCACAGCATGTTTGAAGGCATCAGGAACGGTTGCTGTGGAAAGAGAGAGATTGAGGATATGACAGATAAAAGGGGTGTTAAGAAGGTGGGTAGGAATGGGATCAGAGGAGCAGGTAGTTCATTTTGAGGAGGAGAGATGTGATGTTTCTTCATCAGTGACTTCAGGAGAGGTTGAGTAACTAGAACGGACAAGGGGACCCCTGTGGAACCCCACTAACTACCCTTCTCCATTGAGAATACTGACCATTTAACCCTACTCTCTGTTTTCTATCTTTTAACCAGTTTATAATCCACAATAGAACACTACGTCCTATCCCATGATTCTCCAATTTCCTCTTGAGTCTTTCATGAGGTAGTTTGTCAAATGCCTTCTGAAAATCCTGATACAGAATATGAACTGGCTCACCTTTATCCACATGTTTGTTCACCCCTTCAAAGAAATGTAGTAGATTGGTGAGGCAAGATTTCCCTTCACTAAGTCCATGTTGACTTTGTCTCATTAATCCATGCTATTGAATATGTCTATTATTTCCCGGATCTTCTCTGGAACCTTTTTTAAAACTCGTCGTTACATTGGCCACCCTCCAATTTTCTGGTAACACGCTCGATTTTAAGGATAAATCACATATTAGTAACAATAGCTCTACAAGTTCAGTTTTCAGTTTTATCAGTACTCTGGGATGAATACCATCCGGTCCAGTTTGTAGAACTGCCCCATTACATCCTCCAGGGTTGTAGAGAATTCATTAAGTTTCTTTGACTCGTCCGCTTCGAATACCATTTCTGGCACCGGTATCTCACCCAAATCTTCCTCGGTAAAGACAGAAGCAAAGAATTCATTTAATCTCTCCGTTACGGGTTTGTCTTCCTTGATCGCCCCTTTTACTCCTCGGTCATCTAGCGATCCAACCGATTTTTTTTACTGGCTTCCTGCTTTTAATATACCTGAAAAAAAAAACTTTACTATGTGTTTTTGCCTCCAATGCAATCTTTTTTTCGAAGTCCTTGGGCTTCCTTATCAGCGCTTTGCTTTTGACTTGACTTTCCTTATGCTGTTTCTTATTATTTTCAGTCAGTTCCTTCTTCCATTTTTTGAAGGATTTTCTTTTAGCTGTAATAGCTTCCTTCACCTCACTTTTTAACCATGCCGGCTGTCGTTTGGTCTTCCATCCTCCTTTTTTAATACGCGGAATATATTTGGCCTGCGCTTCCAGGCTGGTGTTTTTGAACAGCATCCATGCCTGATGTAAATTTTTGACCCTCGCAGCTGCTTCTCTGTTTTTTTTTTTTTCACTATTCTTTTAATTTTATCATAGTCCCCTTTTTTAAAGTTAAACGCTAACTTATTTGATTTCATATGTATACTTCAAAGCTAATATCAAGTTTGATCATATTATGATCACTGTTATCAAGCGGCCCCAGCACCATTATCTTCTGCACCAGATCATGCGCTCCACTAAGGACTAGGTCTAGAATTTTTCCTTCTCACTTAGGCTCCTGTACCAGCTGCTCCATAAAGCGATTCTTGAAGGGCTGAAGATAGGACCCGAAGTGGTGAACTGGATTAGGAACTGGTTGATGGACAGAAGCCAGAGGGTGGTGGTAAATGGAATTCGCTCGGAGGAGGGAAAGGTGAGTAGTGGTGTGCCTCAGGGATCAGTGCTGGGACCGATTCTGTTTAATATATTTGTGAGTGACATTGCCGAAGGGTTAGAAGGTAAAGTTTGCCTATTTGCGGATGATACTAAGATCTGCAGCAGAGTGGACACCCGGGAGGGAGTGGAAAACATGAAAAAGGATCTGAGGAAGCTAGAAGAATGGTCTAAGGTTTGGCAATTAAAATTCAATGCGAAGAAATGCAAAGTGATGCACTTAGGGAATAGAAACCCTCGGGAGATGTATGTGTTAGGTGGGGAGAATCTGTTAGGTACGGACGGGGAGAGGGATCTTGGGGTGATAGTATCTGAGGATCTGAAGGCGACGAAACAGTGTGACAAGGTGGTGGCCGTAGCTAGAAAGTTGTTAGGCTGTATAGAGAGAGGTGTGACCAGCAGAAGAAAGGAGGTGTTGATGCCCCTGTATAAGTCCTTGGTGAGGCCCCACCTAGAGTATTGTGTTCAGTTTTGGAGGTCGTACCTTGCGAAGGATGTAAAAAGAATTGAAGCGGTGCAAAGAAAAGCTACGAGAATGGTAAGGGATTTGCGTTACAAGACGTATGAGGAGAGACTTGATGACCTGAACATGTATACTCTGGAAGAAAGGAGAAACGGGTGATATGATACAGACATTCAAATATTTTGAAAAGTATTAATCCGCAAACGAACCTTTTCCGGAGGTGCGAAGGCAGTAGAACGAGAGGACATGAAATGCGATTGAAGGGGGGGCAGACTCAAGAAAAATGTCAGGAAGTATTTTTTCACGGAGAGAGCGTAGTGGATGCTTGGAATGCCCTCCCGCGGGAGGTGGTGGAAATGAAAACAGTAACGGAATTCAAACACGCGTGGGATAAACATAAAGGAATCCTATTCAGAAGGAATGGATCCTAAGGAGCTTAGCCGAGATTGGGTGGCAGAGCCAGCCGGTTGTGGGAGGCGAGGATAGTGCTGGGCAGACTTATACGGTCTGTGCCCTGAAGAGGACAGGTACAAATCAAAGTAGGATATACACAAAAAGTAGCACATATGAGTTTGTCTTGATGGGCAGACTGGATGGACCATGCAGGTCTTTTTCTGCCGTCATTTACTATGTTGTTATGTCAAGGAATTTTACTTCCCTAGCGTGCCGTGATGTCATATTTACCCAATCAATATCAGGGTAATTGAAATGACCCATTATTATTGTGTTGCCCATTTTGTTAACGTCAATAATTTCCTTTAACATTTCTACATAGATCTGTTCATCCTGACCAGGCGGATGGTAGTTCACTCCTATCACTATCCTTTTCCCCTTTCCACATGGAATTTCAATCCATAGGGATTCCAAGATGTGTTTTGTTTCCTGAATAATTTTCATTGTATTTGATTCAAGACCCTCCTAAACATACAAAACTACTCCTCCACAAATTCGATCCACCCTACACTGCGATATAAATTGTACCTTGGTATGACAGTGTCCCACTGGTTCCTTGAGGACAAGCAGGCTGCTTGTTAGATGTCCACGGCAGCCCCCACGAACCGGAAGAAAAGTCTCGCGGGAGGTCCCGCACGCGGGGCATGCCCACCATGCATGCGCGGCCGTCTTCCCGCCCGTGCGCGACCACTCCCGCTCAGTTTTCTGTTTTTCCGCGCTGGAGAGAGACGTAGTTTTGTCCCTCTCCTTGTCAGCCCCAGAAAGCCGTTTCGTGGCCTTGTCCGCTATTTCTTTCTTCTGTACGCGCGTTCGCGTTACTGTTTCTCCATCATGTTAAAAAAAAAAAAGTAGAGAAGTCTCCCTTTCCGTCGAGTGTGTTTTCTCCCTTTATTTTTGTCGTCGTCGCGGCCTTGTGGCCGTGCGTCCGTGTTTCCCTTTTTGTTGTGGCCCTTTTTACCGCCACCATCGACTGTTTTGACCTCACTGACGCGATTTTCCCGTCGATGTCCTCGAAGGTCCTGAGCGGATTTAAAAAGTGTGGTCAGTGCGGCCAGCAAATCTCGCAGTCCGATACTCACGCTTGGTGCCTCCAGTGCCTCGGGCCGGAGCATAATTCCAAAGCGTGCACCTTGTGTCTCGGCCTGAAAAAGCGGACACAGGTGGCAAGGCAAGTTCTTTGGGACCATCTTTTTGGAACTTGTGCCGGCCCTTCGACGTTGACAGCATCGGTGTCGACAGCGAGAACTTCAGCATCGGTACCGGTGTCGACGACTTCGGTGCCGAGCATGACATCGACCCCAGGAGGCCAGGTTCCTTTGGCCCGACGACCTGCCAGGGATGGGGGCGGTGAACGGCTGAGTGGGCAACCTGCCTTGGCTGGTCCCGCCGCCCAGGGCCATCGGGACCGAACCCTGTCGGACCTGACCCCAAGGGGGCGCGGGGACTCCACTTCCTCCTTGTCCATGCCACGGAACGGACATTGGAAGAACTTGCCAAGAAGCACCGTCATCGGTTGCCCACGGCGCATGGGAAGCTCAGTGGCGTCAAGGGATTCGGCCCCTAAAAAGTGCCAACGCCGGGAGGAATGCTCCCCCTCCATTGAAGAAGTGTCGATGCGCAGGTCGTCGGGCACCCCGGTACCGTCTCCTGGACCTGGACAGCTTTGAGTACCGACGCCTACACCGGCTCCCCAGCCTCTCCCGACAGCGGCCCTGGACAAATGTCTGCGAACCATTCTCCCAGGTATGCTGGAGGGGATGTTGCGCCAGGCCTTACCGGCACCGGGGGTACTTGCGCCCTCGGCGCCATTGTTTGAAGCGCCGGCTGGCTCTGGCCTTGTGATGTGGCCTTAGACACCGTTACTGCTTGCGGCGCCGGTCTCGACCGCCACTCAGGTGGATTCCCCCTCGACGTCGATGGAGGGAGCTTTGTCCCCGCCGAAGCAGGAGTCCACCTCTCGGCACCATCGCCGAGGACATGGTGCCTCTTTGTCAAGACAGGCCCGGTTGCGGACTGAGATCAGAGAGCTCATGTCCGACACAGAGGACGAGGCCTCGTGGGGGGGAGGAGGAGGATCCCAGATATTTCTCCTCTGAGGAGTCTGCTGGTCTTCCCTCCGATCCCACTCCTTCACCGGAGAGGAAGCTCTTGCCGCCAGAGATCCTCTCCTTTGCCTTTTTTGTCCAGGACATGTCTGGTAGCATTCCCTTCCCAGTGGTCACCGTGGATGAGCTGAGGGCTGAGATGCTCGAGGTCGTCGACTATCCATCACCAGCTAGAGTCTTCCACGGTACCATTGCACAGTGTCCTGAAGGAGACGCTGCTTCGGAACTGGTTGAAGCCTCTATCTGATCCCACCATTCACAAGAAAGCAGAGTCCCAGTATAGAGTCCACACTGACCCGGAGTTGATGCGGCCCCAGTTGCCACATGACTCAGCGGTTGTTGACTCTGCTCTCAAGAGGGCCAAGAGTTCGATGGATACCGCCTCAGCGCCCCCAGGAATCAAGTCTCGCACTCTGGACTCGTTTGGGAGGAAGGCCTATCATTCTTCCATGCTCATGACCAAGATCCAATCATACCAGCTCTATACGAGCATCCACATGCGGAACAATGTGCGGCAACTGGCGGACCTGTTTGACAAGCTCCCGCCGGAACAGGCCATGCCCTTTCAGGATGGGGTCAGGCAGCTGAAGGCCTGTCGCAAATTCCTGTCCAGGGGTATTTATGACACTTGTGATGTGACATCCAGAGCTGCTGCCCAGGGTATAGTGATGCGTAGGCTCTCATGGCTGCGTGCCTCTGACCTGGACAGCCGGACTCAGCAGCGCCTGGCGGATGTCCCTTGCCGGGGAGATAATATTTTCAGCGTGAAGGTTGAGCAGTTGGTTGAGCAACTACACCAACGGGAAACCGCTGTCAACAATCTCTCCCACTGGGCGCCTTCAGCATCCATCTCCACAGGTGGACGTTTTTCCCGGGCCTGGTGGTCTGCACCCAATGCCTACAGCAAGCGTAGGTCCAACCAGCCGGCCCGAATGCCTTCTCAGGCACAGGGCCAGCCCCAGCGTGCTCGTTCCCGTCAACAGCGTGCGGCCAAGCAGACCCCTGCAGCTCCACAGCAAAAGCAGGGGACGGGCTTTTGACTGGATCTATGGGAGCATAGCCGCCATAAACGTGCCCGTGCCGGACGGCCTGCAGGGCGGAGGGAGGTTGACAGTTTTTCACCAAACGTGGCCTCTCATAACCTCCGACCAGTGGGTTCTCCAAATAGTGCGGTGCGGGTACACCCTGAATTTGATCTCCACTCCGCCAAATTGCCCACCGGGAGCTTAATCCTTCAGCTCCCACCACAGGCAGGTACTTGCAGAGGAACTCTCCGCCCTTCTCACCGCCAATGCGGTCGAGCCCGTGCCACCCGGGCAGGAGGGGAAGGGATTCTATTCCTGGTACTTCCTTGTGGAAAAGAAAACGGGGGGATGCGCCCCATCCTAGACCTGAGAGGCCTGAACAAATATCTGGTTCAAGAGAAGTTCAGGATGCTTTCCTTGGGCACCCTTCTTCCTCTCATTGAGAAAGACAACTGGCTATGCTCTCTGGATTTAAAGGATGCTTATACTCACATCCAGATACTGCCAGCTCACAGACAGTATTTACGATTCTGTCTGGGAACACGGCACTTCCAGTATTGTGTGCTGTCCTTTGGTCTCGCCTCTGCACCACTGGTATTCATGAAGTGCCTCGTAGTGGTTGTGGCGTACCTTCGCAAGCTGGGGGTGCATGTGTTCCCGTATCTCGACGATTGGCTGATGAAGAGCACCTCAGAGGCAGGAGCTCTTCGGTCCATGCAGTGCACTATTCAACTTCAGGAGATGCTGGGGTTTGTAATAAATTACCCGAAGTTCCATCTCCAGCCAGTCCGATCTCTGGAATTCATAGGAGCTCTGCTGAATTCACAGACTGCTCATGCCTATCTTCCCGAGGCGAGGGCTCAGAACCTTCTGTGTCTCGCCTCCCAGGCTAGAACGACCCAGCAGATCAGAGCTCGGCAGATGTTGAGACTCCTGGGCCATGGCTCGTCTTCACATGAGATCAGCTCAATGGCCTTAGCTTCCCAGTGGTGCCAGGCCACCGGGAATCTAGAAGATGCTTTCCGCCTGCCCATCAGTTGTCGCAGTTCACTGCACTGGTGGACGATTCAGACCAATTTGACGACCGATGCATCTCTCCTGGGGTGGGGAGCCCATGTCGATGGGCTCCACACCCAAGGGGTGTGGTCCCTCCAGGAAGCAGGTCTTCAGATCAATCTGCTGGAGCTCCGAGCGGTCTGGAACGTGCTGAAGACTTTCAAAGATCGGCTGTCCTTCCAAATTATCCAAATCTGGGCAGGCAATCAGGTTGCAATGTACTACATCAACAAGCAGGGGGGCACCGGATCTCGCCCCCTGTGTCAGGAGGCCGTTGGGATGTGGCGCTGGGCATGCCAGAATGGCATGCTTCTCCAAGCCACGTACCTGGCAGGCGTAAACAACAGTCTGGCCGACAGATTGAGCAGACTTATGCAACCGCACGAGTGATCGCTCCATTCCAGGGTGATACGCAAGATCTTCCGAGAGTGGGGCACTCCCTTGGTGGACCTTTTTGCCTCCCAGACCAATCACAAGCTGCCTCAGTTCTGTTCCAGACTACAGGCACACAGCAGACTAGCGTCAGATGCCTTTCTCCTACATTGGGGGAAGGGCCTCCTGTATGCATATCCTCCTATACCTTTGGTCGGGAAGACCTTATTGAAGCTCAAGTAAGATCGCGGCACCATGATTCTGATCGCGCCCTTTTGGCCCCGTCAGATCTGGTTCCCTCTTCTTCTGGAGTTATTTTCCGAAGAACCATGGAGATTGGAGTGTTTTCCAATCCTCATCTCGCAGAACAAGGGAGTGCTTTTGCACCCCAACCTTCAGTCTCTGGCTCTCACGGCCTGGATGTTGGGGGCATAGATTTTGCTTCCTTGGGTCTTTCCGAGGGTGTCTCTCGCGTCTTGCTTACTTCAGGAAGGATTCCACTAAGAAAAGTTACTTTTTTAAGTGGAGGATGTTTGTCGTCTGGTGTGAGGGCAAGGCCCTAGAATCTCGCTCTTGTCCTGCACGAGCCCTGCTTGATTACCTTCTACACTTATCAGAGTCTGGTCTCTAGACCAACTCAGTAAGGAACCACCTTAGTGCAATTAGTGCTTATCATCATCGTGTAGAGGGTAAGCCCATCTCTGGACAGCCTTTAGTCGTTCGATTCATGAGAGGTTTGCTTTTGTCAAAGCCCCCTGTCAAGCCTCCTACAGTGTCATGGGATCTCAATGTCGTCCTCACCCAGCTGATGATGCCTCCTTTTGAGCCACTGAACTCCTGCCATCTGAAGTACTTGACCTGGAAGGTCATTTTCTTGGTGGCAGTTATTTCAGATCAGTGAGCTTCTAGGCCTGGTAGCTCATGCTCCTTATACAAAATTCCATCATAACAGAGTAGTCCTCTGCATTCACCCTAAGTTCCTGCCAAAGGTGGTGTCTGAGTTTCATCTGAACCAGTCAATTGTCTTGCCAACATTCTTTCCCCGGCCTCATACCCGCCCTGCTGAACGTCAGTTGCACACATTGGACTGCAAAAGAGCATTGGCCTTCTACCTGGAGTGGACACAGCCCCACAGACAGTCCACCCAATTGTTTCTTTCTTTTGACCCCAATAGGAAGGGGGTCGCTATCGGGAAACGCACCATCTCCAATTGGCTAGCAGATTGCATCTCCTTCACTTATGCCCAGGCTGGGCTGACTCTTGAGGGTCATGTCACGGCTCATAGTGTTAGAGCCATGGCAGCGTCAGTGGCCCACTTGAAGTCAGCCACTATTGAAGAGACTTGCAAGGCTGCGACGTTGTCATCAGTCCACACATTCACATCACATTACTGCCTCCAGCAGGATACCCGACGCGACAGTTTGGGCAGTCGGTGCTACAAAATCTGTTCGGGGTTTAAATCCAATTCCACCCTCCTGGACCCGGTTTTATTCTGTTCAGGCTGCACTCTTGTTAGTTCTTTGTATGTCAATTTCTGTTATGTCCTCGCCGTTGCGAGGCCTAATTGACCCTGTTGTTTTGTGTGAGCCTGGGAGCTAAGGATACCCCAGTCGTGAGAACAAGCAGCCTGCTTGTCATCAGAGAAAGCGAATGATACATACCTGTAGCAGGTGTTCTCCGAGGACAGCAGGCTGATAGTTCTCACCTTCCCTCCCTCCTCCCCTTTGGAGTTGCGTTTTTTCTCATTCCTTTGCTTGTCATTTAACTGAGCGGGAGCGGTTGCGCACGGGTGGGAAGACGGCCGTGCATGCGCGGTGGGCATGCCCCACATGCGGGACCTCCCGCGAGACTTTTCGGTTGTTAGGGTCTGCCGTGGACGTCTACCCAGTCGTGAGAACAATCAGCCTGCTGTCCTTTGAGAACACCTGCTACAGGTATATATCATTTGCTTTATCCTCCTTTCACCAGTTCTCAGAGATGCCTATTATTTCTAATTTTTCATTTACTGCAATATATTGTAACTCTCCCATCTTATTTCTTAGGTTTCTGGCATACACATATTGACGTTTCAGACTGTTTGTTGTTCCTATTTACATCATGCTCAGTATTTGACAGTATTAATTTGCAATCTTTTGACTGATTTTTATTTAAGGACACCTGATCTACTACGGTCTCTTTTGCAACCTCACTGTCAGGATACGCTATCTTCCCTGTTTTGGTGATATGTTTGAAAGGTACCTTATTCCGAACCGTGCTCTTTTGAACGACTGTCGGCTTTCCTCCAGTTTCTAGTTTAAAAGCTGTTCTATCTCCTTTTTAAATGCCGAAACCAGCAGTCTGGTCCCACCCTGGTTAAGTTGGAGCCCATCCTTTCAGAATAGGCTCCCCCTTCCCCAGAATGTTGCCCAGTTCAAAACAAATCTAAAACCCTCTTCCATGCACCATCATCTTATCCACGCATTGAGACTCCAGAGATCTGCCTGTCTCCTCGGCCCTGCACGTGGAACGGGTTTCACTTCTGTAAATGCTACTCTAGAGGTACTGGATTTGAGCTTTCTACCTAAGAGCCTAAATTTGGCTTCCAGAACCTCTCTGCCACATTTTCCTATGTCATTGGTACCCACATGTAGTAAGACAGCCGGCTCCTCCCCAGCACTATCTAAACTCCTATCTGGGTGACGAGTGAGATCCGCCACCTTCGCACCAGACATGCAAGTCCCCAGGTGATCCTCATGTCCACCAGTTACCCATCTATGTATATGCCTAAATGATTGACTCACCAACTACAACAGCTATCCTAACCCTTCCCTCCTGGGCAGAAGTTGGATACATATCTTTGGTGCGAGAGGATAGTACATCTCCTTGTGGGAAGGCTCTGGCTACAGGGGCATTTCCTACTTCACCATGGTGATTGTCTCCTTCTAGGTGACTTCCCTCCTCCAAGGTAGCACAGGGGTACCAGACTGGAGGTTGGACTTCTCTTAAACATTCCTTAAACTTAAAGTAAATGCAGTTTTTGCTAGAATTGAAAAAAGTAACCTAATACAAAACTGACTCCAGCTTATACACAATCATTCAAAATAGCTGATGTTATTTTTTTTTTAAAAATTGAAGAAAAGCCCTCAGAAACCAAAGATGGAACGTCTCTGGTTTGAAACACTTTCACAGTAACAATGTGTACAGCGTTCGATTTCGATCACTGGGCATAAAAACTCCATTAACTTTTATGTGAACAAAAAAATTTTTTTCTGATGTTTTAAAATTGTGATTAAAGTGCAGATTAGCAAATAACGAATAAACAGACCTCTCACTAATTTGAAACGCTCTTATTCTCATCAAATCTCACTTATAACTGATATTGATAGAGAAAACACTGTGCTGGATAAGATGGTAAGCTAAGTGCTTTCTCTATCAATATCAGTTATAAGCGAGATTTGATGAGAATAAGAGCATTTCGAATTAGTGAGAAGTCTGTTTATTCGTTATTTGTAAATCTGCACTTTAATCACAATTTAAAAGCATCAGAAAAAAATTTTTTGTTCTCATAAAAGTTATTGGAGTTTTTATGCCCAGTCATTGAAATCTAACACTGTAAACATTAAGTTACTGTGACTGTTTCAAACCCTTGACGTTCTGCCTTTGGTTTCTGAGGACTTTTCTCCAATTTTGAAAAAATAGATATCAACTATTTTGAATGATTGTGTATAAGCTGGAGTAAGTTTTGTATTAGGTTACTTCTCTTAAACATCCCTGTAGGTATCCTTTATGTACCTCTCTGTCTCTCTCAGCTTCACCAAGTCTGCTACTCTAGCCGCAAGAGAATGGATCCGTTCTCTGAGAGCTAGGAGCTCTGCATCGGGCGCAGACGTATGACCGCTCACCAACTGGGAGATAATCATACATGTGATAGCTGTGGTTTAACGTCCGCTGTCCTTGCCGGTCCTGCCGGCGGTGTTTTTGCATTTTTATTCTTTTGGGCACAGTAGTGTGCGTCTGGTACTGGGGTTGGCAAGTGATAAGGCTCCGACGTGTCAACTCTAACTAGGGTCCCTGCTTTTGAGTTTGGAGTTTTGGGGTTTTTTTTGTTTGGCAGGCTGTGGGGCATCTGCTAAGGATCTTGGCTGGCTGTACAGCTGTGTTTGTTGCTTCGGCTCCCTGAGACAATCTGGATTCTTGGGACCCAGCTTTTTGGCGCAGCCTGTGTTCCTGTCTTGGTTCAGGGAGACCTGGAGCTGCGTCCTTGCGGTGCTGAGGCTGTGGATTGTCCTTCTATAGTTTGCAACAGACCGCGGTGTTGTTTGCTACACGTGCAGTTTTTGGAGTACCTCGCTTTAGTTTTCCTTTTGGTGCGTCGAACCATGTCTCAAGCGGCATGCTACGGTCTTTTATTTTCCAAGACGTTTTGGGAGCAGTTTATTTTGACCTTTGTTGAGTCTCTGGGCTGATTCTGGTGCCTCGGCATTGCTCTCGTCCTGCGTGCAGTCTCCCTTCCTTATGGGCAGACACCTTTCTTGCGTTCTGAGAGCTGCTTCTGACTCTCGATGGGGTACTACTCCTGTTCGGTGTTTTTTCCTCTTTGCAGGTCACTTTGTGCATCGCACCATCTCTGGGGGAGTGCCACTTCCCTTTTTTGGTGCTTGTAGTCTGTATCATATTGGTGCCAGCTGCTATTCCTTCTCCAGTCCGGCAGTGTTCTCGCTTTTGTTGCTTGCTACACCCTCTCTGTTGTGTGGCACTGCTGTTTCTCATTGGGAACAGCAAAGGTTGGACAGGACTCGTTTTCGTCTACTTTTGGGACTTTCTATTAAAGTTTGCACTCCTTCTGTTCTGTGTTCTTTTCTCTGGGTAGTTCCTAGCTCAGGTTGGGCACAATTTTTTATTTTATTTTTTTATTTATCACTTTTACATTATTATTCAAGTGTACATCTTGAAAATGAAAAAAGATGATTTTACGTCAAAAACAGTTAAGGAAATATAATAATATATTATTAAACAAAGTATTGATCTATTACTCATCTCTAGTCCAATATCAGGAGGCATTATGCAATACTTAAGGAAATTAGAAATGTAATATAAAATAATAGCTTCTAAACTTATGAATAATGAAAAAGGCGGCTGAGAGAGGCTCCCAGGAATAGTTTCATTTTACGGAGTTGGAAGTTATTGTCCTTGGAATTGGTCTAGGTGACTCAGCCAGTTTAGCTTCCAAAAAAGAATTTAATTGTTTTGATTAAAAAAAGACATATTTAACAGAATTAAATTTTAAAACACATTTACAAGGAAAGTTCAACCAAAATAATGCGCCTATTTGGAGAGCTTTGGGGTGAAGTTTAAGAAAATCTTGTCTTTTCTTCTGTGTTGTTTTAGAGACATCTGGGTAGATTATTTTGCAATCCAGGAAAAGTTGTTCTCTATGAAGGAAATACTGTTTAAGTACCCAGTCTCTGTCAGGTTGTAAAATAACTTGTGTACACAAACCAGGACTCTTAGCCACCAACTTCAAGAAAGTGCTAACAAAACAGTTCACACCAGTATAATGTGGCAAATATATAATTTATGTGTATAGAGTACCCTCAGATATAAACCACTATAACTGCAGTCAATAATGCTGCTAAAAAGTGGCATAACACTTCTTTCATTAGGTAACTCTAACAATTTTTTGGGGAGAGCAACATATGCTCATTTTTTTATGCGTCCCAATCACCACAGTGCTATAAAATCACTTGTTACTTTTAAAATAGTATATACTAGGTGAAAACTGTGCACTTATCTTTTAAGTTCTTGCCTCCCAGGCAGAACTATCTTGCTTTGCTGAAACATTTATCAGTTGCCTTCCCCTGGAACTGCCCGACTCCGCGGGGTTTCAATCACTTTCCTCAGGGACAAGGGTTAAGGCTGCATAGATCTTATCTTCCTCCTTCTTTGTTGCTTCTTTTCTTTGTTCAAGCAATCCACAAAAAATTGTTAGAGTTACCTAATGAAAGAAGTGCTATGCCACTTTTTAGCAGCATTATTGACTGCAGTTATAGTGGTTTATATCTGAGGGTACTCTATACACATAAATTATATATTTGCCACATTATACTGGTGTGAACTGTTTTGTTAGCACTTTCTTGAAGTTGGTGGCTAAGAGTCCTGGTTTGTGTACACAAGTTGTTGAATGTTACCAGAGACATTGATATTGTGAATTCGCTTTCTGGAGGTTGTAAAATAAGTCACTTTAAGTGTAGCAGTTGTCAAACCCTTTTTATCATCTGGAAGTATTTGGGTTAAATTCATATCTAAAGTTTCTACAGGTTGCTCTATTCTCTCTCCCAGTTGTTGGTCCTTCTTGCGAAAAGGTTGTATATAATATATTTTTGATACTGGAGGATATGATTCTTCAGGAATTTTCAGTACCTCATTTAGATATTTTTTAAATGTTATCAAGGGTGAAATTGAAATTTGCTTAGGAAAATTTGTTAATCTAAGAGTATTGAAATGTTGATAGTTTTCTAGAATTTCAATTTTGTTATGAAGGTAAAGGTTTTCTTTTATAAGGTTAACTTGAATCTGTTGACTATCTTGTATCCTTTTTGAATTTGCTTCAATTTCGTTACCCATTGTTATCATTTATTTTATCCAAAACAGTCACTTTTTCCATCTCAGAATTAAATTGCTGATAAAGGAGTATGAACTTCTGAGAAAAAGATGTCTCCAAGCCCAGCAATACTTCCCATATGTTATGCAAAGTTATTGTTTGAGGTTTATTAGGTAAATAGGACTTACTTGATAAGTCCAAGTCTAATGTGGAAGTCGCCGCTGGTTGTGCCACAAAGAGTCCTAGATCTTCCCCATGGATTTCCTCTCCTACATCTCCTGCCTTTTCCTCCTCGGGGAAAGTCGGTGGGGTTGGCACCCGTGCCAGGGGATCCCGTCGATTCTATCGCGCTTGGGGTTTCCTGGACCGTCCTTGAGTCTACCGCCGGCATGGGAGGAGGGATTCTCGATTCGGGGCTAAAAGATGTTTCATCTTCAAGCCGGAGAGATGGCAGTCCTCTTCCCAAACTCTCCGGCAGCAAAGAGGCTCCTGCCATAGTTCCCGGAGAAAAGAAGCGATCTAGCGTTCCTGCTATAGGTAAAACAGGTGTCGCTGGGCTGGCGCATTGTTTACCCCTCCTTTTAGGCATTTTATAAGCAGGAAATATAGAATCTCGATCGGAGATGCACAGTAAGACGGGGAGCTACTTCTAGCACAACTTACTCAGACGCCATCTTGCCTCCAGGTTGGGCACAATTTATTCTTTTTAGGGGGAGTGCTCTGCCTTCTGTGGTAGTTGGCTCATCTGTTGCTTGCAAGTCACACCTTCTGTGCCTAGGCAGCACTACTTAGTTTCTGAGGGATATACTGATCCATCTCTCGTGTCACGAATTCAGGAGTTGTGAGCCCCTGGGCCACTGCCGGCGACCGGCAGCAGCAGGCAAACCACCCCTAACAAGGATTGAAAATGAAAACAGACAGGACTGGAACTGACGCTGAGGACAGTCATGACTGAAGCTGCTGCTGTTGAAGATGGGCAGGACTGCAACAAGCAGGGCTGGACCTGACGCTGAAGACGGGCAGGACTGAGAAGTTGTGAGAGAAGAGGGCATCTCTTTGGATAAGTGACGTTATTTTATTCTGAGCTTGGTAACTTAAGATTAGGGTATAGAAGAGGAATTGTAGAATATTGATAAACACAGAATTTTAAAATAAAAAAGGCAAGCCAACTTTAGCTAGTATCCATACCCTTTTCCCCATATGTTTAAAGCTTGAAGTTTCTCTCATATCATTAACGGAGAGCCTCTGGAAGGTACAGAAAGGCCCAGTTCAGTCCTCATTGCCATCCACCTCTAGCTCAGCAGTTCATTTATAGTCAATTCTAATTAAGACACCAAGAGGGGAATTTTAAATTTTGATTATTCTGAATTACATTTAATTAGTTTCTTAGAAGCAAATCCCAAATAAATTATAACAGTCAAAAGATCATCGTATTCATCTGATATACCTAGTGCCTTAGGAAGTTTTTAATTAAACAATTCTATAATATTAAGATGCTGACAGTAGTCCAGCAGTGAGAGGGGTGCTATCCAGTCTTTTCCATTGAGTGTTCGGAGGAAGAGACGTCACCGCTGGCAATGGCAGCCTAGCTTCTTAACTCCCGCTCCTCGCAGCAATAAAAAGCTATAATTAGCAGCCATCAGCTGATTTGATAGCTCTCACACACTTCCCGAAGACACTAATCGTTAGTTGTCATGAGCAAAGCGCACTCGACGCAGAATAAAGACTCTGAGAAACAGGCGGGCAGCGGGCCGAGTAAGACACCGAAGCGCCACGAGGCTTCTATATATGCTCCAAATGACCACCAAGGGACCTTTTACACTAAAGTAAAGAACTTATTAGCCACATTTGCCCAGGGATCCATAGTACTGGGGGGCGACTTCAATGGAGTCATGGATCCAGTCTTAGACCGGTCTGGGACTGCACAGCAAGGGGCAATTAGGGATGCTCTAGCTTTAGGTTACTTCTCTGGGGACTTTAGATGTGTGGAGATTAGATCATGCGCAAGTGAGAGACTACACATACTACTCTGGAGTGCACACCTCGTACTCGTGCATCGACTATATCTTTCTCGATGCAGCCCTATTAGAGCAGGGACCAAGTGCAGGCATTGGTAGTGCGACCTTGTCTGATCACGCGCCGGTTTGGGTTATATTGCCCACCATAAAGGCGGAGATCAAAGGTAAGAGATGGACGCTCAATGCCAGTGTTTTACAAGTAGGGGAGGTTGTGGAGGGCTGTAAGAAAGTGCTGAGAGAGTATCTGGAATTCAGGGAGTTAGGGCCACCCCTTAGCATAGTGTGGGATGCTATGAAGGCAGTGTTGAGAGGCTACTTCCAGCAACTGGCGAGCAAGCGGGCTAGGATCCGTAGAAATCAATTGACCCAATGCTTAGAAAGGATTAAGAGTTTAGAGGCTCAGCACAAGGCAGGTGGCTCATTGGTGATTTTGGAAGAATTGCGAGCCCAGCGACTTCAGCTGGACTCTATCTACTCAGAACACCTGAGCCAACTACTATCTACTTCGAAAGTTCACTCGTATAAATTTACCAACAAAGCAGGACGCCTCCTGGCCTTGCGGCTGCGCAGACAGAAGGTGGAGAGGGCAATAACACATATCCGGGGGGGGGGGGGGGGATACACTGAATACTTCAGAGGCTATACGGAGGCGTTTTGTCGAGTTCTATCAGGAGCTATACGCCCGAGAGATCAATTCCTCCGCAGACTCCATGGCGGAATATTTAGTGGTAACTTACCTAGCATCTTTAAAACATCAGCAGCGTGCAACCTTTGATAAGCCGGTCACTCCAGTTGTAATCCAAAAAGCTATTCAGCATTTACCATCCTGTAAGTCCCCAGGGTTGGATGGACTCCCTAATGAGTTCTATAAGAAATTCGCCCCTGAATTGACCCCACTATTGGCTGACTTGTTTAACCAAATTGGGCGGGGTGAATCCTTACCAGCCTCCATATTAGAGGCCTGGATAGCAGTGCTACGTAAGCCGGATAAAGACCATGCGGAGTGTGGCTCCTACCGCCATATATCTGTCCTGAATGCAGATGTCAAAATATTAGCTAACGTGTTGGCCAACAGACTAACCCCTTTGCTCCCCGCAATCATTCATCCTGATCAGGTGGGATTTGTTTCCTACAGGAAAGCAATGTATAATACGAGGCGAGTAGTTGACTTAATGTAATTGGCTAAAAAAATGCGAAGGCCTATGTGTCTTTTCAGCTTAGACGCTGAGAAGGCCTTCGATAGGGTGCACTGGCCATTTATGTACAAGGTGATGGAGACTTTTGGGATAGGACCACAGTTCTGCAGTTGGATCCAAGCATTTTATAACTCACCCAAAGCGTGAATCAGACTGAATGGTGGCAACTCTGACTTATTCACCTTGCACAGAGGCACCAGGCAGGGATGCCCTCTCTCTCCGTTGTTGTTTGCCATGGTCATCTCCAACCTTTTGCTTCTAGAGTCAGATCTAATCCAGGGATCACTGGCATTACCATAGTGGGGAGAGCGCACAAGTTGGCCCTCTTTGCAGATGACGTGCTATTGTTCGTCACTAATTCTTTGACCTCCTTCCCTGGGCTCCTGAGGGACATTGAACAATACTCGGCAGTTTCAGGGTTTAGGGTAAACATGTCAAAATCTGACGCTCTCAATGTGACCCTCCCTGAAGAGACAGTGGGTGCCTTACAGTCTGCATACGACTTTTGGTGGGCTGGTGCGAGCATCCACTACTTGGGGGTGAACATAATGGATAAGCTCTCAGACCTCTTCCTTGCAAACTACAAGGGCCTGGGCCAGGCACTTACTGTGGATATGGATAGGTGGGGAGACATTGAACTCTCCTGGTTTGGCCGTATAGCCGCAGTCAAGATGAATGTACTGCCGCGTTTACTGTACTTGTTTCAGGCCCTTCCGATCCAGATGCCCCATAAATTTCTTGCTGCACTACAAGACCGTATAGTGCGTTTTATCTGTGTGGGTAAGCGTTTTAACCAGGGATGGAAAGGGGCACATTCACTAGATGGTATGAGGGCAATTATTTGAGGTGGAGTCCCTTATGTCCTATCCAGAAGCCCGGCAACAGTTCCTGACAGTTGGGACAGATGAATATGCTTACCTTCAATTATCTCATTTCCTTTAGACAGGAACAATCTGGGAAGTGATGCACAGGGAGCAATCAGCCCTTGAGCAAATTTGTGAGGGACTGGCCAAGACTTGTGGGCTGATATCACATTTACACCGCCTTATCCATCAGAAAACACCTCGATACATACTTCATAGGAAAAGTTGGCAGAGGGAATTGGGTATAGGTCTGGAGGAAGCGGTGTGGGAGAGGATGGAGAGGGCGGCGGCGGGGGTGTCGTCTCATGTACCCTTTAAAGAGAATGCTATTAAACTTCTATTTAGGTGGTATATGACGCCTGAGCGCCTACAGCGCATTTACCCTGCCTTGTCGGAGATTTGTTGGAGGGGATGTATTGGCAAGGCCTCCATGGGGCACATATGGTGGAACTGTAGGAAGATCAGGGCTTTTTGGAAAACAGTTCATAGCAGACTGCGGGTGTGGTTGGGAACTCAGATTCCGTGGCACCCCACTATCTTTTTATTCTCATCAAAAATGGCGGGGCTCTCATCCACTCAAGTTCTGTTGCGCTATGGTGGAAGGAGGATAACCAGTGGGACACTGTCATACCGGGGTACAAATTATATCGTAGTGATAGGGTGGATTGAATTGGTGGAGGGGTAGCATTGTATGTTAAGGAGGGCCTTGAATCAAATTGAAAATTCTGCGGGAACACATCTTGGAATCCCTGTGGATTGAAATTCCACGTGTAAAGGGGAAAAGGATAGTGATAGGAGTGTACTACCATCCGCCTGGCCAGGATGAACAGGTGGATGTAGAAATCTTAAAGGAAATTATTGACGCTAACAAACTGGGCAACACAATAATAATGGGTGATTTCAATTACCCCGATATTGACTGGGTAAATGTAACATTGGGGCACGCTAGGGAGGTAAAATTCCTTGACGAAATCAAGGACTTGTTTATGGAGCAGCTGGTAAAGGAGCAGACAAAAGAAGGAAAAATTCTAGACCTGGTCCTTAGTGGAGCGCATGTTCTGGTGTGGGAGGTAATGGTTCTGGGGCTGCTTGATACCAGTGATCATAATTTGATCAGGTTTGATATTAGCTTTGGATTAAGTATAATCAGGAAATCCAATATGTTAGTGTTCAACTTTCAAAGAGGAGACTATGATAAAATGAGAAGAACCGTGAAAAAAAAACTTAGATGAGCGACTGCGACGGTCAAAAATTTACATCAGGCGTGAATGCTGTTCAAAAATACCAGCCTGGAAACTCATGCCAAATAAATTCCGCGTATTAAGGAGGGAAGAAGACCAAATGACAGCTGGCATGGTTAAAAAGTGAGGTGAAGTAATCTATTAGAGCTAATAGAAAATCCTTCAGAAAATGGAAGAAGGAACCGACTGAAATTAATAAGAAACAGCATAAGGCATGTCAAGTCAAATGCAAAGCGCTGATAAGGCATAGAGGGAGTTGTTAAAAAAAAAGGTTGCATTGTAGGCTAAAATACATAGTACATTTTTTTAAAGGTATAATTAAAAGTAAGAAGCCGGCAAAATAATAGGTTGGACCGCTAGATGACCGAGGGGTAAAAGGAGTGATCAGGGAATACAAAGCCATAGCGGACAGATTAAATGAATTCTTTGCTTCGGTCTTCACCAAGGAAGATTTGGGAGAGATACTGGTGCCAGAAATGGTATTCGAAGTTGGAGAAACTAAATGAAATCTCTGTTAACTTAGAGAATGTAATGGGGCAGTTAGACAAATTGAAGAGTAGCAAATCTGGACCGGAAGGTATTCATCCCAGAGTGCTGGTAGAATTGAAAAATGAACTTGCAGAACTATTGTTAGTAATATGTAATTTGTCTTTAAAATCAAGCGTGGTACTGGAAAATTGGAGGGTAGCCATTGTAACGCCGATATTTTAAAAAGGTTCCAGATGGGATCTGGGAAATTATAGACCAGTGAGCCTGACGTTGTTGCTGGGCAAAACGGTAGCGACTATTATAAAGAAGAAAATTACATAACACATTCAAAAGTATGGATTAATGAGACAAAGCCAACATGCATTCAGTGAAGAGAAATGTTGCCTCACCAATCTGTTACATTTCTTTGAAGGGGTGAACGAACATGTGGATAAAACTGAACTGGTTGATATTGTGTATCTGGATTTTGAAAAGGTGTTTAACAAAGTACCTCATGAATGACTCCATAAGAAATTGGAGAGTGATGGGATAGGAGGTAGTCTCCTATTGTGGATTAAAAACTGGTTAATGGGTAGAAAACAGAGAGTAGGGTTAAATGGTCAGTATTCTCAATGGAGAAGGGTGTGGTTCCTCAGGGGTCTGTTCTTGGACTGCTGCTTTTTAACATATTTATAAATGATCTAGAGATGGGAGTAAGTAGTGATGTAATTAAATTTGCTGACGACGCAAAGTTATTCAAGGGAGTTAAATCACGAGAGGATTGTGAAAAATTACAAGAGGACCTTACTAGACTGGGAGACTGGGTGTCTAAATGGCAGATGATATTTAATGTGAGCAAGTGCAATGTGATGCATGTGTGAATGAGGAATCTGAACTATAGCTACTCAATGCAAGGTTCCACGTTAGGAGGAAAGGGACTGTAGGCATTTATAAATAAATAACTCTTTGGGAAGAGCTACCCAACGAGTGATTCCCAGGTTCCCGTTTACAGAAGTCTGGCTAACAACTTCTTAGCTCTTTCTAGGGGTATTATTCTCCAGGAACCTGCCTCTTCTGGTGCCTACACCAGAACTTTCCTTCCGTAGTAGAGAACTGTGATAAATAAAAGTCACCGCTGAAATATATTAGAATTTATTATAGCGATAAGAAAATATAAATGATACACTCTGCAATAAGACTTAGGTACAAATATAGAGACCTTATTCTGATAAGAACACTTTAGAATGTATTGTCTAACTAAAACACTGTTATTACCGGTTACTAGGTTACTTATACACAATCCTGATTTGTAACTGACTAGATCATGAAGTAATACAGTTAGCAGCCACCTTCCTGACCACAGTTCTGAACTAACCCGCCTTTGCTGAGGTAAGAACCCACTAACTAATCCCAGACTAATAGGAAATAAGTCTCTGTAATTCTCACCGAGCTGACTCTTGGGTGGTCTCTCAGATGAGGTTGGCACAGGTTTTCCCTTCAGACTCAAGCTGTTTTACACAGCGAGTCCACCTTAGAAAAGCTCATGCTCTCTGTAGCAAGCAGGATTACTGTCACTCTGGCCGGCACAGCTGGACCAACAGGTACTCTCTTCAGATAGACAGTTCACAAGGTTGTGGACCACTTCAGGTCTTGCTGGTCTTCTCTCTCCAGCTACCCCGTCTTCCAGGCGAACCTCCTTTACTTCTTCCAGACCCTTTTCTTTTATCCCCTCTTTCCTGCTCTTCAGTCCCCGATTCTCAGATGACCAGACAGCAGCCAATCAGGATCTTGTCCAGCTCCTTCCCTGAGCAAGAAACCTTTTCTTGACCTTCAAATTATTACCTTGTGATGGGCATTCCTGTCTCATCAGCCTTGCTGGCGCCAAGGTCTTACTCCCCTTGTCCTTAGGGAGGTAAGAGGGGGCAGGTGGTCCACTGCGTCCTTGAGTTTTTCCAGGCCTGCCAGTGATTTACCACAAGCAGAGAGCTGACACAAACAGAAAGTTGAATCTGCTTGCTTCACTGAAGTACAGGGTCATAGTTCACGGCTCCATCCTGAAATAATTGTATTCACAGGCTGAGACCAGCAGAGTAAGACTCACAGGGAAATAGCCCTACAAGACTTTCCCTAGTTGTAACCTGTTGCTTGATGTTTTGTCTTGGGGATCTTGTATATAAAGGGGCAGAAGGATCAAATGATACATTGACATGTTGAAACCTTCTGCTCAGCGTGCTGCTGCAGCTAAGAAAGCAAATGCTATGCATTATTATTAAATGGAAAACAAAAGTGAGGATGTTATATTGCCTTTGTATTGGACCATATTGCGACCGCACCTCAAATTTTGTGTTCAATTCTTGTTGCCGCATCTTAAAGATATAGTGGAATTAGAAAAAGTATAGAGAAGGGCGACGAAAAAGTGGATGGGACGACTTAATTTGAGAAAAGGCTGAAGTGTCTAGGGCTCTTCAGCTTGTAGAAGAGATGGCTGAGGAGATATATGATAGAGATCTTTAAAATAATGAGTGGAGTTGAACGGGTAGACATGAATCGTTTGTTTAGTCTTTCCAAAAATGCTAAGTCTAGAGGGCATGTGATGAAACTACAAAGTAGTAAATTTAATACGAATCAGAGAAAATGTTACTTCACTCAACGTGTTATTAAAGTCTGGAATTCGTTGCCAGAGAATGTGGTAAAGGCGGCTAGCTTAGCGATGTTTAAAAAACGTCTGGATGGCTTTTAGGAAGCCGTCCATAGACCATTATTAAATTGACTTGTGTAAAATCCACTGCTTCTTTCTGGGATATGCAGCATAAAATGTATTGAGCGTTTTTGGGATCTTGCCAGGTATTTGTGACCTGGATTTGCCACTGTTGGAAACAGAATGCTGTGCTTGATGGACCTTTGGTCTTTACTAGTGTGGATATACTTATGTACTTAAGCAGGGCTGGAACTGACACTGAAGTTGGGCATTGCCTGAAATGAAGCTGGTGACAGGCAGGGCTGTAACTGACGCTGAAGACATGCAGGGCTGGAACAAGCAGGGCTAGAAAAGAAGCTGAAGATGGGCAGGGCTGGAAAAGAAGCTGAAGATGGGAAGGGCTGTAAAAGAAGCTGAAGATGGGCAGGGCTGGAAAAGAAGCAGAAGGTGGGCAGGACTGGAAATGAAACAGAAGACGGGCAGGGCTGGAACTGACTCTGATGACAGACAGGGCCAGAACAAGCAAGGCTGGAACTGACGCTGAGGACAGGCAGGGCTGGAACTAACGATGAAGACTAGTAGGGATGGAACAGACTGGATTGAAACTGGAGCAGAAGACTAGCAGGGCTGAAGGAGAAAGCACAGTTACAGACCGGAGACAAAGCAGGAGCAGGCTGGAAGTGCGACAATCACACACTGACAAGAACTCAGACCTCTGTTGCAATGGCAAAGCATGAAAGTTCCTAGGTACTTTATAAAATATTGATAATGTCACAATTAAGAATGAGGCTTGGCTGCAGTAACACCAGAGTAGAATTGGAATAATCTGTGGAACACGATTGAGAAACAGGGAAAAAGCTATCCACAGCAGCCATAGATCCTGGTCACCGGGAGGCGAGGTGAATTTAAACACGCGGCACAGCCACAACCGTGACAGTACCTTCCCCTCAAGGCTCTTGTGGTCCCCAGGCTTTTCAGGGATATGTTTTGTGGAACCTGCTGGTGATCGTAGGAGCATGAATATGGACTATAGGACTGGAAGTTGAAAGCAAGTCTTCAGATTGAAGACATGGGTTGTCCTCGAGACCATAAGCCCCCCCTGGTAACAGTAAAATGAAGATACATACCTGTAGCAGGTATTCTCTGAGGACAGCAGGCTGATTGTTCTCACGACTGGGTGATGTCCACAGCAGCTCCTCCGAACGGAAATCTTCCTAGCAATAAAGCTTGTTAGAGCCTTCAAGCACATGTGCAGCCAGCTTCCCGCCCGTAGCACGTGAGTCCCGACAGTTCGATATCAAAGCAAACAAGGACAAAGACAACTCGAAAGGGGAGGCGGGCGGGTATGTGAGAACAATAAGCCTGCTGTCCTCGGAGAATACCTGCTAGAGGTATGTATCTTCATTTTCTCAGAGGACAAGCAGGCTGCTTGTTCTCACAACTGGGGTATCCCTAGCCCCGAGGCTCACTCAAAACAGCAAAGAAAGGTCAATTGGGACTCGCAACGACGAGGACATAACAAGGATTGACCTACGAAGAAACATCTGAGAGTGCAGCCTTGAACAGAACAAAAATGGGCTAGGGGGGTGGAGTTGGATTCTAAACCCCAAACAGATTCTGCAGCGCTGACTGCCCATACCAACTGTCGCGTCGGGTATTCTGCTGAAGGCAGTAATGAGATGTGAATGTGTGGACTGATGACCATGTCGCAGCCTTGCAAATCTCTTCTATAGTGGCTGTCTTCAGGTGGGCCACAGACGCCGCCATGGCTCTTAACACTGTGAGCCGTGACATGACCCTCAAGAGTCAGCCCAGCCTGGGCATAAGTAAAGGAAATGCAATCTGCTAGCCAACTGGAAATGGTGCATTTCCCGACAGCAACTCCCTGTTGGGATCGAAAGAAACAAACATTTCGGCGGACTGTCTGAAGGGGCTTGTCCGCTCCACATAGAAGACCAATATCTCTTGCAGTCCAATGTATGCAACTGACGTTCAGCAGGGAGGGTATGAGGACGAGGAAAGAATGTTGGCAAGAGAATTGACTGGTTCAGATGGAACTCCGACACCACCTGTGGCAAGAACTTAGGGTGCGTGCGGAGGACTACACTGTTGTGATAAAATTTAGTATAGGGAGCATGGGCTACCAAGGCTTGAAGCTCACTGACTCTACAAGCTGAAGTAACAGCCACCAAGAAAATTACCTTGCAGGTCAAATACTTTAGATGGTAGGAATTCAGTGGCTCAAAAGGAGGTTTCATCAGCTGGGTGAGAACGACATTGAGATCCCATGACACTGTAGGAGGCTTGACAGGGGGCTTTGACAAAAGCAAACCTCTCATGAAGTGAACAACTAAAGGCTGTCCCGAGATAGGTTTACCCTCTACACATAAGTACATAAGTAATGCCACACTGGGAAAAGACCAAGGATCCATCGAGCTCAGCATCCTGTCCACGACAGCGGCCAATCCAGGCCAAGGGCACCTGGCGAGCTTCCCAAATGTACAAACATTCTATACATGTTATTCCTGGAATTGTGGATTTTTCCCAAGTCCATTTAGTAGTGGTTTATGGACTTATTCTTTAGGAAACCGTCTAACCCCTTTTTAAACTCTGCTAAGCTAACCACCTTCACCACGTTCTCCGGCAACGGATTCCAGAGTTTAATTATGCGTTGAGTGAAGAAAGATTTTCTCCGATTTGTTTTAAATTTACTACACTGTAGTTTCATCACATGGCCCCTAGTTCTAGTATTTTTGGAAAGCGTGAACAGACGCTTCACATCCACCTGTTCGACTCCACTCATTGTTTTATATACCTTTATCATGTCTCACCTCAGCCGTCTCTTCTCCAAGCTGAAAAGCCCTAGCCTACTACTACTATTTAGCATTTCTATAGCGCTACAAGGCATACGCAGCGCTGCACAAACATAGAAGAAAGACAGTCCCTGCTCAAAGAGCTTACAAGCCTCCTTAGTCTTTCTTCATAGGGAAGTCATCCCATCCCCGCTATCATTTTAGTTGCCCTTCGCTCCACCTTTTCCAATTCTACTATATGTTTCTTGAAATGCGGTCGCACCATGGAACGATACAACGGCATTATAACATCCTCACACCTGTTTTCCATACCTATCCTAATAATACCCAACATTCTATTCGCTTTCCTAGGCGCAGCAGCACACTGAGCAGAAGGTTTCAGTGTATTATCGACGACGAGGACACCCAGATCCCTTTCTTGGTCCGTAACTCCTTAACGTGGAACCTTGCATGACGTAGCTATAATTCGGGTTCTTTTTTTCCCACATGCATCACCTTGCACTTGCTCACATTAAACGTCATCTGCCATTTAGCCGCACAGTCTCGTAAAGTCCTTCTGTAATTTTTCACAATCTTGTTGCGAGTTAACGACTTTGAATAACTTTGTGTCATCAGCAAATTTAATTACCTCGCTAGTTACTCCCATCTCTAAATCATTTATAAATATATTAAAAAGCAATGGTCCTAGCTCAGATCCCTGAGGAAGCCCACTAACTACCCTTCTCCATTGTGAATACTGCCCATTTAACCCCACTCTCTGTTTCCTATCCTTCAACCAGTTTTTAATCCACAATAGGACATTTCCTCCTATCCCATGACCCTCCAATTTCCTCTGTAGCCCTTCATGAGGTACCTTGTCAAACACCTTTTGAAAATCCAGGTACACGATATCAACCAGCTTCCCTTTTTCCACATGTTTGTTTACTCCTTCAAAGAATTAAAGTAAATTGGTCATGCAAGATTTCCCCACACAAATGCCATGCTGACTTGGTCTCAGTAATCCATGTCCTCGGATGTGCTCTGTAATTTTATCTACCATTTTCCCCGGAACTGACTTCAGACTCAGCGGTCTATAATTTTCCGGATCTCCCCTGGAACCTTTTTTAAAAATCGGCGTTACATTGGCCACCCTCCAATCTTCCGGTACCACGCTCGATTTTAAGGATAAATTGCATATCACTAACAGTAGCTCCGCAAGCTCATTTTTCAGTTCTATTAGTACTCTAGGATGAATACTATCCGGTCCAGGAGATTTACTACTCTTCAGTTTGCTGAACTGCCCCATTACGTCCTCCAGGTTTACCGTGAAGTCAGTAAGGTTCTCCGACTCGTCCGCTTAAAATACCATTTCCGACACCGGTATCCCACCCAAATCTTCCTCGGTGAAGACCGAAGCAAAGAATTCATTCAATCTCTCCGCTACGTCTTTATCTTCCTTGATCACCCCTTTTACCCCTTTATACTGAAAAAAAATTTTGCTATGTTTTTTTGCCTCTAATGCTATCTTTTTTTTTTTTTTTTCGTAATCCCTCTTGGCCTTCTTTATCTGCGCCTTGCATTTGCTTTGACACTCCTTATGCTGCTGCTTGTTATTTCAGACAGTTCATTCTTCCATTTTCTGAAGTCGTTTTTTAAAGCCCTAATAGCTTCCTTCACCTTACGTAGTATATACAGGTACTTATTTGTACTTGAGGCATTTGGAGGGTTAAGTGACTTGCCCAGAGTTAAAAGGAGCTGCAGTGGGAATCGTACCCAATTCCCTAGGATCAAAGTCTGTTGCATTAACCACTAGGCTACTCCTCCACTCCAAATCTGTAGCTTGGCTCCCTCTTTGTGTCGAGCACCGCTCTTTCAATGACTGTTAAGCGGAGTGGGCTGTTGTGTGTCACTATCTCATTGGTTTGCTGGATGTAGCTGCATCACATGCTGTCAGACAACACTTCTTTGCTGAATGTCACGCAGTGCTCCATCGTTGGATGTCTGGTAGAAAACTATCGCTGGACGTCAAATGATGTTCCATCACTAGACGTGAGCAGGGCTTCCTCCTATGCAGACTCTCATGGCTGCGTGCCTCCGACCTGGAGAATAGACTCCAGCAGCGGATTGCGGGTGCTCCTTGTCGGGGGGGGATAACATTATTGTAGAGATGGTCGAACAGGTGGTAGAGCAACTCCACCAGCGGGACACTACTTTCGACAAATTGTTCCACTGGACGCCTTCAGCATCTACCTCAACTGGTAGATGTTTTTGTGGAGGAAGGAGGACTGTTCCCTATTCTTCTACTAAGCATAGGTACAATCCTCCCTCTTGCCAGCCTGCTGCTCAGGCTAAACCCCAGCGCACTCGTTCCCGTCAACAGCGTGCGCCTCAACAGGCCCCGGCAGCTCCCCAGCAAAAGCAAGTGACGGTCTTTTGACTGGCTCCAGTAGAACATTGCCGAAATCAAAGTGTCCGTGCCAGACGATCTGCCGATCGGGAGGAGGTTAAGTTTTTTTTTTTCACCAAAGGTGGCCTCTCATAACCTCCAACCAGTGGGTTCTCGAAATAGTCCGGCTGGGATACTCCCTCAATTTGATAACAAAACCTCCAAATTGTCCCCTGGGAACTCAGTCGTTCAGCTTCCGCCACAAGCAGTTATTTGCAGAGGAACTCTCCGCCCTTCTCAGCGCCAATGCGGTCGAGCCCGTGCCACCGGAACAGGAAGGGTTGGGATTCTATTCCAGGTACCTCCTTGTGGAAAAGAAAACAGGGGGGATGCGTCCCATCCTTGACCTAAGGGCCCTGAACAAATATCTGGTCCGAGAAAAGTTCAGGATGCTTTCCCTGGGCACCCTTCTTCCCATGATTCAGGCAAATGATTGACTATGCTCTCTGGACTTAAAGGACGCTTACACTCACATCCCGATACTACCAGCTCACAGACAGTATCTTTGATTCCGTCAGGGAACATGGCATTTTCAGTATTGTGTGCTACCCTTTGGTCTCGCCTCTGCGCCCAGGGTGTTTACAAAATGTCTGGCTCCCGTAGCAGCGTTTCTACGCAGACTGGGAGTGCACGTGTTCCCTAATCTCAACGATTGGCTGGTGAAGAACACCTCCGAGGCAGGAGCTCTACGGTCCATGCAGATGACTATTCGACTCCTGGAGCTACAAAGGGGTTTGTGATCAATTATCCAAAGTCCCATCTTCTTCCAGTACAGAAACTAGAATTCATAGGAGCTCTGCTGGACTCTCAGATGGCTCGTGCCTACCTCCCCGAAACGAGGGCCAACAATCTCCTGTCTCGTTTCCTGGGTGCGGGCGTCACAGCAGATCACAGCTCGGCAGATGTTGAGATTGCTCGGCCTCATAGCCTCCACAGTTCATGTGACTCCCATGGCCCACCTTCACATGAGATCAGCTCAAGGGCCCTAGCTTCTCAGTGGTACCAAGCTGCTGGGAACCTAGAGGATGTAGTCTTGCTGTCCATGAGTTTTCTCCAATGCCTGCATTGGTAGTCAATTTGATCCAATTTGACTCTGGGACGTCCCTTCCAAATTCCTCAGCCGCAAAAAGTACTGACTACAGATGCGTCTCTCCTGGGGTGGGGAGCTCATGTCGATGGGCTTCATATCCAAGGGAGTTGGTCCCTCCAGAACAAGGTTTGCTGATCAATCTCCTGGAGTTGCGAGCGGTCTGGAACGCTCTAAAGGCTTTCAGGGATCGTCTGTCCCAGCAAATTATTCAAATTCAGACAGACAGTTTGCCATGTATTACATCAACAGGCAGGGGGGCACCGGATCTCGCCCCCTGTGTCAGGAGGCCGTCACAATGTGGCTTTGGGCTCGCCGGTATGGCATGTTTCTTCAGGCCACGTATCTGGCAGGCGTAAACAACAGTCTGGCCGACAGATTGAGCAGGATAATGCAACCTCACGAGTGGTCGCTCAATTCCAGAGTGGTACGCGAGATCTTCCAAGTGTGGGGCACCCCCTTGGTGGATCTCTTTGCCACTCAATTCAACCACAAGGGCCCTTCAATTCTGTTCCATACTTCAGGCCCACCTTTCTCCTGGATTTGGGGGGAAGGCCTCCTGTATGCTTATTCTCCCATACCTTTGGTGGGGAAGACTTTGTTGATACTCAAGCAAGATCGAGGCACCATGATTCTGATTGCGCCCTTTTGGCCATATCAGATCTGGTTCCCTCTTCTTCTGGAGTTGTCCTCCGAGAAACCGTGGAGATTGGAGTGTTTTCTGACCCTCATTACTCTGAACGAGGGGGCGCTTCTGCATCCCAACCTCCAGTCCCCGGCTCTCACGGCCTGGATGTTGAGGGCGTAGATTTTGCCTCCTTGGGCCTCTCCGAGTCTCCTGAGTCTTGCTTGCTTCCAGGAAAGATTCCACTAAGATGAGTTACTCTTTTTTATGGTGGAGGTTTGCCATCTGGTGTGACAGCAAGGCCCTAGATCTTCGCTCGTGTCCTACACAGACCCTGCTTGAATACCTTCTGCACTTGTCCGAGTCTGGTCTTAAGGCCAACTCTGTAAGAGTTCATCTTAGTGCGATTAGTGCATACCATTACTGTGTGGAAGGTAAGCCAATCTCGGGACAGCCTTTAGTTGTTCGCTTCATGAGAGGTTTGCTTTTGTCAAAGCCCCCCGTCAAACCTCCTACAATGTCATAGGATCTCAATGTCGTTCTCACCCAGCTGATGAAACCTCCTTTTGAGCCACTGGATTCCTGCCATCTGAAGTACTTGACCTGGAAGGTCATTTTCTTGGTGGCAGTCACTTTAGCTCGCAGAGTCAGTGAGCTTCAAGCCTTGGTAGCTCACGCTCCTTATACCAAATTTCATCATAACAGAGTAGTCCTCCGCACTCACCCTAAGTTCTTGCCGAAGGTGTTGTCGAAGTTCCATCTGAACCAGTCAATCGTCTTGCCAACATTCTTTCCCCGTCCTCATACCCGCCCTGCTGAACGTCAGCTGCACATATTGGACTGCAAGCAAGCATTGGCCTTCTACCTGGAGTGGACAAAGCCCCTTCAGACAGTCCGCCCAATTTATTTTGATCCCAAAAGAAGGGGAGTGGCTGTGGGGAAACGCACCATATCCAATTGGCTAGCAGATTTCATTTCCTTCACTTACGCCCAGGCTGGGCTGACTCTTGAGTGTCATGTCACTGCTCATAGTGTTAGAACCGTGGCAGTGTCAGTGGCCCACTTGAAGTCAGCCACTATTGAAGAGATTTGCAAGGCTGCGACGTGTTCATCCGTCCACACATTCACATCTCATTACTGCTTCCAGCAGGATACCTGACGTGACAGTCGGTTTGGGCAGGCGGTGCTGCAGAATCTGTTTGGGATTTAGAATCCAACTCCGTCCCCTAGGCCTATTTTTGTTCTGTTCAGGGTGCACTCTCAGTTAGTTAATTTGTAGGTCACTCTCAGTCATGTCCTCGCTGTTGCGAGGCCCAATTTCCGATGTTTGTTGTTTTGAGTGAGCCTGTGGGCTAGGAATATCCCATATTTGAGAAGAAGCAGCCTGCTTGTCCTCGGAGAAAGCGAAACTACATACCTGTAGAAGGTATTCTCCGAGGACAGCAGGCTGATTGTTCTCACGAACCTGCCCACCTCCCCTTTGGAGTTGTCTCTTCCCTTTTCTTGCTAATTACTGGACTGAAGAGCACGCTCTCATGCGGGTGGGAAGACGGTCGCGTATGCGCGTCGTGCATAAGCACGCGAGGACTAGCAAACATTTGTTGCTAGGAAGATCTCCGATCTGGGGCTGCCGATGGACGTCACCCACATGTGAGAACAATCAGCTTGCTGTCCTCGGAAAATATCTTCTACAGGTATGTAGCTTTCGCTTTGTTGTACTTTATAATAATGTATGGCATAATTACATATTCCAACCTGTAAAGCGTATACATTTATTATCCAAACAGAATGACTTGGCTTGTAAATTTCCACATTTTAACATTTGTTTTAATGTCACGCTCATTTTTGTTTAACATCAACTCGTTTTCTCACCAATTTTTTGTCATTTTTATTCATTTATTCCAACAATGTGTATCCTATATTCATTTTTGACATTTTTAAATCACATAAGGGCTCTAGAATTCATGATCTTTTCCACACACTTCTTATTTTTTCATTATGTGACTTGTAAAACAGGGTCCTCACCATTCAGTATCTTACTTTTGTCTATACATCACCATTATTCATGTCATCACTTCACACTTATAACTTTATTTTAAATTTATGGTTTTAGTTTCTTTTAATTTTCTTTGAAACACCACACACACATGGTACATTTCAGTTAGTTCTGCTGATACTCGCACACAACCAGCTGGCGGTGGCTTTAAAAAAATGAGATAGGCATAGCAACATACTTTTGTGCAGATATCTCTTATCTCCTTCACCACAAGGGTTTGTTCTTTCACATCATCTTTTCACTTTCATGACTCTACCAAGCTAAGGCACACATTTTATTGCACCCCTAGCTCTCCTACATGCATTACATTGCTCTACTTCAACATTTGTTTTAAGCTTTTTTTCATCCCTCCGATAGAACAGTAGGGCTACATTTTCAAACACTGTCTCAAACAACAGAGACTCACATTTTTTAATATACTTCCTCATACATTCCAGGGATTAGCAAAGCTTTACATTATGTTCCAAACACCAGACTTACATATATTTCTATTTTTATCCACTAATTTTATTCCCTATGACACGTCAAACTTTCCATATTCATGATTTACATGTCACTGTTACGTTGGCTTTGCTATTTAATCGATGTATTTGTTGAGTTAAGGACAAATCAAGACCAGGCATACATATGAAGTATCGCATATCATATGTAATGAGTCCATCTTGTTGGCAGCGTGGATGGATCTGATGTCTTCTACTATGTTACATATTCACAGAGATTTGTTTCATTTTCTCTCTCATCTGCAATGACTACCATTGCTGCCACTACTATCTCTCCACACAAAACGAGCTTGCGGAGCTACTGCTAGTGATATGCAACTTATCCTTAAAATCGAGCGTGGTACCGGAAGACTGGAGGATGGCCAATGTAACGCCCATTTTTAAAAAAGGCTCCAGGGGAGATCCGGGAAATTATAGACCGGTGAGTCTGACGTCGGTGCCGGGGAAAATGGTAGAGGCTATTATTAAAAACAAAATTACAGAGCACATCCGAGGACATGGATTACTGAGACCAAGTCAGCATGGCTTTTGTGTGGGGAAATCTTGCCTGACCAATTTACTTCAATTCTTTGAAGGAGTGAACAAACATGTGGACAAAGGGGAGTCGGTTGATATTGTGTATCTGGATTTTCAAAAGGCGTTTGACAAGGTACCTCATGAAAGGCTACAAAGGAAATTGGAGGGTCATGGGATAGGAGGAAATGTCCTATTGTGGATTAAAAACTGGTTGAAGGATAGGAAACAGAGAGTGGGGTTAAATGGGCAGTATTCACAATGGAGAAGGGTAGTTAGTGGGGTTCCTCAGGGGTCCGTGCTAGGACCGCTGCTTTTTAATATATTTATAAATGATTTAGAGATGGGAGTAACTAGCGAGGTAATTAAATTTGCTGATGACACAAAGTTATTCAAAGTCGTTAAATCGCGACAGGATTGTGAAAAATTACAAGAGGACCTTACGAGACTGGGAGACGGGGCGGCTAAATGGCAGATGATGTTTAATGTGAGCAAGTGCAAGGTGATGCATATGGGAAAAAAGAACCCGAATTATAGATACGTCATGCAAGGTTCCACGTTAGGAGTTACGGACCAAGAAAGGGATCTGGGTGTCGTCGTCGATAACACACTGAAACCTTCTGCTCAATGTGCTGCTGCGGCTAAGAAAGCGAATAGAATGTTGGGTATTATTAGGAAAGGTATGGAAAACAGGTGTGAGGATGTTATAATGCCGTTGTATCGCTCCATGGTGCGACCGCACCTTGAGTATTGTGTTCAATTCTGGTTGCTGCATCTCAAGAAAGATATAGTAGAATTGGAAAAGGTGCAGCGAAGGGCGACTAAAATGATAGCGGGGATGGGACGACTTCCCTATGAAGAAAGACTAAGGAGGCTAGGGCTATACAGCTTGGAGAAGAGACGGCTGAGGGGAGACATGATAGAGGTATATAAAATAATGAGTGGAGTGGAACAGGTGGATGTGAAGCGTTTGTTCACGCTTTCCAAAAATACTAGGACTAGGGGGCATGCGATGAAACTACAGTGTAGTAAATTAAAACAAATCGGAGAAAATGTTTGTTCACCCAACGTGTAATTAAACTCTGGAATTCGTTGCCGGAGAAAGTGGTGAAGGCGGTTAGCTTAGCAGAGTTTAAAAAGGGGTTGGACGGTTTCCTAAAGGACAAGTCCATAAACCGCTACTAAACGGACTTGGAAAAATCCAAAATTCCAGGAATAACATGTATAGAATGTTTGTACGTTTGGGAAGCTTGCCAGGTGCTCTTGGCCTGGATTGGCCGCTCTCATGGACAGGATGTTGGGCTCGATGGACCCTTGGTCTTTTCCCAGTATGGCATTACTTATGTACTTATGTACTTATATGTAAGCAGAAGTATCCATGTATACCCTGGAGAAAAGGAGAAACAGGGGTGATATGATACAAACTGCCCTTCACCCATGATCTCTTCATCTCTCGTTCCCTCCAACTGCTCGCCCTAAGTGAAACCTGGCTCTCCCCTGACGACTCTGCCTCAGTCGCGGCCCTCTGTCATGGAGGCTATCTCTTCTCCCACACTCCCCGCCCAGATGGCCGCGGTGGAGGCGTCGGGCTACTTCTCTCACCCTCCTGTAGTTTCCAACCCCTCCTCCTACCGCAGTCTCACTGCTTCTCGTCCTTCGAAGCTCACTCCATCCGGCTATTCTACCCATTACCACTCAGAGTTGCAGTCATCTACCGCCCCCCTGACAAGCCCCTCTCTTCATTTCTTACTGACTTCGATGCTTGGCTCACCGTCTTTCTTGATCCCGCATCTCCATCCCTCATTCTTGGTGATTTTAACATTCACGTTGACAACCCATCCAATTCCTACGCTTCTAAATTCCTCACTCTGATATCCTCCTTTAACCTCCGACTATGCTCTACCACCCCTACTCACCGTGATGGCCATTGTCTCGACCTCGTTCTCGTCTCTTCCTGCTCACCTTCCAATTTCTGCACCTCAGTCCTTCCTATCTCAGATCATCACCTAATCACCCTCACACTTCATCACCCTCCCCCTCAACCTCACCCAAGTATAACCACGGCCTTCAGGAATCTCCAAGCTGTCGACCCCCCTACCCTATCCTCTCACATCTCCAATCTCTTCCCTTCCATCTTGTCTTCTGAATCTGTCGACACGGCTGTCTCTACCTACAATGAAACTCTCTCCACTGTTCTGGATACCCTAGCACCATCTGTCTCTCGCCCCACTAAGCGCACTAATCCTCAGCCCTGGTTAACCCCTTGCATCCGTTACCTTCGCTCCTGCACCCGATCTGCTGAAGGACTCTGGAGGAAATCTCGCACCCTATCAGACTTCACCTATTACAAATTCATGCTATCCTCCTTCCAGTCCTCCCTATTCCTTGCCAAACAGGAATATTATTCTCAATTAACCAATTCTCTTGGCTCCAACCCTCGTCGCCTCTTCACCACCCTCATCTCCCTACTTAAAGTACCCTCCGCTCCCACCCCCCCCTCACTCTCTCCTCAAACACTAGCTGAACACTTCCGCGATAAAGTGCAGAAGATTAACCTTGAATTCACTTCCAAGCCTTCTCCTCCCTGTGACTTCTTAACCCACTCCCTCAACCAACCTAACCCGGCCTCCTTTTCCTCCTTCCCTGAGATCACCGAAGAGGAAACTGCACGCCTTCTTTCTTCCTATAAGTGCACCACCTCTTCCTCGGATCCCATTCCCACCAATCTGCTTACCAACATCTCTCCTACAGTTAACCCCTCAATCTGTCACATCCTCAACCTCTCTCTCTCTCCACTGCTACTGTCCCTGACACCTTCAAGCACGCAGTAGTCACACCACTTCTCAAAAAACCATCACTTGACCCCACCTGTCCCTCCAACTACCGCCCCATCTCTCTTCTACCCTTCCTCTCCAAATTACTTGAACGTGCTGTCCACAGCCGTTGCCTTGACTTCCTCTCCTCTCAGGCTGTCCTCGACCCGCTTCAATCTGGCTTTCGCCCACTACACTCGACAGAAACAGCACTCTCTAAGGTCTGCAATGACCTGTTCCTTGCCAAATCCAAAGGCCATTATTTCATCCTCATCCTCCTCGACCTATCCTCCGCCTTTGATACCGTCAATCATAATTTACTTCTTGACACACTGTCCTCATTTGGGTTCCAGGGCTCCGTCCTCTCCTGGTTCTCCTCGTATCTTTCCCAATGCACCTTCAGAGTATCTTCTAATGGCTCCTCTTCCACCCCCGTCCCGCTCTCTGTTGGGGTTCCTCAAGGATCTGTCCTTGGACCGCTTCTCTTCTCGATATACACCTCTTCCCTAGGCTCGTTGATCTCATCACATGGTTTCCAGTACCATCTCTATGCCGATGACACCCAGCTTTACCTCTCCACTCCCGACATCACAGTTGAAACCCAGGCCAAAGTTTCAGCCTGCCTTTCCGACATCGCTGCCTGGATGTCCAACCGGCATCTGAAACTGAACATGGCAAAGACTGAGCTCCTTATCTTTCCACCCAAACCCTCTTCTCCTCTTCCCCCACTTTCCGTCTCTGTTGACAACACCCTCATCCTCCCCGTCTCTTCAGCACGCAATCTCGGAGTCATCTTCGATTCCTCCCTCTCCTTCTCTGCCCATATCCAGCAGACAGCTAAGACCTGTCGCTTCTTCCTCTATAATATTAGCAAAATTTGCCCATTCCTCTCTGAACAAACCACCCGAACCCTCGTCTACTCGCTCGTTACCTCTCGTCTTGACTATTGCAACCTTCTCCTTGCTGGCCTCCCGCTTAGCCACCTATCCCCCCTTCAATCTGTCCAAAATTCCGCCGCACGTCTTATCTACCGCGTGAACCGATACTCTCATATCACCCCTCTCCTCAAGTCGCTTCACTGGCTCCCAATCCACTTCCGTATACAGTTCAAGCTTCTCCTATTGACCTTCAAGTGCATTCAATCTGCTGCCCCCCATTACCTCTCTACCCTCCTCTCCCCGTATATTCTGTTTTTAATCTACCCCTCTATAGACCCCCGTGGGACCCTTCCACACGGAGGTGTACAGAGGGTCTGTTCTTCTATGATCTTGTGGACCGCCTCCCTGAATTCCTGTGAGACCCCTTCCCATGGGTATCGCTGTTGGGGAGGCATCAGAAGGCGCAGTTCAAGTCTAATTCCCATGACCACAGCTTTCTGTCTATTTGGATCTAAATGAATCTTTGGCTATTTATGTTCCCACATAAATTCTATGAAAAGTCTATAAAACTGTTTCAGTGAGAAATCTTACTTGTGTGTGTGTGTTAGTTTGTAAAACAGATAGAAGATAGAGAATAAATTGAAGCAAGGACAGAAACAGTGTAGTTAAAGAAATAGTCTTTTTATTCTTACCAAATCAGACTTTAATCAGGTACATTCAGCAGACAGATTCTGGGTTCAACTGGCCAGAGCCCTGCCCTCTAGGACGCGTTGGGGAAAATCGTTCCAACGAGGGCTTGCATGCACCCTGCTTTTATACAATTTGGTCACCATACAAGTCTATGGAGAGGGATTTTTTTTCTAATGTTGCTTAATCAGTGAGTCATACTCTACCACCGGTCAGGTGGCCATCTCTCCTTTCCGTTTCAGCTATTGCAAGTTATTGTGCAATTTCCCCTTTTGTCAACATCTCCCTAGATACGGACATCCAAACATGGACAAATCTGTCTCATATCATCTTGTGATCTGGGTGCCATCTTCTAAAGACAGACTCCGTGTTATGAACCAAACTTCTTATCATTTCTGTCTTTAATTTCTGCATCATGTGTGTTACACTCAATTTGGAAGTTGCACCAGGTTTCATTAGAACTCACCAAGCAGTCCTGCTCTTGCAGGCTCTCTGCTATAAGGCCATCAACTGCTTCTCAGGCCTAGGCAGTGCTTTTCAACTGTTTCAAGCTATGCAGCTTGGCCCACCACTATTCCAGTGGATAGGTCTTAAACTAGAACACACATTAACCTGCAGGAAAAGCAAGTCCTTGCTCAGCCAGTCATAGATTTTTAAACCTAGCTGGTATTTTTACAGCCTGAGTCCTAAAATCTGGCCTTCCACCCTTCCGGTGGGCATCCAGTGAGGGCCTCTTGCTGTACTATAATTATACATTCCCCACTTGTTACCCCAGCAGCTGGGGGTGACACAAAACTAGTTTGTCACTATCTATTCCAGAAGGTGCCAAACTATCAAACGAGAGGACGAGTTTTGCTCTTATGGATTGCTAGCAGATATTATGCAAGACAGGAAACTTCATTCTCAGGTGGTATATTTTTGGGCATATGGAATTCCCTTTATATTACCCCACCCCTTGGGCTTAATCCTGATGTCATCTCTCTTGAGGTTTTATGAATGGGACAAATCCATGAGTTCATCTACAAAATCCCATGAAGTATAGGTATGCGGGTAATAGCAATTTCAGGTGGATCATACTAATAAACACTTTCAGGTTTTTCTATGGCTTCTATTATATCTGCTGCATAGTGCATGGGGAGATAATCTAATGTATCTATCTCAGTGGTCCTCGGAAGGAATAGTGGTTTTGATTAAGCATTGTTATGGTGGCTCAACAAATATATGGTTAGCACTCAGATTGCAGGCTGTTTTAGGTTGTAGGTATTCAGAATCCTTAAACAGGTCGGAATGCCTGGACCTTACTATTACTCATCATTAGCATCCAATCATGAGCACTAAAAAGTGGATAGCAAGTATGAGGTTGCCTCATACAGCAAAAAGGGTCAATCCTAGGAAAATTTATATTAACAAAGGTCATGCATGGATTTTGACATATGCATAATGACCTGGAAGTATGGGAAGCATTTTATATATATCCGTTACCCCACTTGGAGCCTAGTCAAACCTACAGAAAGACATGCAGCTTAAGTAAGCCTACACCAAAGTTAAACAATTGCATAACTGGTTGATACTAACAGGGATATCTTAGCAAGTATTAGGGTTTGATGTTACCCCTGTATCTGAGCAATATCAACTTCAATTTAAATTACATAAACAGAAATAACGGGGAAACTCTTAGAAAAACAATTAGAACAATAAAGGAAATAATAGGAAAATAAAAATAAAACCTTTTCAATATTGTTTTATTGGCCCTCTGTAGACCCCTGTCTGAGTTTTCCACACGGATGTGTATAGAGGGTCTGTTCTTCTATGATCTTGTAGACCGCCTGCCTAAATTCCAGTGAAACCCCTTGGCAGGGGTATCGACGCTGGGGAGGCATCAGAAGGTGCAGTTCAAATCTAATTCCCATTACCACGGCTTTCTGTCTATCTGGATCAAAATAAATCCTTGGCCATTTATGTTCCCACATTAAATCTATGTAAGTGAGAGAGAAGGAATCTAACTTATGTGTTTGTGGGTGGTATTCAGTGAAATAGGTGAATGACAGAAAATAGAATGAAATAAAGACTGAAACCAGTTAGTGAAAGAATTACTTATTTATTCTTACCCTCAAATAGGGACTTCAGTCAGGTACAGACATTGGACAGATTCTGGACAGAGCGTTGCTGCTTCCAAGGTGTTGGGGAAAAGTTCCAACGATCTGCCAAAATCTCTTCTCTTTTATAGGCGCAGGTCTACATGCAAGTCAATGGCAAGACCCCTGTTTTTTTCTTAATATTGCCCAACCTCTGATTCACACTTTCCTTTCCGGCAGGTGCCCATCTGTACCCACCTCTTCTTTCCGTTTTAGCTATTGCAAGATTTCCGTTATTGTCAATAACATGTTTTTCTTGTTACAAAAATATCTGCACATGATTGTGACATTTCCGCTTTTGTCAACACTTGTTTTTCTCCCTCTTGGTACAAAAATATCTCAATACTAGCATTTCAGTTTCATATCATCTTTCATATCATCTTATGATCTGAGTGCCATCTTATAGAAACACAGACTTCATTTTAAAAACCAAACTTCATCCATTTTTGTCCATTATTTCTACATCTTAGGTGTTATGTTCAATTTGACAGTTCTACCAGATTTTGTTAAGACCCATCATGCAGGCCTGCTTTTGCAGGTTCCCATCTATAAGGCCATTGGTGGGCTTTCAGGCCTAGTCAGGGCTGCTCAGCTGGCCAAAGCCCAGTAACTTGGCCCACCACCATTCCAGTGGATAGGCCTCAAGCTACAACACATATTAACATTCCCCTCTTCACCCTATCCCATAGGGTGACACCAGGGTTAACGTACCATGGTACCATCCATTCCAGAAGGTATCCTATTCAATTATAGATGAGTCTAATTGAAAGCTGGTATAGTCTGATTTGTTTGAATCAAAGTGATAACATAGGCACTACTTCGGTAACATACTATAACTACAACAATAATATTTCTAAACCTATTAATATGCAGGTTCAATCTTACTCTTACATATATGGAGATATATATATTAATAACAATCAATAATTCTTTGGTTATATACTGATTATATCTTGAGTATACATTTGCATAGATTATATAGTCATACCGATTATTGATTACATTCTTTCATCAGTCTTAACACTATTATATTGCATCCCTGTGTGCTTTTACATAATTATACTGTTGCAGACATTTCTATAGTGTCTCTAGCATTCGCATAGCGATTGGTCCATCTCATAGGGAAATAAAACAAAATATGAATCTATAATGTCCATAAACAGCAACAGTAAATCTCAAATTAAGTATCCGTTCTGAATTCTCTTTCATCGATCATGGTTGAGGCGGTGGAAGCGCTGAAGAATCTGGACGGAGATCTGGGTTTTCAGGCTGGCCTGCTGAAGGAAGTGGCCGGTCTTGAGATGGTTAGGCTGGTAACATCTGGTTCTGCGGCTGAGTAAACCCGTATATCTTTCACATGGACCCAAAACTTGTGGTCCAGTAGTTTGCAAGGTGTAAAGATTATTGCCACAACCTTGGGGGATCTAACATCATTTGGGCCTGGATAGATCTTGAAGACATACTTGTGGTGTACAAACTTGGATCTTTCCATGTCTTTATTCTAGGCATGCACCATCATAATCAGTCCATCAAGAGTCAGAGGCTGGCAAAGGAATAAGCAAAATAACTGTATGCCTGAATGATACATTGCTATATCTTGGTGGGCATAATCAGTGTGAATTGAATAAGCAAAAAGGGAAACCATAAGGGTACAATAACGAAAAGCCAATTTACATAAATAGCAATAGTATATATGAAATTATATCTCCTGATTGATAGGGGTCAGAGCTTCAACTTCAACCCTCTTAATCCTAGGAATTGGGATTTGCATAATATATCCCCATTTCTGGCTTGCATAATGTGCAAGACAGATAGGTAATTATTATGAAGAGATGATCAAATAACAATGGTAAAGTATATGGAACAAAAGAAAAGGGTACAAAAAAAACCCAACAATAAAAATTGATTGTTCGAGTTATTGATGTATGGAGGGTCAGGAATATGGTGAACAAAAATAGGCAAAAGGCACGGATAATGCGTTGCAATCTATGGCCAGTAGGTATGGAATCTTCACCTGCGATGACTACCATTCACCAAGGGTTGGGCCCTCAGCTGCAGGAGGCCAGCAGGACTTACGAGCTAGATGAAGGGTAGAGGCCAAAGCTTCTTGCAACTCCAGTCAGTGGAGAGCCTGTCTCTTTTGCTCATGGACCAATTGATGCATATGTTGAAACTCACGCTCAATAATGTTTCGTATCTCACACCAGGTAATGTTGGGGTCTGTGCATCTGTCCTTTAATTTAGCGATTCTTTGATGCAACATAGCCTTCAGATCAGATACATTATTGGGTAGCTCTTCTTTGCTAGCAGTCGTCTCCTCGGTGAGGGACGTCAACGGAATTCCTGTATCCATCTGGGGAAAGGCAAAACTTAAACAGACCAGTAGTGCAATTTATGTGGTAAATTTATTGAAAGAAGTCATAATGCTAGCAGGGGTCATGAAGAACCATTGCGTAAATACAAGAATTAGAAAACGAGCCTATTTCAGACAAGGGGTTACGAGGCGGGTCGTGGGTATAAATGGGGGCCAGGAAGGAGGCAGGGTAAGAAACAAAGCATCGAGAATAAAAAAATAAAAAAAAAAATTTTAGAAAACCACCCTGAAGGGTGTAAGGTAAAAATAGGCTTACAAAAAAAATAAAGTAAAAAATAAAAATAAAACAAAATATTATACATCTGAATTGCAGCAAGGCATATTCAGATGGCAATGCAAGAAAAAGGTTCCTTGAAAAAGACAAATGGAAGAAAAAAAAAAATATTCAAAAGTGCAGACACCCTTGATTGACCTTCACATAGAGTTTAAGTAACCCTTTTCAAGCAGTCAAAGAAGTAGGAAGAAGCATATCGCTTCAAGACAAAACCACCACGTGTCAAGAGTTAGTTGAAGCAAGGTGTTAGTTAAATACACAAAGCATGAATTCCAGGACCGCTGCATACAAATAGTTTACACCAGTTTTTCTCACAATCACTCGCAGTGAAAGACAGAGAGATAAAAAGCGCAATAGTTGGCATTCCAGGGGTTATTGTGATAACCTGTTTTAAATAGAAAGGAATCAGAAAGTGGAGTGCATAATTTTCCTTATTTATGTCTGAAAGCTTCACCAATTCTCTGTTCAAGAATACTACAAAATCTATGATCAGCACAAAATGTTCCCCCAAATGGCCAGTTCAAGGGAATATTTCTCACATTTATTCCATATAACGGATAATGGTTATGAAATATTTCTTCTTTCTTAGACAAGGAAATAATGAAAAGTTTTCAGATATCACACACACCATAAAGAGATTTCAAAAATGAAGGCTTTATATTCATGAAAAAACTAAAGAAGTGAATGTCACATCAATTTAAACAGCGCAACAGTCAAAGCAGTAAACATTTTAACAATGAGCAATACACAGCTTTTATTTAAAAGGGATCCCGTATAAAGTAAAATGGCATAAATAAGTCAGTAAAGGTATATATATAAAAAACATAAAATGAATATCCTCTGGGGATCGCTCATCCCTGCAGTTGATAAGAACTCCCCAGAGAAGGTATGCATAAAAGCAACTAAATAACTTGCTGACTCAGTTAAGTCATTGTATGGTACCATAAATATACACTTGCAATGAAAGCTAGAGAAATATAAAATAAAGACATGTCACCTGTAATAGAAACAGAAACATCACACCAACACATATACAGAGAAATGGTTTCTGGATACTAAATGAGGAGCTGAGTAGTATGAGTAACTGAGAGCAACAAAATCAGATCGGGTTCGGATTACGCCTAGTCATTATGGGGTGGGTAATATTGTTCCCTAGGTCTGTGGTCACTGCAGATGGCGTTGATCCGGGTTCCCCAAAGGGAATGACTGCCGTACTGGAAGATCGTGACGGACCTGCGGTTTTTTAAATCTATATGGCTGCGTCTGAGGGCATTCGGCAGCAAAATGGCCGTATTGATGACAACGATAGCACTGGACATCTGGAAAGCGATCAGGACTAGGGCCAGAATGGTAGTCTCTAGGTCGTCTATTAGTGATGGGTGGGCCTTTTTCAAGTTGAGACCGGCGGCCACGATTATCAGGGTAATCATTCCTACAGTCTTGGCGATGTGGGTTATCTAGCGAGGGGAGGTCACTCGGTCGCCTGCGGTCTGTCTGTGGCTGTCGTATCTGCATCCGGGAGACACGTAGCGATGGGGAGTCTGAAGGAGGTTGACGGTATTGACTATGAGGAAGGTGCCGGCATGGATATTCCATGGCGTAATGTCCCAATTGGACACAACGGTTGCACTGTACTTCAGCTCGGTGACTGGGAGTAGGCTGAGAGCGATAGTCCCGGCACTGATTGTTACCTCTAGGAGCATTGGAGTTATGTGGAATGAGTGAATCGGCTCTTGCAGGGGGCCGTCTACTAGGCCGCGGATTAAGATTGACCTCACCAGGTATCAATAACGATGTCAGATCGACAGTGTCTGGGATCACGTGATCAGTAATAGTCGATACCCATCTACTGAGAATCTGATAGTGGAGATGACGGGTGGAATCGGGTGTGTATGTGTAAATAAAGTCTAATAACCTTTTCAGAATTTTGGTATTAAAGGTGCCCTTACGGGGCCACGAGAGTCCAGGCTGAAACTTATTCCAGGAATGCCATATTTGGCAAAACTTTATAAGATTTATGTGGTCTCCTGGGAAGTGATTTATCACTATCTCAAGAGGCAGCATAATGAATTGGGTACCAGAACTCTGGTATGGTAGAACACCAATATCTGGGTTGTGTCAAATTGTACTGGCAAATCTAGTCTTATAAAACACCTATATCACTACTATCTATCACTATTATCTCCACAAGAAATCCGAATATAAAATTGCCAATAGAAATCCGACTATGAATACAACTAAAAATCACCAACTCCGTAGGTTATCACAACTAACGTGACAATGAACTACAGGTACACGGAGGAAATCCGAAAGGTCACTCCAACGTCTCGGTGGCGATACCTTAACGGCACACCCCCACTACTGTGAACCCTGCGCTGGGTAGACAGATATAAGGCGGGGGACACGCACCGCGCAAAATCTATGCTAAAGGACTCAAATGTCCGTTCCGTCATTCCCTAACTACTCTAACCATGCTTGCTAAATTCCCTACATTATTTATGACGGAATCTGGGTTAGTACCTAAGCTATATCCAAGTATTTACATGTCCCTAAAACTATGTTTGTGTTAGTCCCCTAGCTGTATCTAAACCCCTAACAATTCCTAACTAGGCACTGTCACCTACCATAGGGACAACACAAGAATTTGCTCCTCAGCAAGTGGAAGCCCCGCAGAGCATCAGTCCCTGAACTCTATCTAACTGTTTCTACACTATATCAAACATCTTATGTATCTTCTGTAATAACTCCAAAAAAACTCTTATGTATCTTCAGTAATAAATCCAATAACTCTTACGTATCCTTCATAACTCAAATATCTTTTAATGTCTAGACCTTATGTAGTCTGTCCAAAGAAATAGGAACTCACTCCAACATCAAAGTACTTGTACAAGATTTAACTACTCACAAAATGGATGGTAAAGGAATCCCCATAATTTGGAGAGACAGAGAACTAACATTTGCTCACAACCCAATATAAGCGTTAAAATTAGCAAAAGTATTAAAGAAAAAAGTCTGAAGAGTAGGGATTATACATAGTCAAGAGCCCCATAAACGCATCATTGACCTATACACACCCCCAGTTAACGTTCCTAAGTGTTCTAGACTCAGAAATCCAGGATATACCCTGCCGGAATTAGGACAGGCACCCTCCCGACTAATCTCTAGATCAGTAGTTAAACCCAAGCAACTGATCGACACCAGCTATAAGTATATCCAAGGGGGCCAGATATGCCAGTTACGCAAAATCAAACACCTCACTAGAGGACACCTTAAAACAGGTGTATATTCCAAAATCTATATTTTTAGTTACTGTCACCCCAACCACGGTTAACCTGCCTATGGCAGATATTAGTCCCAATATGGGGTGTTTTACCGCAATCCCAGCCAGTACCAGTAATTGTCAATTGTTCTAACTTATTGCAAGATAAAGATATAGAAATAGAAAAGGTATAGAGTATAGGGAATTGAAGTAAAAATTTCCCAACTTTAAATTACAAAATGTAAACAAGGACCTGGCAATAATCTCCAGCCTGTAACAGCAGAGCTTGGCATCATGTCTGTATATTTACATATATGAGGGACGAACTGTAGGGCACCTTAAGGGCGGCAGCCGATTCTGAAGACTTTAAGGATCCAGCTGCGAAATAAAAATAAAGTGTACATATTATATGGTAAAAACTGGGCCTACCTAATTTGTAATGTAAGGCAGATAATAAACTGTAAAGTTATGTTGGGAGCTGTGTATGGAAACAAAATATAGACATTAAACAAGACATGATACTTCTACATACTATAATAAGAGTAACATATATGTTACTGAAACACCGATTTCGAGCTATACCTCTAGAATAAATAAAATAAAGGTAAATACATATTAAATGCTTTTGGGGCGGCTACCGGATAGGTTGGAAGTAGCATCTAAACAGGAAAATATAAGAGAAGCATATAATGCAATAAATTGTGAAACAGGACACCAGAATCGTGGTGCAAATATGACAAGTTCATACCCATAAATATGACAAATTAATACCCATACACTCAGAAAAGGAACATAGTAAACAAAATGAACCCGAATGCGATGGCAGGAAGCTTTTGTGCCTAAACAGGTGAAAGGGAACAAAAACAAATTAAAACATGTGATTCTTACACCAAGAACTTCTAATGATACGGCATAAAACATACATACTAATCAGTGACTGAAATGATATGTCTAAATGATGACAAGCAGGACAGCTGCAGCATTAGAAGGAAAGAGAAGGTGGGTTGGGCTATAAAGAACCAACAGGAAATAACTACTAGGTGGGCCCACCCTTGGCTACGCCACTGGTTAGAAGTGTCATCTTTGACTCCTCCCTCTCCTTCTCTGCGCATATCCAGCAGATAGCCAAGACCTGTCGCTTCTTCCTCTTTAACATCAGCAAAATTCGCCCTCTCCTCTCTGAACACACCACCCGAACCCTCGTCCACGCTCTCATTACCTCTCGCCTTGACTACTGCAACTTACTCCTCACCGGCCTTCCACTTAGCCATCTATCCCCCCTTCAATCTGTTCAGAACTCTGCTGCACGTCTTATATTCCGCCAGAACCGATATACTCATATCACCCCTCTCCTCAAGTCACTTCATTGGCTTCCAATCAGATACCGCATTCAATTCAAGCTCCTCTTTCTTACCTACAAATGCACTCAGTCTGCCGCCCCTCATTACCTTTCTACCCTCATTTCCCCTTACGTTCCCACCCGAAACCTCCGTTCACAGGACAAATCCCTCCTCTCTGTACCCTTCTCCACCACTGCCAACTCCAGGCTCCGCTCATTCTGCCTCGCCTCACCCTATGCTTGGAACAACCTTCCTGAGCCCATACGCCAAGCCCCCTCCCTGCCCATCTTCAAGTCTCTGCTTAAAACCCACCTCTTCATTGCCGCGTTCGGCACCTAACTCTTACCGTTCAGTAAATCCAGACTGCCCCAATTTGACCGTTCACTTGTCTACTAGATTGTAAGCTCTTTTGAGCAGGGACTGTCCCTCTATGTTAAATTGTACAGCGCTGCGTAACCCTAGTAGCGCTTTAGAAATGTTAAGTAGTAGTAGTAGTAGTAGTATTCTCATGGCACGCAGCCATCATCTTCTCAACAGGAAAGGTAAAACTTATTTTATATGCATATCTATTAAGGTAAAAGCAAGAAATGCTTCTATATAGTACATAATACTTCTACTATCATATAAGTTATACAAGGGGTTATCTAGCTCTTAATGTAACAATACACCATTGTAATTTCATGTGACTTCCTGTGTTGGATCCTAGTTCACAATGCTGTCGAGTAAAAACAGAAAACTTGTTATAAAGACTTACACAATTTAATTCTTTATAAAACCATATTATTTAAAAGTGATTGTCATTCTCAAAACGTGGAAATATTCATCAGGAAACATTATAACATAACTCATTACTGCAAGTGTTTAAAATAAGCCAGTCCAGGCTGTATGCACTCGGAGGACGAAAACCGCAATGCAAGCGAGGAAGTGCAGTATTTCCTGTAGATAACGTTATAATATAGTCAGGCTCACCGGTTATTAAAATTATCAAAAAGCATCCTTCAAATGAGACTTAAATATGAGGACAATTTATAATTCTGACAATCTATAATACTGTTCAAAACCAGGATTCAAAAACCCATGTTTCCTTAAGATAAGCAGACTTGTGGTATTATTTAAAGTCAAACCATTAACTAACACGATAGTACGGTGCTGGGGCTGTAACTTATATTTCTTTTAAACGAGTACGCCATTAAAACAGAGCACAAGAAACCAGAACTATATGAGTATCGGAAATGCAAAGCATATGAGAATTTTATCTAGAGAGTGAATAAGATCCCCTCATATCTAACGCAGTATAACACAAACAGTAAAATGTCCATAGATAGTACAAGCAATAGAAGCTGATGGGCGGGGACAGCATAGCGCCTAGCTTATAACGAGAGCAGGATATAATCTATATAGTGTCTAAACAGCAAACTGTAAAGGTATATTTCCTAATCATGTCACAAGAAAGCCCCATTTCAAACTACAAATTCAGGAAAACCTCAGCAATTATATATGAAATTACCAAAAGCAAATGTCAAATAGGAAAATAAATGACAAACCTTAAGCATTATTAATTAAAAGTATAACATTGTCCCAAAACAAATTGTAAATTAAAAGGGTGTGATAACAGCTACTAGGACAAGTACAAATTTAAAATTACAACTGAAAATAGTAGCCAATAGACAATCAAAATTAAAAAGGAATACATTTCACAGTAGCAACTATACAGGAGCAATTAACAAGGACAAGCCAATAGAATAGCGACTATGAAATATCATTAGTTATATTTTATTTGACACCCAGTGGATTAAACACGCAAAAGCAATAAAAAAGTGAGTTATGCAGGGGACGAATACAAAACGGAGGCAGAAGGCGTATCTGAGGTGTGGAGTTACGCCCAGGGCTACGCCCATAATGGGTGGAGAGGAAGGAGAAGAAAAAGCATTAATCAGACCGAAAGATGGCCGTATACTTTGATAGCCAGCCATAAGTTACAGTATAAAGTACTGACAATACATGAAGGAGAAGAGCATGCTTCTGAAGTCCAGATAGCTTAGAAAAACAAGTCACAGAGCCAGGGGACAGGAGAATGCTGTATAATGGCCAAGAGACCTTTTGCAAGGAGAAAATATAGGTGGAAGTGAGATAAATTTAACAGTCTTACAGCCGAGGCTGTGACAGGAGAAGCAGTAACAACGGGAGCTTAAGGCAGACAACTGTCAGGATTAGTGCAGGACTTTTGGGACTTTTAGCAAAGACAAAATACAAAAGGTAGAAGACTTAGAGCGTAGTAACAGTTTCATATATAGTGAGTATGACAGAAAGGTGCCGAAAGTGGCAGAGACGGGGTCTATGCAGCGAAAATTAAACCCGGAAGTGCAGCTAAAGTGGCTACGGGGAACAGAGACGGAATACAGACCGGGACTTCTCAAGCGGAGATTTATAATATCATGAAAGTTTCAGACGGGGGTTTCCAAAGCAGGCAGGCATAGAAATAAGTGTGGTTTATCAAGTATAAAGCTGTATGACAGGAAGGAAGGGGGGGGGGGGAGAGAATGAGTGCCCATAGAGCCTGGCAGTAACAGAAAAATAAGGAAGCAAGACTTACTACGCAGTTTTAAACGTGAAGTAGGAAATGGCAACGTACAGATAAGAAGCTGGCAAAGAATTGTAAATCTTTCACAAAAACACATCAGGAAAGTTTCTAACAGGGATGGGGAGAAATCAATATTGGCCAGAAACAGAATCAGAGAGCATGAAAGGTAGAGGTTAAGTACCTCTCGGAGGTTTAAGTACAGCACAGAGGAAATGAGCCCAGATCTCTTGGAGGGCAGGGAAGGGACACTCCCTCCGTACGAGATGTAAAAGCAGAAGTGTATAGGCAGGAAAGGAGGTGGGGGCTCTGTGGGCTGTCAGTTTTAAAGAATAGTTCAGAAGAAGAGATGTAGGATTTCAGGGAACTGCAGTGAATCTACAGACAGGATTGTTGGAAACATAACGGGAATACACAGAATAGGCAAGTGAGACAGAAGGGAGGACGGAAATGAAGATACCCTCCTAATAAACAGTCTCTACAGAAACAGAGAGACAGAGGACAGATGGTGCAATCTGTGAGCGCAATGCCGCACAGAAGTACACCAAGAATAGAACAGATAAACACACGAAGAAAGTACATGCAGGTGACATAAAAACAAATAAGTAGGAAGATCACAAGAGCAACAGATAAAGGTGGACAGGAGAACAGGGAGAAAGAAATGGGCAACCGGGGCAGAGAGTACAAATACCCTAAATGAGGGCACAGGATATACGAGAGGACGGACAGAGTTCACTGACTGCGATAGGAAAGTATAACGGAAGGGAAATTGGCAGTGGCTTAAGCACAGGAAAGAGTGAAAACTAAGAGAGAGAAAACAGAATGCTGTAATAAGGGACATGAGAGACCGGGGAGGAAATTCAGGATCTTACATATCCCCAAGATCTACAGACAGATGGACATGGGGAAGGCGTAACAGAAAGAAAGCAATAGACGCCCCAAATAAACAAAAACACAGGGTCAGTTGCATTGAGAGGAGGACAGAGAATAAAGAAAGACAGTGATGGGACATCATAGAACCTTTACAGGCAAGAAAAGGACAGGAGAAGACAGAGAGGGCAAGTAGGAGAGGTACCAAGTGCAAGAGTCAGATAGAGACCGAAAATGTGAGTGGGAAGGAAAACAGGGAGTAGGACGCAGACAGAAACCCATCCAGAAAAGAAGAGGGTGAAAGACAAAGAGTAGGGGGTGAAATAGAAAACGCACAACCTCTAGGGATCGTAGAGCCAGAAGCTCGCATAAAGACCGATCCCAAGAATTGAACGTGAAATAAACAGCCAGCAAAACACGAGCTCGCAGTCTCCTGGACTCGTAGTAATGCACCAATCACGCAACAATCACACACTTGCACGCATCACGCAAATCAAAAATGGACAGAGTAGAAGAAAGACAAAGTAGGCATGTTGACATGGGACGGGGAGGGAAAAGAAGAAGGGGAAAAGCATAAGGTGAAAGGGAAGTCATGAGCAGCATCCCAAGTAGATCTTGGACGCATAGAATCTCCCCTCTTGCGGCCAAGAAGAGACACAAAAGAAAGGCAAAGGACAGGAAAGCTTGGAACATGGAATAAGACTTAAGCGGATGGTGGTCACCACTGTTTTTAATCTACCCCTCTATAGACCCCCGTGGGACCCTTCCACACGGAGGTGTACAGAGGATCTGTTCTTCTATGATCTTGTGGACCGCCTCCCTGAATTCCTGTGAGACCCCTTCCCATGGGTATCGCTGTTGGGGAGGCATCAGAAGGCGCAGTTCAAGTCTAATTCCCATGACCACAGCTTTCTGTCTATTTGGATCTAAATGAATCTTTGGCTATTTATGTTCCCACATAAATTCTATGAAAAGTCTATAAAACTGTTTCAGTGAGAAATCTTACTTGTGTGTGTGTGTGTGTTAGTTTGTAAAACAGATAGAAGATAGAGAATAAATTGAAGCAAGGACAGAAACAGTGTAGTTAAAGAAATAGTCTTTTTATTCTTACCAAATCAGACTTTAATCAGGTACATTCAGCAGACAGATTCTGGGTTCAACTGGCCAGAGCCCTGCCCTCTAGGACGCGTTGGGGAAAATCGTTCCAACGAGGGCTTGCATGCACCCTGCTTTTATACAATTTGGTCACCATACAAGTCTATGGAGAGGGATTTTTTTTCTAATGTTGCTTAATCAGTGAGTCATACTCTACCACCGGTCAGGTGGCCATCTCTCCTTTCCGTTTCAGCTATTGCAAGTTATTGTGCAATTTCCCTTTTTGTCAACATCTCCCTAGATACGGACATCCAAACATCCAAACATGGACAAATCTGTCTCATATCATCTTGTGATCTGGGTGCCATCTTCTAAAGACAGACTCCGTGTTATGAACCAAACTTCTTATCATTTCTGTCTTTAATTTCTGCATCATGTGTGTTACACTCAATTTGGAAGTTGCACCAGGTTTCATTAGAACTCACCAAGCAGTCCTGCTCTTGCAGGCTCTCTGCTATAAGGCCATCAACTGCTTCTCAGGCCTAGGCAGTGCTTTTCAACTGTTTCAAGCTATGCAGCTTGGCCCACCACTATTCCAGTGGATAGGTCTTAAACTAGAACACATATTAACCTGCAGGAAAAGCAAGTCCTTGCTCAGCCAGTCATAGATTTTTAAACCTAGCTGGTATTTTTACAGCCTGAGTCCTAAAATCTGGCCTTCCACCCTTCCGGTGGGCATCCAGTGAGGGCCTCTTGCTGTACTATAATTATACAATTCCCACCCGTAACCTCCGCTCTCAGGACAAATCACTCCTATCTGTACCCTTCTCCACCACCGCTAACTCCAGACTCCGCCCCTTCTGCCTCACAGCACCTTATGCCTGGAACAGACTTCCTGAGCCCTTACGCCATGCGCCCTCCCTGCCCATCTTCAAGTCCTTACTCAAGGCCCATCTCTTCTCCCTTGCTTTTGGCGCCTAACCACCTTCCCCCTTCCTGTTACCTACACTGACTACGTAGTCTGTTACCGTTAGATTGTAAGCTCTCTTGAGCAGGGACTGTCCCTCCCCGTGTTTAAACTTGTACAGCGCTGCGTAACCCTGGCAGCGCTATAGAAATGCTAAGTAGTAGTAGTAGTAATCCGCAAACGAACCTTTTCTGGAGATGGGAGGGCGGTAGAACGAGAGGACATGATATGAGAGTGAAGGAGGGCAGACTCAAGAAAAATGTCAGGAAGTATATTTTCATTGAGAGAGTGGTAGATACTTAGAATGCCCTCCCGCGGGAGGTGGTGGAGATGAAAACGGTAGCGGAATTCAAGCATGCGTGGGATAAACATAAAGGAATCCTGTTCAGAAGGAATGGATCCTCAGAAGCTTAGCTGAGATTGGGAGGCGGGGCTGGTGTATGGGTGGTGGGGCTAGTTCTGGGCAAGACTTCTACGGTCTGTGTCCTGAAAATGGCAGATACAAATCAAGGTAAGGTATACACAAGAAGTAGCACATATGAGTTTATCTTGTTGGGCAGACTAGATGGACCGTGCAGGTCTTTTTCTGCTGTCATCTACTATGTTACTATGATGTAACTCTGGAACTCACTCTTTGCATAATTTGAGTCACGAACTCTAGCTGGTTGGATGACGTTGCAGCTTAGTACGCTTGTACCATTAAGGGTAAGTACATTATCGACCTTTTCAACTATCCCTTCACTTTGCGGCGTTTTTTTTTTTACTCAGCTTGCCTAGTATTTTTTTTTTTTTTGAGTCTTCCCTGCCATTTTTCATACAGCATTAACACACAGACTTTCGTTTTTTTCACTGGTTCTCATAGTTCCAAAACATGTTAGCATCAATTCTGCACTTGTTTTTTCTGTATATCACCACTCTCACCTTGACGTAGTGTCGTTCAGTCATTTCGTCCCATTAGATTACACATCTCGACTTAATTACCCATTTATCATTGTTTAGCAGACGTTTGCAACACCGTTCTGATATTAGACTCCACAAAGTTTTTTTTGTCTTAGTTCTTTCCACCTATGGAGAGATATACTTTCAATGCACACATGGTGGTCCAGAGTTGACACCTTTTTTGGCGCCATTTTTTAAATTTTATGACATAGATGTACCACGTCACCTATTATGTTTTGAAATAAGTCTTTGAAATTCACTCTCAACATCTCACAGTAATCTCTTCCTTACCTCCGTTACATGTATCATATATTGTTTAGTTTTTATTTTCACTTTTTTGCTGTCATGAGCTGTTGGTTTCCTGAATGGAACGTTGTACTTTGTTTTCTCTTCTGAGCTCATATTCAGAGGAGGAGCTTGTTTGCTCTATATTTTACTACGCATATGTTTAGAAGGAATTTCCAAGTTAACAAGAGGTTTGAATTTTTTTGTGACCCCTGAGGCAGGCACTTCTTGTGCCGAAACACGGACTGTGTCGGTTCCTTTGTACAAGTTGATTTATTAAACGCCTTCAACATAATCTCCCGAGTTGGTCTGTTCATCAGTCAGCCTCTGCATTTGGTGATTTATTTTTACTTTTAGCCAAACATTTTATTACACCATTGCCCTTACAGTAGCACCTCCTCATACTAACCATGTCTAACACCATAGTCCAGGTAGTAATATTTTTGTTTCACATATATTTTTAAGGTAAACACATTGCATCATTGTTACTTATACCGCTTGGTGATGCCATACTTTTTTTATTGTCCTTGTTTTAAGTTTATTGTTTTTTTAAGCTAGTAACTATGTATTTTTGTTTCATATACATTCTTTAGGTAAACACATTGTATTATTATGCTATTTATACCACTTGGCGATTCCATACTTCATTATCCTTTCTGAGTACTATCTATATGGTTTGTTTGAATGTCATTTTATGTAGTCATTTTTGTTTCTGCCTAGATTCAATGGCTTGGATGTTCGCAATATTTTCTTGTCAGATTGCCATAACATTGGAGGTACAACTTTTAAATTCGTCACACAGGTGTTGTTTTGTATTCACACCTATCGTTTCTTTATCCATACATTATTATGTATGGCAACATATGTACTAAAATATGTCTATATTCATTTTTTGTTCTTCAGTTTTAATGTAATATTTTTATTTTTATAGCATTGTCTTTATGAAACTTCATCCAATGACATTTTTATTCAAGTGTCATTCTTCTATTTTATTTGATGTACTAATTGTTTATTTGAATAATTGTTTAATTATGTCATCATTCAGTTTTATATCTCTCAACTATTTTTATGTTTGTTTGTTATAGATTTACCAGACACCTGAAGCAGGCCTTGTGCCGAAACATGGCCTTGTCGGGTCATTTTTCAACTTGTTTACAATAAAGACTCCTTGATACCCTTTGAATCCACCTCGCTTTTTTGTTTACGGTTATGGATGTAGAACATTAGTATTTGTAATATAGTCTGTAAGCTGTCTATGATTTTAGTCACAAATGGAAGATTGGCAATTTGGTCGGTAATTCAAGGGGTTGGTGACTAACCCTTTTGGGTCTTTGAGCTTAGGACACACTAATTTGAGTTTTGGTGGGATATAGCTCTTAACCATAAAGTGTAAGAAAAGTTTGTTTTGTTTTGTTACATTTGTATCCCACATTTCCCCACCTATTTGTAGTCTCAATGTGGCTTACATAGTACTGGAGAGGCGTTTGCAGACTCCGGTGTAAACAAATACAAAGTGATATTGTGGTAAGATAAAGTTCATGTGGTACAGCTTCATTAGGGAATCGTACAATGGAAGAGTTGTGTTATGTCCACTACGTACTTTAGTTTTGTTGTGTTGCAGAGATCAGGCATTTATGTTGGATTGGTAGGGTATGCCTTTTTAAACAGATTAGTTTTTAGTTTTTTCCGGAAGTTTATGTGGTCGTACGTAGTTTTCAAGGCTTTTGATAATGCGTTCCACAGTTGTGTGCTTATGTAGGAGAAACTGGATGTGTAAGTTGATTTGTATTTGAGTCCTTTACAGCTTGGGTAGTGGAGATTTAACTACGTTCGTGTTGATTCAGATGTATTTCTAGTTGGTAGGTCGATCAAGTCTGTCATGCATCCTGGGGCTTCACCGTAGATAATTTTGTGAACCAGAGTGCAGATTTTGAAAGCAATGCGTTCTTTGATTGGGTGCCAGTGTAGTTTTTCACGGAGGAGTTTTGCACTTTCAAATCGCGTTTTCTGAAGATAAGCCTAGCTGCCGTGTTTTGAGCGGTCTGAAGTTTCTTTAATGTTTGTTCTTTGCATCCCGCATAGATTCCATTGCAGTAGTCTACATGGCATAGTACCATTTATTGTATCAGGTTGCAAAATGTTTCCCTCGGGAAGAATTGTTTCACGCGTTTGAGTTTCCATATTGAATGGAACATTTTCTTTGTTGTGGATGTCACTTAGGTTGTGGTCCAATGTAAAGCTGAGGATTTTCAGGCTGTCTGAGATAGGGAGGGTGTAATCTGGGGCCTTGATAATTGTGGGGTTGTTCGCGCTGTGTTGGGATGAGAGGATAAGACAGTGTGTTTTTTCTTCGTTGAGTTTTAGTTGAAATGCATTTGCCCAGGAATCCATGATGTTCAAGCTGATCTTGATTTCGTTGGCGATTTCTGTCCGTTTACATTTGTAAGGAATGTATATTGTGACGTCTGCATAGATGAAAGGGGTTAAGGCCTTGGTTGGATAAAGACTTAGCTAGTGGGGTCATCATTAGGTTGAAGAGGATCGGTGATAGCAGTGATCCTTGTGGTACTCCGCAGTCTGCTTTCCATGGTGATGATATGTTTGAGTTTGATTTTACTTGATATGTTCTTGTGGTTAGGAAACCCTTGATCCAGCTAAGTATGTTTCCACCAATCCCGAACTTATCTAGTAATCTTATTAATGTATTGTAGTTTACCATGTCGAATGCACTAGACATGTCGAATTGGAGGAGGAGGAGAAGGAAGATATTTTTGCCTATTGCTATTTCCTGCTTGAATTTGGCTGAGAGAGTGAGTAGTACTGTTTTTGTGCTGTGTAGGGGGCAAAAACCTGAATGTGATTTGTGTAATATTGAGAATTTGTTTATATAATCTGTGAGCTGTTTGGCTACCATGCTTTCCATCAATTTGACTGGATGCTACTGGACAGTAGTTGGTGATTTCATTTGTTTTTTTCTTGTTGTCTTTTGGTATTGGGGTGAGTAGGATATTGCCATTTTCCTTAGGGAAGAGACCTTGCTGTAGCATGTAATTTAGGTGGGATGTGAGGTCTACTATGAAACGGTCAGGGGCGGATTTCATTAGGTAGTTGGGGCAGGTATCTAGATTACAGTGAGTGTTGGAGAACCTGCTGATCATCCGTGCAACTGTTTCGACGGTGAGGAGGGCAAAATTTAACCAGGTTCGGTCAGCCGAGTTTTCTCCAGTGGTTGGGTCCAACTCATTAAGGACGTTATCTATGTCAGTGTTGTCCTGAGGTAGCGTGTTGCGTAGGTTTACAATTTTTTCATTGAAATACTTAGCAAGTTTATCTACAGATGGGATGTCTGTATTCGTTGTAGTGACCACGTTGGTGTCTAGGAGTTTGTTTCTCGAGTTGGTATAATTTCTTCGTGTCTTTGTAATCTGAGTTGTATAGTGTGATCTTTTGGCCTGTCTTATAGCGTATTTGAACTTTGTGATTGTTTCCATGTGTTGAGTGTGTGTTCGTCTTTTGTTTTTTTCCATGTTCGTTCGAGTTTTCTGGTTTGTGTTTTTAGCTTTTTCAGTTCATTGTTGAACCATGGTATTGAGTTATGCTTATGTGAAAATCTTGTTCTTAAGGGTGCTATTTCATCTACTATGCATTTGCATCTTTTATCCTATTCTTTGAGGTAGTGTATGAAGTCTGTTTGTGCTGTCCATTCATTGTTATATATCTGTTGCCAGAATGTTTTTGTGTGTGCTTGACCTCTTATTCTGTAAGAGGTGTGTTGTATTTGGTGTAATCTCTTCTTCCGCCAGTGTAGGGATAAGTTTAGTTTGTAGTGATCAGTCCAGGGTGTTTGTCCATTTAATATCTGTTATTATTAAGTTCTGGTCTGTTGAAAGTTTGTGTGAGATGAGATCAAGTGTGTGCCCTTTGATGTGGTTTGCTTGCATTTGTGGCCATTTGAGATCCCATAATTTGAGGAATTCCTTACATTCTCGTGCATTGATTGAGTTTGGGTCTTCTGAGTGAAGGTTGATGTCTCCTATTACTAGTACATTGGAGTTGGTTACACATGTGTTTGAAATTAAGTCCATGAAGTTAGTCTGGCTTTCGTTCCAATTACCTGGAGGCCTGTAAAACAGGACATAATTCAAATGATCTCAAAGGGTTTTGTTGTGGATTCTGATTGATGCCATTTGAAGTTGAGGTGTCTTGGACTCGGCAGTGGTTTCGGTGGTAAAGTGGGATCGATAGATTAGTGCTATGCCTTTGCCTCTCTTTTCCTTTCTGGTCCAATGTGTGATTTTGTATCCTGGAGGGCATAGGTCTAGGATTATAGGGTCCTTTTGGTCATGGATCCAGGTTTCATTGATGAAGTGTAGATCTAGGTCTTCTGCCATGATCCAGTCTGTTAGTGTTGCTGTTTTGTTTACTGCGCAATTGGTGTTGATGTAGCCCACTTGGATTGTTTGGAATGGGTCTTCTACGTTAGGTGTTGTGTGAACTTTTATTAGTTTTCGTTTCTTTGTTGAGGTGATTTTGTTTCGACGCTTCTTTGCATTCAGTGGTGGTTATCTGCATGTTGGTGGTCTTCCTTTGTTTAGGTTGTTGTCAGTTTGTTGAGGTGTGGTGTATCTGATCAATCTATGATGATTGAATAGTATGCGTATGATGTTACTTTCTGCAAGAGGTGTGGTTAGTGTTAAGTGGATCAGTGTTAAGAAGTAGTTTGAAGGTATTCATTTTGGTTTCTATTCGCTGTGGGATACTAATAAGACCGTGTTATGTTGTCTGGATGCGTAATAAGACTTTGTTCTTTTGAGTGGGGTCTGGTGTTCTGGTCATGTGTGTTATTTCAGCTTGCCTTTCAAGCTGTTGAAGTCAGTGCTGGATCAGGTTTCAGTGATAGGTAAATGAACAGAAGAGATGGGGGAGAAGAGTGGTTCTGTGTCAGGGTTTTCCTTTAATTGGTCTCTTAGCTAATTGCTTCCCTCTCTCCTTGTCCAGAGAATCTTCAGGACCCTGTTTCTGGTTTTGGCTGGAGGCAGAGGAGGGGGGGGGGGGGGGAACTTCAGAGCACCCTCTAGGATTGGGTTGAGAACCCCTATTTTAATGTCTTTACATCTGACTTGCCAATGGTTATGCTCATCTATTTTCTTCATTAGCGTCTGCATTCCATTAAGAAAAACAAAACACACTTTTGGTTTTCACTATCTCTTCTATCTCACCATTAAACTATGCTGTCCCTTGTCTAGCCGCCTTCTGACCTTTTTTGATGCATAGAATATACGTCATCTGGGCATCCAAAATGGTCTATTTAAATAATGTCTATACCTAAAGCAGACTTTTGATTTTGATGATTGCTCCCTTTGAGGAAATTTATTAGAAGAAGGTACTTTTAAAAAGGGAGACATGAAAAAATTTGTTTCATGGCAGTTTTTTTTTTTTTGGTCTTTGTTCCAGTGATGATGCATTTGATTGAATTGTGATCAGTATTGCCTAGTATCCTCCATTACTTCTTGCACCAGGTCCTGCAAACCAGTAAGGACCAGATCTAAAGTTCTTTCCCTTCTTGTTGGATCCAGGACCAATTGTTGCATGTAATAGTCATTTGTAGCGGTTAGCAATTTTACTTCTCTAGCATGTCCCAATATTGGGGTAACTGAAATCTGACTAATCAAAAACAGAAAAATGAGTAGTTGATTTATCTTAAAATCTCCCCAAATACCTTTTTATCAAGAACTAGTGTCATCTCACTTCTTCGTTCCTATGGCATTGAGAGATGCATGGGACACTGGGGTGCATCAGCTTCAGGGCGTTGAGGATTGTTAGTGTTTATTGGGACCATCATCTTCGGACTTGACACGGAACCTATAATTCAATACAATATAATAACATATACCACAAAATGCTAGACCAAATGGTTCAATACAGTTTACAGTAAGATTCCTGGGAAATACAGTATAAAAATTAAATAAAGTAGCACAAAATTAAAATAAAAACAAAAATTATCATTTGAAGAAGTAAGTTTTCAACTGTCTTCTGAAGATCATATAATCAGAAATTGATCTGAAAGTGAAAGGTAAAGAATTCTAAATCTTGGTCACTTGGTAAGAGAGCAAATGTGAATAAAATTAATTAATTTATTTTTTTAGATTTTGCTCACATCTTTTTCAGTAGTAGCTCAAGGTGAGTTACGTTCAGGTACTCTGGATATTTCTCTGTCCCAGGAGGGCTCACAATCTAAGTTTGTACCTGAGGCAGTGGAGGGTTAAGTGACTTGCCCAAATAGTTTATATTTTATATTTATCACAGAAGGGTAAATCAAAGATATTGGGTCTTACAGGGTAATAGATGAGATGGTGCCAAACCATAAACAATTCTAAAGACCAGAGAACACAATTTAAAATAAAGGATTCAACCGTGTCTTTGACAGTGCTGAGGGAATCTAGTGCCAGCTGTTGGTCAGAGGTCAAGAATTACTGACTTTAGTCTCCTTGGAGGCACAGTGCCAGGAGCTCTTTTACATTGATGTCATCAGTACCTGAGAAGTATCAGTACTGTGAGGGCCGCTCTCTTTCCACATATTTGGCACTGATGCACTATCCTTCTACATCTCAGGACCAGGCCTCTGATTCAGTCCAAATTCCTTCTGTGAAACTGACCACACTGATATTGGCCCACCCTTCCTTGATGCCTACTTTCGATGAGAGGTTCTGGGTTATATTGCAGGAGGACTATTATTTTGAGTCTGATGCAGACCGCTCGAGGGAGTCTGACCAAGAGTCAGTGTTCCTCTCAGAGGAGGGGTCCTTGGATCTCTCTTTGGACCCCTCATGAGAAGATAGTCTCCCTCTGAGGATCTGACCTTTACCAGTTTTTGTTTGTGAGATGGCTGACCATCCCATTAAAGTTGGAAGTCCTTGACTGTGATAATGCCCATTCTCCGAGGACAAGCAGGCTGCTTGTTCTCACTGATGGGTTGACGTCCTCGGCAGCCCCCTCCATCGGAAAGTTTACTAGCAAAGGCCTTTGCTAGTCCTCGCGCGCCCATGCGCACCGCGCATGCGCGGCCGTCTTCCCGCCCGAAACCGGCTCGAGCCGGCCAGTCTTCTTTCATCCGCGCTCGGTACGGTCGTGTTACGCCGTTCGTGCCCCAGAGAGTCGACCTCGAGCGTCCTTTTCGACGTGTTTTTTCCTTGTTTTTCTTTAAAAAAGTTCGGGAAGCGCTCCGGAAGTGTTCCGGAAGACCCTTTCGGGTTTTCTGCCCTTCCCGTAATTTTCACAGCTTTTGCCCCGTAAGTTTTCTTTCGTTGTCGGGTAGGCCTAGTTTGGCCTCGGTCGAGATTTTTCTCCCTTTAAATTTTGGTGCTTCAATTTTCGCCATTTCGGCCTTTGATTTCGCCGGCGTGATTTTTCCGCCCATGACATCGAAGCCTTCCAGCGGCTTCAAGAAGTGCACCCAGTGCGCCCGGGTAATCTCGCTCACTGATAGGCACTCTGCGTGTCTTCAGTGTCTAGGGGCCCAGCACCGCCCTCAGAACTGCAGTCTGTGTTCCCTGTTACAAAGGCGGACTCAGGTAGCGAGATTAGCCCAGTGGAACGTTTTGTTCTCGGGCTCTTCGTCGACATCGGCACCGGAGGCATCGAGTGCATCGACGTCGTCAGCGTCCGGACCATCTTCCTTGGCTGCCGCTCCATCGACTGCATCGAGGCATCGGACCTCTGCATCGGCGCCGAGGCATCGGGCGACTGCATCGATGTCGGTGGTACCGAGACTTCGTCTGCTGATGTCGTCGGACGGAGGTGCATCGTCAGGAGTGCAGGTGAGGGCTGTCCATTCCCCTGCTGGTGGCGGTGAGCCTTCGGGTGGGTCTCCTCCTACCCTGAGGGCTCCTGCGGTACAGCCCCTCCGGGATCGACCCTCTTCGGTCTCGGCCCCGAGGAAGCGACGGATGGATTCTACGTCCTCCTCGTCGGTGCCGGGGAGCTCCAGTGACATGCTTCGGAAGAAGTCGAAGAAGCATCGACACCGGTCTCCTCCCCGTGTCGGCACCGAGAGCTCTGGGTCGCCGAGGGATTCGGCACCCAGCAGGCATCGGCATCGAGAGGACCGCTCACCCTCTGTTCAGGAGGTGTCGATGCGCTCCACTCTGGACAGCCCGGAACAGCCTCCTCGCCCGGAACAGGTTCTGACGTCGACGCCTGCATCGACTTCCATGCCTTTCCCCGCAGCCGCTCTGAACGAGAGCCTCCGGGCCGTTCTCCCAGAGATCCTGGGAGAGCTGTTGCGCCCTACCCCTCCGGTACCGGCGGTGCTTGCGCCACCGGTACCGTCGAGCGTGGCGCCGGCTGGTCCATCACCCAGGTTGAGGTCCCCGACGTCGGTACCGCGTGCGGTGCCGACCGCGGCCACCTCCCAGGAAGGCTCCCCGACTACGTCGGCGGAGGGAGCTTCGCCGATGCGGGCGAGGGAGTCTACCTCTCGACGCCCCCATCGTGGACGTGGCTCCACGGAGTCGAGCCGGGCGAGGTTGCAGACACAGGTCCGTGAACTTGTGTCTGACACCGAGGGTGAGGCCTCGTGGGAGGACGAAGAAGACCCCAGATATTTCTCTGACGAGGAGTCTGAGGGTCTTCCTTCTGATCCCACTCCCTCTCCTGAAAGGCAGCTTTCTCCTCCTGAGAGTCTGTCTTTCGCTTCCTTTGTCCGGGAGATGTCTACGGCCATCCCCTTCCCGGTGGTTGTGGAGGACGAGCCCAGGGCTGAAATGTTTGAGCTCCTGGACTATCCTTCTCCACCTAAGGAAGCGTCCACTGTTCCCTTGCATCATGTCCTGAAAAAGACATTGCTTGCGAACTGGACCAAGCCATTAAGTAATCCCCACATTCCCAAGAAGATCGAGTCCCAGTACCGGATACATGGGGACCCAGAGCTGATGCGCACTCAGTTGCCTCACGACTCTGGAGTTGTGGATTTGGCCCTAAAGAAGGCTAAGAGTTCTAGGGAGCATGCTTCGGTGCCCCCGGGCAAAGACCCTAGAACCTTAGACTCCTTTGGGAGGAAGGCCTACCATTCTTCTATGCTCGTGGCCAAGATCCAGTCTTACCAGCTCTACACGAGCATACACATGCGGAACAATGTGCGGCAGTTGGCGGGCTTGGTTGATGCTCTTCCCCCTGAGCAAGCCAAGCCTTTTCAGGAGGTGGTCAGGCAGCTGAAGGCGTGCAGAAAGTTCCTGGCCAGAGGAGTTTATGACACTTTTGATGTTGCGTCCAGGGCCGCTGCTCAAGGTGTGGTGATGCGCAGGCTCTCATGGCTGCGTGCCGCCGACCTGGAGAATAGAATCCAGCAGCGGATTGCGGACTCGCCTTGCCGTGCGGACAACATTTTTTGGGGAAAAAGTCGAGCAGGTGGTAGAGTCTCTCCACCAGCGGGACACCGCATTCGACAAGTTCTCCCGCCGGCAGCCTTCAGCCTCTACCTCTACAGGTAGAAGATTTTTCGGGTGACGGAAGACTGGTCCCTATGCTTCTGGTAAGCGTAGGTACAATCCTCCTTCCCGACAGCCTGCGGCCCAGGCTAAGCCCCAGCGCGCTCGCTCTCGTCAGCAGCGTGCGCCTCAGCAAGGCCCCGCGGCTCCCCAGCAAAAGCAAGGGGCGAGCTTTTGACTGGCTCCAGCAGAGCATAGCCGACATCCAAGTGTCAGTGTCGGGCGACCTGCCAGTCGGAGGGAGGTTGAAAGCTTTTCACCAAAGGTGGCCTCTCATAACCTCCGATCAGTGGGTTCTCCAAATAGTCCAGCAAGGAAACACCCTCAATTTGGCCTCAAAACCTCCAAATTGTCCACCGGGAGCTCAGTCTTACAGCTTCCAGCATAAGCAGGTACTTGCAGAGGAACTCTCCGCCCTTCTCAGCGCCAATGCGGTCGAGCCCGTGCCATCCGGGCAGGAAGGGCTGGGATTCTATTCCAGGTACTTCCTTGTGGAAAAGAAGACAGGGGGGATGCGTCCCATCCTAGACCTAAGGGCCCTGAACAAATATCTCGTAAAAGAAAAGTTCAGGATGCTTTCCCTGGGCACCCTCCTCCCCATGATTCAGCAAAACGATTGGCTATGCTCTCTGGACTTGAAGGATGTCTACACTCACATCCCGATACTGCCAGCTCACAGACAGTATCTGCGATTTCAGCTGGGCACACGCCACTTCCAGTACTGTGTGCTACCCTTTGGGCTCGCCTCTGCGCCCAGGGTGTTCACAAAGTGCTTGGCTGTAGTAGCAGCGGCACTTCGCAGGCTGGGGGTGCACGTGTTCCCATATCTCGACGATTGGCTGGTGAAGAACACATCCGAGGCAGGAGCCCTGCAGTCCATGCAGATGACTATTCGCCTCCTGGAGCTACTGGGGTTTGTGATAAATTATCCAAAGTCCCATCTTCTCCCAGTGCAGAAACTCGAATTCATAGGAGCTCTGCTGGATTCTCGGACGGCTCACGCCTATCTCCCAGAGACGAGAGCCAACAACTTGTTGTCCCTCGTCTCGCGGGTGCGAGCGTCCCAGCAGATCACAGCTCGGCAGATGTTGAGATTGCTGGGCCACATGGCCTCCACAGTTCATGTGACTCCCATGGCCCGCCTTCACATGAGATCTGCTCAATGGACCCTAGCCTCCCAGTGGTATCAGGCCGCCGGGGGTCTAGAGGACGTGATCCACCTGTCCACGAGTTTTCTCAAATCCCTATATTGGTGGACGATTTGCTCCAATTTGACTCTGGGACGTCCCTTCCAAATTCCTCAGCCACAAAAGGTGCTGACCACGGATGCGTCCCTCCTGGGATGGGGAGCTCATGTCGATGGGCTTCACACCCAAGGAAGCTGGTCCCTCCAGGAACGCGATCTGCAGATCAATCTTCTGGAGTTACGAGCGATCTGGAACGCTCTGAAGGCTTTCAGAGATCGGCTGTCCCACCAAATTATCCAAATTCAGACAGACAACCAGGTTGCCATGTACTATGTCAACAAGCAGGGGGGCACCGGATCTCGCCCCCTGTGTCAGGAAGCCGTCAGCATGTGGCTCTGGGCTCGCCGTCACGGCATGGGGCTCCAAGCCACATATCTGGCAGGCGTAAACAACAGTCTGGCCGACAGGTTGAGCAGGATTATGCAACCTTACGAGTGGTCGCTCAATTCCCGTGTGGTACGACAGATTTTCCAGGTGTGGGGCACCCCCTTGGTAGATCTCTTCGCATCTCGAGTGAACCACAAAGTCCCTCAGTTCTGTTCCAGGCTTCAGGCCCACGGCAGACTGGCATCGGATGCCTTCCTCCTGGACTGGGGGGAGGGTCTGCTGTATGCTTATCCTCCCATACCTCTGGTGGGGAAGACTTTGTTGAAACTCAAGCAAGACCGAGGCACCATGATTCTGATTGCTCCTTTTGGCCGCGTCAGATCTGGTTCCCTCTTCTTCTGGAGTTGTCCTCCGAAGAACCGTGGAGATTGGAGTGTTTTCCGACCCTCATCACACAGGACGAAGGGGCACGTCTGCATCCCAGCCTCCAGTCGCTGGCTCTTACGGCCTGGATGTTGAGGGCGTAGACTTTGCCTCTTTGGGTCTGTCAGAGGGTGTCTCCCGCATCTTGCTTGCTTCCAGGAAAGATTCCACTAAGAGAAGTTACTTCTTCCATTGGAGGAGGTTTGCCGTCTGGTGTGACAGCAAGGCCCTAGATCCTCGCTCTTGTCCTACACAGACCCTGCTTGAATACCTTCTGCACTTGTCTGAGTCTGGTCTCAAGACCAACTCTGTAAGGGTTCACCTTAGTGCAATCAGTGCTTACCATTACCATGTGGAAGGTAAGCCGATCTCAGGACAGCCTTTAGTTGTTCGCTTCATGAGAGGCTTGCTGTTGTCAAAGCCCCCTGTCAAGCCTCCTACAGTGTCATGGGATCTCAATGTCGTTCTCACCCAGCTGATGAAACCTCCTTTCGAGCCACTGAATTCCTGCCATCTGAAGTACTTGACTTGGAAGGTCATTTTCTTGGTGGCAGTTACTTCAGCTCGTAGAGTCAGTGAGCTTCAGGCCCTGGTAGCCCAGGCCCCTTACACCAAATTTCATCATAACAGAGTAGTCCTCCGCACTCACCCTAAGTTCTTGCCAAAGGTCGTGTCGGAGTTCCATCTAAACCAGTCAATTGTCTTGCCAACATTCTTTCCCCGTCCTCATTCCTGCCCTGCTGAACGTCAGCTGCACACATTGCCTGCAAGAGAGCATTGGCCTTCTACCTGGAGCGGACACAGCCCCACAGACAGTCCGCCCAATTGTTTGTTTCTTTTGATCCCAATAGGAGGGGAGTGGCTGTAGGGAAACGCACCATATCCAATTGGCTAGCAGATTGCATTTCCTTCACTTACTCCCAGGCGGGGCTGGCTCTTGAGGGTCATGTCACGGCTCATAATGTTAGAGCCATGGCTGCGTCGGTAGCCCACTTGAAGTCAGCCTCTATTGAAGAAATTTGCAAAGCTGCGACGTGGTCATCTGTCCACACATTCACATCTCATTACTGCCTGCAGCAGGATACCCGACGCGACAGTCGGTTCGGGCAGTCAGTTCTTCAGAACCTGTTTGGGCTTTAGGATCCAACTCCACCCCCCGAGGGCTCTGTTTGTTCTGTTCCAGGCTGCACTCTCAGTTAGTTGGTAAATTTTTAGGTCAATCCAGTTATGTCCTCGCCGTTGCGAGGCCCAATTGACCATGGTTGTTGTTTTGAGTGAGCCTGGGGGCTAGGGATACCCCATCAGTGAGAACAAGCAGCCTGCTTGTCCTCGGAGAAAGCGAATGCTACATACCTGTAGAAGGTATTCTCCGAGGACAGCAGGCTGATTGTTCTCACAAACCCGCCCGCCTCCCCTTTGGAGTTGAGTCTTCCCTTGAAGTGTATTGTCTTGCTACATACTGGACTGGCCGGCTCGAGCCGGTTTCGGGCGGGAAGACGGCCGCGCATGCGCGGTGCGCATGGGCGCGCGAGGACTAGCAAAGGCCTTTGCTAGTAAACTTTCCGATGGAGGGGGCTGCCGAGGACGTCAACCCATCAGTGAGAACAATCAGCCTGCTGTCCTCGGAGAATACCTTCTACAGGTATGTAGCATTCGCTTTCACAACATCCTTAAGGCAAAACAGATAAAACAGTGGGAAACATTTTCTCTGTACTCCCTATGCATAAGAAGCTTCAGCTTTTGCACCATTCCATGGTCATCAAATCCCCTCTGAAAAAGAGCCAAAAGGTGGTAGTGTCATAATTCCACCTTAACCAGTCATTTTGCCAGATTCTTTCCCAAACTCATGCCCATCCCAATGAAGCACATTGACGCTTTGGTCTTCTGTCTGGAGCAGACTAAATCCCATAAGACAGTCCACCCAGCTTTTTATTTGTTTTGACCCAAACAGGATGGGGGTGTTTTTTGGGGGAAACACACTTTATTCAGTTGAGTAGTAGTCTGTATTGCCTTCAGTTATGAGCAGAGTTGCTCCTTTGTGCCCCAGGGAGGGATGCGAGGACTTGGGAAGCTTTGGGGAGTAAAGGGTTCCAGAGTGCTATGCTAGCGCTAGCCTCTAACATACATTCTTACCAGATCTTCATGACCATGCACTTGAAGTCCTTGGTGAAAAGGTATAGTGAAGTTAACTGATAGTCTACCATCTGATCAAGGAACCTTGTGAATCAAGTATATCTATTGTTTTTTGTTTTTTTTTTTAACTATTTTCAAAGATTGTAATTGTAATTATAATTTCCTTTCTTATTATTTTCATACATTTCTTTTCCTTTGTATTTTAACTATTTTATTATTGTGGGCATGTCCTTTTAGTGATATATCAAACGGAAATAGACTAAACTGAACTCCAGCAGCTAGTAATGAAACAGTGGGGATTTCAAAAGTACATGGCACAAGGCAGCCTATGATGATTTTGATATGCCATCTATGGCTCCACCATGGGTACTGTGATGGGCAGAGTCAGTTATGTGCTTCAGACCTTGATCTGGTGGTTCAGGAAAAGCTGGCGAATGTCCCCTGCTGAGATGATAATCTTTTTTGTGACAAAGTAGAGGAGGTCACCAACCTCCATGAAGAAGCGAGCTGGTACCATTAAGTTACTCTCTTAGACCTCTCCTGCTGTGACCTCCACTTCTAGGATATATATAGGCATTGGACAGAGATTTAGGGGCCCTTCCCAGATGACCCAGAGCTCCCACTTCTGTCTAAGGCAGCACGGGGCTGAAGTCTTAATCAGCTCCTCATTCAAAATAGGTGATGAGCTTTTGACTGGCTCCAGGAGAGCATAGCCACAATAAAAATGCCCTTTCTGGATGGCCTTCCAGTGGGAGGGAGGCTGAATTGTTTAAAAAAAAAAATGTAACCCCTTTGTAATCTCAGATTGGTGGGTTCTCCAAATAGTCTAGGTGGGTTACTGTTTCCATTGGGGGGAAACTCCCTCCAGATTGCCTACTAAGAGCCTCAAAATTAAGCTGTCAACACCGGGAACTACTTATATGGATGCAGTTCTTTTATAGTCCTTGTGGTCCTATCCATTCCACTATGGCCATAATAGGAGGATTTCATCTCATCCTAGACCTCGGGGCCCTGAATAAATATTTGTCAATGAAGAAGTTCAAGGTAATTTCCATGGGCACCTTGATCTTTATGATTCAGGAAAAAATTGGCTGTGCTTTCTGGAAACCCTGACCACGTTGGCCCTGTGTGTTTGGAATTTTGATCTTAGTAGTTATTTAGTGCTTTCATTTTGCTTGTTTATCATGATCTGAGTTTCTCATTTAGTGATGGTAAGGGTTCACCTTTTCCTTATAGCTTCTTATATTTTTACACATGTACATGATTGTTAGATTTTATATACTTATATGCATGCTATTATATTCATATTTTAATCATTTATATGTTTATTATCTTATTTATGCAATTATTTGTACATTTATCTATTTTTTTATATGGCTATAATTTCTTAATACAGACTCCTGATGCAGGCCAATTAGCCGAGATATGGCCTGTGTTGAGTTGTGTTGAAAACACCTGTTAAAGGATTTTTGAACGAACTTGAGCAGCTTGTGGTGTTTTAAAGTTATCCATCAAAGAACTTTTAATGCAACTTTTTTTTCACTTCCACTGTTATTGATATTGAAAATACGCTAAGTTCCACAGAGATTGGAGTTCATAGGAGACCTGCTAGACGTGGCTCAGGTTCAGAGCTTCCTTCCTGATCAGAGTGTGGATGCATTAGTTATCATTGCAGTGCAGCTTCATCAAAGCCAACAGCTCACAGTTTAACAGATGTTTGTTATGATTCTGTTTAACTCTGCTAGTCAGACAGGGGAATGCCTGGAACAGTTCCTGATTGGCCCATCTGGGCTGAGCTAACGTCAGTCTGATCTACTTAAGCTTACCCTTCCCTACAACCCTTGCTTTGGCGTTGCTGTTTTTTTTCTGAAGCCTTACCTTGCGCTGTTTGAGCTTTTGCTTTGTGTGTTGTGGAGTGGAGGACTAGCCTAGTGGTTAGTGCAGTGGACTTTGATCCTGGGAAACTGAGTTCGATTCCCACTGCAGCTCCTTGTGACTCTGGGTAAGTCACTTAACCCTCCATTGCCCCTGGTACAAAATAAGTACTTGAGTATATGCCTGCTTCCATTGTAACTAGCAGCAGAGACTGGAGATAGGATCCAGCCAATGGGAACGCAGTGGTAGCGGAAGACAGGAAAGAAGCGGTAATTACAGGAAGGGAGGAAGTGATATGGAGGAAGGTTTTGTCAAGGAGGTTAGGTGATGAAAGTATTGAACACTAATGTCTGCTTATTTCTGGGATAAAACAGCATAAAATGTTTTGTACTTTTTTGGGATCTTGCCAGGTATTTGTGACCTGGATTGGCTACTGTTAGAAACAGGATGCTGGGCTTGATGGACGTTTGGTCTGTCCCAGTATGGCAATACTTATGTACTTATGTCTTCTCTCTCTCTCTCTCTCTCTCTCTCTCTCTCTCTCTCTCTCTCTCTCAGCCATGAAGCTTATGACAGCTTTGGTGAATGTAGCTTTAAACCTCAGTATTCATCAGGATAACACTCAGAGGCAGTATGAAGCAGAACGCAACAAAATGATTGGTAAACGAGCCAATGAAAGGCTGGAACTGTTGCTACAAAAACGGAAAGAGGTAAGCTATATGTAAGTGTCATAGACTTAATTATAGTTGCAGACTAGTTCACTGCTGGTAGTTGAAGCTAAAATCCAGTGACCTTGAATATACTTTTTTTTTTTTTTTTTTTAATTCTAAAAACCTGCTCCTGAAGGTCCAGTTGTGCTTTTTGTTTCGCGTATTTCTGAGTGACATACCCTCATTGCAGTATTTTCTAATTTTCTAAAGGATTTTCTTTCTCCCTCATACTCCTGATCCTGTGCCATTCACGAACCATTACCTTGTTACTTTTGAGGTTCTTGGTTCATCTTCTCTTCCTATTTGTTCATCACCAAAACCTATATATAACAAGACATTTTCTGCTGTTACATAGCCAGCTTCTGTCTTTGTCTTTGAATAGTTTCTCTGACCTTCCGTTAATTGATCAAGCCGTTCGCTGCAGGAATCATTAGATAAATTAGCTGCTCTTAAACTTTCCTGTTCAACGCTGACTAAACATAAACCTTTGTTTGGCCGTCAGTTGCAGCAGCTTAAACATCAGTTACATCATCATGAGCGGCTGTGACAGAAGCATAGTACAACGTCATTACACTTAACTTATTTTATTTATTTATTTAGGCATTTATGTCCAACATTTTCCAATTGACATTGTTTCAGTGTGTCTTACAAAACCAAATAGAGTAATTACATTTAATGGGATGATCTGTTTTGGTGATAGGAAAGAGAGATTGGAGTACAGATTAGAGATGAGAATCAAGTTAACAGGGATTTATCTGAGTAACAGGTTTTTTTCTTTGGGGTTCCCATGAGTCTTTGTAGAAGAACTTTTTGAAGAAGAACATTTTGAATGTTTTTGGAAATTCAAGTAGTTGTTCCTAATTTTTAAGGATTTCGGGAGTGCACTTCAATTCTGTGTGCATAGATATGTGAAGCTCTATCAGTAAGCAGATTTGTATCGTAGTCCCTTGCAGTTGGGAAGTGGCGTGCGCGGTAGTTTGATTCTGTTTTTATTGCACATTGGTAACAACTGCCATATATTTTGGAGCTAGATCAAAAATGATTTTGTAGACCAGTATACATAACTTGAAGGTTATTCTTGCCTTTGACAGGAAGCCAATGTAAGGCTTGGAGTTGTGTTGTAGCGAGATTTTCTGTGAATTAGCTGTGCAGCTGTGTTTTGTGCCATTTGTGTAATTTTCTTAAGATCTGATATTTGCACCCGGCATAGATTCCATTGCAGTAGTCTAGGTGTACTAAGGAAGCATGCAGTTATTGGAAAGTAGCCTCTTATGCATCGTAGTTTCCACATTGTTGGGAACACTTTTGTTACAACATTTGTTGTTTGAAGGTCAGGTTTCTATCTAGTGTTATCCCTAGGGCTCTCAGGCTGTCTGCTATTGGGTGGGTATATCCTTTTAGAGTGATGCTGGGGAAGGTGTTCTTGCAGTAGGTGGATGTGAGGATTTAGGAATTGTGTTTTCTGTTTGTTAGTTTTGATTTGAAAGCATTTGCCAACGATTCTAGGCTATTCATTCCTTGGGTTATTTTGGTTACGATTCCTGAGCTATTGCTGCTTTGGGGGGACAGTCTGAATCGGTTAAGCTGTTCTCTCGGTGCGGGAGCCGGGCCCCAAGGCAAAAAGCAGTGTGTAGATTTGTTGGCCCAACTATTGGGGGACGCCTGTCCCTTATTCGGGAGGAGTAGACCAAGGTCACTTCAGACAAATGGATTTTGGAAGTCATTCAAGGTGGCTATAAGCTTGAATTTGCTCACCCCTTGAGGGGGGGGGGGGGGGCCTTCCTACAAGGCCACTGTCAAGCGAGTGGTGGTTCTGGAGACACTCTCCAAGCTGATGTGTTTGGGAGTGGTCATCCCGGTGCCACCCTCCGAGATCGGTCAGGGTCGCTACTCCATCTACTTCTTAGTTCCCAAAAAAGGCAGAACTTTCCGCTTTGTTCTCGATCTCAAGTCTGTCAACAAGGCTCTGCTGGTACGGCATTTCTGTATGGAAACTGCACTCCTTGGTGGCGGTTCAACCAGGGGGAGTTCATGACTGCTCTTGACCTAAGAAGGTGTATTTACGTATACCCATTTGGCCGCCTCATCAACATTTCCTTTGCTTTGCAGTTCTGGGTCAGCATTACCAGTTCCGAGCCATGCCTTTCGGTCTGGCAACAGCACCATACACCTTCTCCAAGATTATGGTGGTTGTTGCAGCCTTTATGAGGGCTGGGGGCATTCAATTGCACCTGTATTTGGACGATTGGCTTATTCATGCTCCATCCCACAAAGAGTGTTCAGGCTACGGAGATGGTGCTACTGCTGCTGCACGCTCTGGGTTGGGATAGTCAACCTTAAGAAGTGTCAACTCACTCTGTGCAGTCCTTGGAATATTTGGGTGTCCTATTTGACACCCGGGAGGGCAGAGTGTTTCTCCCAGAAGCATGCAGGCTGAGATTAGAGTCAGCTTTCTTCACAGCTCTATGTTCTGGCTTTGGCTCCCAGAGCTTGGGATTATGTGCAGGCTGGGCTGACTTTAGAGGGTCATGCCACGGCTTACAATGCCAGTAGCCCACTTGAGATCTGCCTGTATTAATAAGATTTGCAGAGCTGTGATTTGGTCTTCAGTCTACACATTCACATCTTTTTACTGTCTAGAGCAACATACCCAATGCGACAGCTGGTTTGGTCAGAGAGTCCTGCAGAATTTGTTTGAACTCCTTGCTCCCTTGTTAACTGTTGCTTCACCTTCACAACAGGCCTGTTTTAGTTGTTAGATTTATTGGTTCACTAGTAAAAGAGGCCCGTTTCAGAGCAAATGAAACGGGCGCTAGCAAGGTTTTCGTCGCCAACACCCCCCCCCCCCCTCCCTCCCTGGCCAACCCCTTCGTTGTTCTGCCATTGCTCCGCTCCCAACGTCATGACGTTTTGAAACAGGTGGGAAATCAGGAGACGAAAGGCAAATTTTGGTTCCAAACAAGGCAACTTTATTGCTAGCAAGTGAACAGCACCGAGTAGCCTCGGGACACTGTGTGTCATAAATCATCTGACGCTTACATTTATACTTCCCTACTGGGCCTGCGCATTTGGCCCCTTACACGTCATACCTGTCAGGCGCAGTAAACATTTGTAGTTCTTACAGTACAAAATTGTAGTCCCAGTACATACACACGTCATAACACTAAAATGATACTGACAAGAAAAACGAAACTTAGCAGCTTATTCTTCACACACACACAATGCTCCTTTCTAGCACAGGAGATAAGGTTCGGCTCAGGAATGCAGGGGGGTGTCAGCACCCTCCAAGGTCGTCTATTCAGATGGCGTTGCTACAGGCAAGCTGGTCTTGTATAGGCCTTGCTAACTACTGTTACAAGCTATATGTCTAATAGCCCTGCATTCTGTGTTTTCATTAGTAAACAGCAACTTCTTTCATTAGTAAACAGTAAAACTGGATAAGGCACAAATGTCCAGTGCAGTAATAAGGTGTGGCCAAACAGCCAAAAGCAGAGGTAGAGTGCATAAGTAAAAGTCCATCAGTAGGCACAAAACATGAGGTTGTACTGTTGCTCAGTAGTATTCAGGTAGTACCGGCGTTCCACTCCTTCATTCCCCCCTTTTGATACTTGAACATCCATTCTGGTGGAGAGTATCACCTCCATGAACCCTGAAAAGGAAAGAAAGGACAAGGACAGTTAGCGAGGGAGGCAACAAGCGAGCCCTAAGCCCTTGCGCAGCCGTTGGTTGCTTCGCCGGGGTTGAGACGGAGGGCCCCTAGTGGAATCCCCCCCCCTTTGTAGCCGGTCTTTTGCTGGCACAAGGGTGATGGCCCATTGAGTGACTCAGGGGGTTCAAAGTGCACATCAGCCACAAGGTGCTTCATCGTCAGCTTCATCAGACTGGGGAATGGGGGAGTACATCTGGAGAGCCATAAGTTGGGCAGCAGCACGGCGGTCAGCGATGCTTTCCATGGTGGAGCGGAGACACCTGAAAACTAAGGGAAGAGACAAAGGTATTATTAGGCAAGACAGCAAGAACAGGCCACCCATGACGAGGAGGCCTTGCAGGCTCCCGGAGGTTGGGAGCCAGCTGGTGAGGGAGGAAGTCCAATCCCACGCACTGTTCCAGGTCTGGACGGGGACGTGGGCTAGTTTGACCATCCGGTCAGTTATCTCCCTGATGACATGGCTCTGGTCATCAATCTGTAAGCAGCAATTACTGAGGTTAAACTTGCCACACACCCCGCCCTCCTGGGCTAAGAGGTAGTCAAGAGCCAAGCGATTTTGGTAGACGGCGGTAATGAGCTTAGTGTTCTGTCGAGCTAGGATATTGAGGGCCAGGGCAGAATCGTTAGTAAGGATTTCGAGTACGGCCTGTAGGCGAATAATGCGATTCAGCATGTAGATAGGGGTGCGGTACCCGTATGTACCATCTTCAGCCCATGTGGCCGGTCCATAGTAGTGAATGATACGTTCAGGCGGCCACTCGTTGTCCTTCCAGTCTCCAATCTGTACTTTGGGCTTGATGATTGGAAAAGACCGTTTTCGTCGGGTAGGTTTATCAGGCCCCTTTTCCACGTATAGGGGGATTCCCAACGTTTCGCCGACTTGTATGGGCAGAAGGAAAAAACTAGGTCGGACCGTGCCCAAGAGGCAGGTACCGTACCAGCGGGTCGGGAGTTGTTCATAGGCCCTGCGTCCGCAGATATAGTAGTAGCCCGCCGGGGCTACCCACTTGAGGGAGGCGTTCCCTCCGTATGTCCAGGTCGTGTTCAAGGTGGGTTCTGTCCAGATAGGCTCCGGGGCGGGCAGGTTGTCCGTTTGCCACCAGGTCGTCCGGCTGCCATTATACTGAAGAACCCCCGTACAAGCAGAGTCTCCCACTGGTACAGAGTAACGCTTCGATGGCGCTCGACTAGCGCAGAGGGTACCTATGATATTTGTTCTCAGGGCCCATTCGTACGGCTTCGGCCGTTGGGGAAAGGTAATGTTAGTGGTGTTGAGTGCATCCCATGTGTGTTGTCGAATCTCTCTCGCTTCCCAGGGCCATTGTTCACCCATGTCGGTACCTCCACAGACGAAACAGTTGGCAATCCCGAGGGAGAGGGCGATGTTTTCAGCCAAATTGAGGAACATATTTCGGGCTTCTGGGGAAATGGGGAATTTAGTCTCGGTCTGCTCAGCACGAGCAATTTCATCAAATACGTCTTGGTAGCCGACAACAGTAGTCTGGTAGTGCGTAGGAGGCTTCGTTTCGAGACTCTGATATATGGTATATATGTCAACGGATCCATTCCTCCGCCGTCAATGCCGAGGCCCCACGTTCCTCTCCAGGGCATGTCGTGTCCTCGGATGGGCCAGTCTAGGGACACATAGTTACCAGAACCTCGACGAAATTCGCCCAGGCCGGCGCATCCGGCATATCCTCCTCCCGTATAAGCACATACTCGGTCCCAGCCCGAGGCTCGAGTGTCGCCGGCGCATGGGAGCCACACCCACGGGGAGCAGCATCTCATGTCTGGACTGAAGGGGCAGACATACTTGTGGTCCTTAACGTATGCCTCTCGCCAACTCTGGCTACCACACTTGCGAGACCAAGGGTGCTTGTCCATGGCGGCACAGACGTCGAAGGTGAGGGTTGCTACAGTTTGGATGCCACCGACAAGGATACGAGTAGAATTAATGTAATACAGAATGCCATCTCCCTCGACTCCCGGAGGTCCGGCCACATACGCAGGTAGTCCTACGCTGAGGGTGATATTGTAGTATCTTGGTTTGGTAGGGCTGTGGCAGATAGTGAGATTTCCTTGGAGGCATCTGTGGAACTGTTGGAGGCCATTCGGAGTGATGAGGGCACAAGTCGGGAGAAACTGGCAATCGCCTTCCGGGGGCTGCGTCTGGTGAATGAGGGTAGTGACTAGGTGATATCCTCCCTCTATACGGTGGCGCACGAGGCGCAAACATTCAGTGCAATTCAGGCTCAGGGTGGCAGGATGATAGCTCGGAACTGCACACAGGAGAAGGAAGATGGTCAGCATTATATATGTGGTGGGAGGTATCCGAGCTTTTGCAGCAAGAAGATAATGAGGCCCACGATGAAGGCTGCGATAAAGAGAGAGCCAAAAACGCAGTGGGTCCAGAAACTGAGTTCCTGTTGCTGGGCAGGCATGAATCTGGTGGTTCACGTCTTTCTTAGAGTCAGCCGTAATGGAGCGTCAGGATGTTGGTGCGCAGTCCAACGCTTCAGGGTGCTGCTAGTGGGAGCAGCAGGCTTCAATCGGGTCCAATGTATCCACACTGGGCTTCCTGCAATTTTAACAGCGGTGGAGGTCGTTAGGAGAACAAGGGAGGGCCCCTTCCATTTTGGCTTGAGGCAGTCAGATTCATCCCACTCTTTTACCCAGACCTCGTCTCCCACCCTGAACCTGTGCGTAGGATTGGTGAGGACCAAGGGAGCTACTCTTTCAGTGTACTGCTGGATGTCTTGCACTACCTGGTGTAAGGCTCTCATCTGTTTCACTAAGGAACTCTCACCCTGTATCTGCAAGGAATCGGGAAAGGAGGGTAGTGGTGGTGGCCTAGCATACATCATCTCGTAGGGAGTAAGGCCGGTAGCCTTGGGGGTACACCTAAGATGCAGCAAGGCCAGTGGAAGCAGGTCGGGCCATTTGGCTTTTGCTTCTTGGCATAGCTTGGCTAGCTGGTTCTTCAGGGATCGGTTAGCCCTCTCCACTACTCCACTGCTTTGGGGTCTCCAGGCACAATGCAACTTCCAGTCGAGGCCCAGTCTGGTACTGAGCTGTTGTGTTACTTCGCTAGCGAAGGCGGGACCGTTGTCAGAGTTTATTTGCTTGGGGAGGCCGTATCTGGGTAGGATTTGATGAAGCAGTAGGGAGGTAACTTCTTTAGCCATTTCCGTTCTAGTAGGCTGGGCTTTAATCCATCCGGTGTAGGTACACACGGCGACGAGGATAGCTTTGTAGCCGCGCGCCGGGGGCATGTGTGTGAAGTCAATCTGGCACACGTGGAAAGGGCTGGTGCCTCGGAGAACATGTCCTGGCATAGGGCCGGGCCCCGTTCGAGGGTTGTTACGGGCACAAGTCGCGCATCGGCTGGAAGCGTTTTTGGTCCACAGGGATAGTTTGTTGATGTAGTAGGTCTTCTCAAGTAAGCGCCCCAGGGCGTCCCTTCCCAGGTGGGTGCGGTCGTGAGCCTCCTTGGCCACCGTCCAGGCCAAGGCTTCGGGTATCCATATGCGCCCATCCTGTAGTATCCACCAGCCATTGCGTGACTGTAGACCCTCCTGTTGGGCCCATTCCGTTTCTTGGGGGGTGTAAATAGGGGTCTCCGTAGGGAGCTGGACGACGAGTACGGGGTCAGAAGGGTGAGAGGAGTAGGGGAGCTGACTTGCCCTTTTTGCAGCGTCGTCTGCCCGCTGATTTCCCCGGGCGATAGGGTCCGTTCTTCCAGTGTGGGCCCTGCAGTGCATCACAGCCACCTTCTTCGGCTTCCATACCGACTCGAGTAATTGGCAGATCTCAGCGGCATTTGCAAGTCCTTTCCCTTCAGCTGTTAGATATCCCCTCTCCTTGTACAAGGCTCCGTGCACCTGGAGGGTGAGGAAAGCGTATTTGGAGTCGGTGTAAATGTTGACAACTTTTCCTTCAGCCCACAGGAGGGCTCTGGTGAGGGCGATCAGCTCCGCCTTCTGGGCTGATGTTCCGGGTGTCAGAGCCATAGCCTCGATCACATGGTCCTCAGACACCACCGCATAGCCAGCTCTTCGAATTCCCTCTACCACCTGGCTGCTTCCATCGGTAAAAAGGGTGATGCCCCCTTGCCAGGGTTGATCCTTCAGGTCAGGTCTGCTCGAGTGCACAGTGGCCATTACCTCTTCACAGTCGTGGAGTGGTGGTTCAGGGGCCGGAAGGAGGGTGGCAGGATTGAGGTTGGTCGTGTCCAGGATTCGCACCTCCGGATTTTCGCACAGGAGGGCTTGGTATTTGACCAATCGGGAGTTGGTCATCCATCTGGGTCCGTGGCTCTCGAGTAGGCCGCGGATGGTGTGGGGTGTGGTCACAAAAAGTGTTTGGCCGAACGTGAGTTTATTGGCCTCGTATATCAGGAGACAAGCAGCCGCAATGCTTCGTAGGCAGCCCGGCCATCCTCGTGCCACGTTGTCCATGCTCTTGGAGAGGTATGCTACAGGGCGTTGCCAGGTACCGACCAGTTGGGTAAGGACTCCAAGTGCCAATCCCTTCTTTTCGTCGATGAACAAGTAGAACGGCTTAGTCACATCTGGCAGTCCGAGCGCTGGTGGGGCCACAAGGGCCTCCTTGAGGTCCTGAAGGGCTTTCAGTTCGTGTTTCTCCCACTGGAGATTTTGGCCCTCGAGTTCAGGTCCTTTCAGTTTGGCGTACAAACTGTGGGTCAGGATGGCAAAATTGATAATCCAAATGCGGCAATATCCAGCGGCTCCGAGGAGTGCCCGTAGTTCCTTCTTATTTGCAGGAGTGGGTTGGTTGCGGATGGCTTGGGTTCGGGGGATACCGAGCCTTCGGGTTCCTTCTCGGAGGCGAAACCCCAGATACTCGACTTCGATCTCGCATATCTGTGCCTTCTTGCGACTGGCCCGGTACCCCTGGGCTTCCAGGGTCTTCAAGAGGTAAAGGGTATCTTCTGCACAGTCCGTGTACGTTTCACGGGCCACCAACAGGTCATCCACGTATTGGACAACCGGCCCATACTCGTCCTGATACGTCCTCAAGTCCTGGGCGAGTTGGTCGCCGAAGAGGGTAGGCGAGTTCTTGAACCCCTGAGGAAGACGGGTCCATGTATATTGCTGCTTGGTTCCCGTCTGCAAGTCTTCCCACGTGAAGGCAAACAATTTCTGGCTGTCGGCGGCGAGGGGGATGGAGAAGAAGGCGTCCTTCAAATCAATGACACTGTACCACTTGGTCTGAGATGGCACTTGGGCTAGGATGGAGTATGGGTTTGGTACGAGGGCAACTATGTCGGCTACCTGGTTGTTGACTTTCCTCAGGTCCTGGACGGGTCTGTACTCGGATGTTCCTGGCTTCTTAACGGGCAACAATGGGGTGTTCCATGCGGATCTGATTGGTTTAAGGACTCCCTGTTGAAGGAGTTTCTGTAGATGTGTGTGCATACTATGCCGGGCTGCATAGGGGATGTGGTATTGTCCTTGGTTGACAACTTGAGCATTTGGTTTGAGCTCAATCCAGATGGGGATAGCGTTAACGGCCAGTCCGCCGGGGTTCAATTCCGCCCATACATCAGGCACTTCATCCATTATGGCCCGCCTCTGCTGGGCAAAAGGGGTGTTCTGGTCGTAACGGCAGTCGCCGGGTCCCACAGTTGGGGGAACATGTAGTCTCCATTCTTCTCTTACTGGACAGATAAGTGTTACTGGCCGATCTTCAAAGCGAGCTTCCACTTCACCCGTAGTCTTGAACTTCAAGGTGGCCTGGAGCTTACAGAGTAGGTCTCGACCAATCAAGGGGACCGGGCATCCAGGGATGTGTATGAACTGATGGGACACCATCGTCCCTCCGATCTGGACTTGGCGCTCTTTGAGGAGGGGGGCCGCAAGGGATTTCCCGGAGGCCCCCACAATTGGTATAGTTTCTTTCGTGGCTGGGGCTATGGCAGTGGTGATAACAGATCGCTGGGCCCCTGTGTCTAGTAAGGCCTTCATAGATTCTGTCCCCACCCGAATTTCCACCAGAGGGTCAGTGGGGACTCTGCCCTCCCGGTTTCTTCATGCTGTGCCGTCTCGGGTAGCGTCCACAGCCATCTGCCATTCCCTCCGGTCATCCCGTCCTCTCTCTCTTCGGCCCCTCCCACGGCCTCGCCTAGGGGCCCCCGTACGGTCGCCGGTCTCCTCCTCTCTCTGCCGGTCCCATGATTCCTCTTCTCTCGGGTTGTCCCGTATCTCCTCTGGACAATCAGCCCACCAGTGTCCTTCTTGTCGGCAATTTGCACACTGGTTACGCCCTATGGGGGACCGCGTTCCTCTTGTTCTCCTGCCCCTCCCCTTTGGTCTAGACCTCATTCGTTCTTCCAGCACCGTAGCCAACACATCTGCCTTCTCCCGCATCCGTCTGGTCGATTCCTTCCGGGCCTCCACCTTTTCCTCCTGGTCGCGATATCCGAACACGCGATCAGCTATAGCTTTCAGTTGGCTGAGGCTCATCCCTTCGAACCCCTCTGTTCTCTGTAGCTTTCTTCGTATATCCGGTGCCGACTGGCTAACAAAACTCATAACCACGGTTGGGAGGTTCTTAGGGTCCTCGGGATTTATCGGGCTGTGCCTCCTAAATGCTTCCATAAGTCGTTCAAGGAAGTCCCCTGGACTCTCGTCCTTTTGTTGGACCACACTGTGGATTTTTCCCATGTTGGTAACCTTCTGCTTCCCCTTCTTTAAGGCGGCCAGGTACGCCTGCTGGTATCGGCGGATAAAGGTTTGGCCTTCGGCGGTTCGGTAATCCCACGTGGGGGCAGCGATGGGCGCCTCCGTTTCTAGTAGGTTCTGTAAATTGGCATGGGCCGGATTCGCATCCCGGATGGCTTGCTCCATATTTTGTTGTAAAAGGCGGCGTTCTTCAGAGGTCAGGATGTGGGCGCTCAACTGCCTAAGGTCGGCCCAAGTTGGATTGTAGCTGTATATAATGCCTTCCACCAGCTCTATCAGCTGCTCGGGTTTCTGGTCGTAGGACGGCCCATGGAATTTCCAGTTATACAAATCGGCACTTGAGAAGGGAACGTGGCTATAGACTGTTGATTCGATGGGCTGGCCCCCCCCTTCTGCCGGGTTAGGGGTATAGGTGGTGGACTGTCGGACTGGGAATAAGTGGGAGGTTCCCCCTTTTCGGCTGGACGGAAGGGCCTGTTGCGGGCTCGATTGGGGGAACCGAGTAATATTCTTCACAACCCGTTTACTCTTCCGTGTGGTTGCGAGGCCAGGTGACTCAGGTGAGGCTGGGCGGGACGTCTCCCCGGCATCCGACTCTGACCCGGAAGTCCCGGCGTCAGCGGGGCCTTCTGCTAGGCCCGTAAGGTCAGGGTACATAGGAGCATAGGGCGGCGGCGCAATGTCGTCTTCGTATGCTTCCGCCGTAGCAAGTATCGGGGCTTTTGGAGGCTTCTTCTCGGCCGAACCCTGAACTTTCCCTGCGGTTTTCTTTGGGGGTTTTTTCCTAGAAAGTGTGTTGGTAGTACTGGGCGTAGTTCCTGCCTTAACTCTGGTAGCAGGGGGCGTGGTCTCAGTGGCTTCAGTGCTAGGGGCGGTAGGCCGTATGGGGGCGGTCCCTGCGGCCTTCGGGACGGCAGCGGTTGCCGAGCTTTGGAGAGCGAAGGCATGGGTCGGCAGGGTTCTAAGTTTGGTTTTCCGGCCTTTTCTCTGCTTTACCAACATAAGGGCGGCCTTTTCTACCTTCCGTTGGGCCCAAGCCGGCGGATCCCGGACTACATCCAACCACGCTTCTATGTATGGAATGTCCTCGGGGCAGCCTGGGTTTCCCTCAATTATAACAATATTCATGACCGCCGCCACTTTTCATACTCGAATGACCCTTCCGGGGGCCATCCAGCAATTCCTAGCCCTGGCCACATAAATTGACATCTCTGTATCATCCCGGCCCTGCTACATTTATCTAGGTCGAACACTTCGCTAAAGTGTTCCGTCATTAAATCTAACGGTGAAGACCCACCCCCGCCCATCCTAACCTGAGTGCCAAAGGACAGGTGACGGACAAAGGGGGAAAGGGGAGGTGGAGGAGTAAGGGGTCTCGTTCCACCAGACACAGAAGGGTCAACACTCGGCCTGACCAGGACGCGGTCGCCCGGCCTGGAACTGCAAGCCCACTCACACACTTTCATACGCCACAAGAAACCCCCCCCGTTCGTTCGCCGCTCGGTTTCGTCGCCGGAGCCTAGTGAGTTTCGGGACCTAGTCGGATACCAATAGTCCGTATTAGTCACTGGCTAAAAGAGGGTGATCACGCCTCTTCTTCGGTCCTTACTGGGCCGGTCACTACGTAGAGTATACTCGCCTGTCCGCCGGGGTCGCAGGCCGCGCCGTCGTGCGCTTCTCCCTGAAATAGAAAAGGTGCCTTGTCGGAACCACACAGCCCCCTCTACAGTCAGGCAGAGTTGATCGGCCCTCCTCCGGGAGATGGACGCTGAAATCAGCGGTGGCCACTCACCACCTCCTCGGGTGGGAATCGATGACCCGATCCGACTGCAGTGGGGGAGGGGAAGAATATAATCCGATTCCCCTTTCTACTTCTGTCCCATCTGGGTCGCCAATGAAACAGGTGGGAAATCAGGAGACGAAAGGCAAATTTTGGTTCCAAACAAGGCAACTTTATTGCTAGCAAGTGAACAGCACCGAGTAGCCTCGGGACACTGTGTGTCATAAATCATCTGACGCTTACATTTATACTTCCCTACTGGGCCTGCGCATTTGGCCCCTTACACGTCATACCTGTCAGGCGCAGTAAACATTTGTAGTTCTTACAGTACAAAATTGTAGTCCCAGTACATACACACGTCATAACACTAAAATGATACTGACAAGAAAAACGAAACTTAGCAGCTTATTCTTCACACACACACAATGCTCCTTTCTAGCACAGGAGATAAGGTTCGGCTCAGGAATGCAGGGGGGTGTCAGCACCCTCCAAGGTCGTCTATTCAGATGGCGTTGCTACAGGCAAGCTGGTCTTGTATAGGCCTTGCTAACTACTGTTACAAGCTATATGTCTAATAGCCCTGCATTCTGTGTTTTCATTAGTAAACAGCAACTTCTTTCATTAGTAAACAGTAAAACTGGATAAGGCACAAATGTCCAGTGCAGTAATAAGGTGTGGCCAAACAGCCAAAAGCAGAGGTAGAGTGCATAAGTAAAAGTCCATCAGTAGGCACAAAACATGAGGTTGTACTGTTGCTCAGTAGTATTCAGGTAGTACCGGCGTTCCACTCCTTCAGTTTGACGCGAGGGCGGGGCCCGGAGTGATGTCCCACCCCCCTCCGCCTCCCTGCCTCCCTCCCTGCCAACCCGTTCGTTGTTCTGCCATTGCTCCGCCCTCGAGGGCGGGGCCCGGAGCGATTTTGGTGGCTTCACCACCACGAACCTTTTTGAAGGAAGTCAGGGCTTGGCTTCACTGATGTCAGTGTCCTCAGAACGTTGAGGGTGAGTTTTATTATAGTAGACGTTGACCTTGCTATTCTGAGTCCCCATTAACCAAAGTTGTTTGTTTTTGGTGATCCTGATATCTGTGAATTCACAGATGTGAAAATCATTGTCCTTGCTCTACAAAAGAGAAAATCTGTTACAGGTGAGTAACTTCACTGTATGTGTATCTATATATTTATATTGCTATTTATTTTTCTATTTGTATGTATGTGTGTTTATATTTCTCAGAGAACAAGCAGGGCAACTGTTCTCACACGTGGATGACATCATCTGATGAAGTCCTATCTTTTACAAGAGAAAAACAACCCCCCCCCCCCCCCCCCCCCAAAAAAAACCCCAAACAAACAAAAAAAAACCTTTTCCTCACTTGTAGAGCTGTTGGTTCCTATATGTTGCTATGCTTGTCTTCTTCCAAAGTTTAACTGCTTTTGCCTTGTGTTTTTATGGTGAAATTGTTAAATAAGGGTGCCTTAGTTCCAGATCTGTGTTTTTAATGTTCCTACTGCAGAGTTTACTGAAGTTTAATTAGATTAATTTGACTCTCATTGTACTTGATCCCAAGTAGTGTCTGTGTCTTTAAGAGAGGGTCTGCTACCTGGAGAGCTGGGAAATCCCAAGAAGCACGCTTGTGTTTGTTGGAGCACTGCACAATTAAAAGCTAAGCTTTTCTGAAACACATGTTATGATTTTTGTGTTTGAATTGATTCATAGGCTCTAAACTGCTCTGTCATCTGTGTGTTCATCTCCCATGATAATCTCCTAACTTCTTTCTAACTTATACAAGAGAAAAAATAAACCCTCTCACCCCCTAAGCTAGCTCTCAATATAAAGGAAAATGAAGAGACAATCATTTATAATAAACCCTCTATTGAACTATCCTGCTCATTCATATCTGTTGCTTCTTAAACTTGTTAATCATATCAACATGACTTTCAGTGTAATATACATTGTGCTTTAGTCCTAAGGTAAACCATCTGGAACCTTAGAGCTTGTCCCATCTGTTTCCAAATATCGGCCATGAAAGACTAAATCAAGAAACTCAAAAAGGTTTTGGCTGCAATAAAGAAAGCATCCAGGACTATTCCCAGCCATGTTGCCACCAGCACTGCCACAGAGAATAAAATAGAGGAATAGATGGGTCACTGTATGCTCTTGTAAATTATAACTTGTTTCACAAAGGCATCCCTCCCCCCTCCCCAACCAACCTTTGTCCTTATATAATTCCTTTTCTGCATTGGATCATCAGGATGCTCAGAAAAGTACTGATGTAAAGCCAGAGGAAGGAATATACTCACTCCAAAAGACATCCCCAAAACAATGACACATCTGCTCAAAGCAGAAAATTCTTACTGATAGGAGACTCCATTATAAGAGGAATTAACTTTGAGACCATCCCAGTATAGTGAAATGCCTTCTAGGATCCTCTGCTACCAGAACTACCCAAATACTGAATGTGATCACACAAGAGTAAGGATTCTAAAATTATATTTTAATCCACCTTGGGACAACAATAGCAAGTTTGGAGCACAGTGTGTTCCAGAAACTTGGGGAGAGACTCAAGTCTTTGGTTTGGACTCAGCTTTTTCTGAAGTTACTAGTAAAAAAGGCCCGTTTCTGGAACAAATGAAACGGGTGCTAGCAAGGTTTTCCTGGGAGTGTGTATGTTTGAGAGAGCCAGAGTGAATGTGCGGGTGTGTGACAGAGTGAGACTTGTGTGACAGTGTGTGTGTGAGAATGAGAGTATGTGACAGGGCCCCCTCCCCTGTTCCTAATGCCCCTCACCCCGTTCCCTCCCCTCCTTTTCCTCCTCCTTCCCACACTTTGGGTTCCTTAAGGCTTTCAAAAGTCTATGTACCTCCGTGGCCCTAACGCCCAGTATGCGGATACCCCACCGCTTTCCTCCTCACCCCTCCCCCAAGATGTAATACTTTCACGTCCTTCATTTTTTAAAAAAAGTGTCCTATCTACCCTGTGTACAAATGCTCGGCATTCAGATTGTGTTCCTCTCATAAATTTTCATTTTTCATACATTCAAAACTTCCCCCCCCCCCTTCCTGAACACTTTTGGTTCCTTTAGTCTTTTAAAACTCTCCTATGTACCCTGTGTGCTAATGGCCAGCATTGAGATTGTTTTCCTGTCCCAAATTTGCATGTCTTTCAGTCATTCACAACTCCCCCCCCCCCCCCCTTCTCCAGTTTAACACTTTCGTTTCCTTCAGTCTTTTAAAACTCTCCTATGTACCCTGTGTCCTAATGGCCAGCATTGAGATTGTTTTCCTGTCCCAAATGTTCATGTCTTTCAGTCGTTCAGAACTCCCCCCTCCCCCATTTAACACTTTCGGTTCCTTCAGTCTTTTAAAACTCTCCTATCAACCCTGTGTCCTAATGGGCTGCACTCAGATTGTTTTGCTTTGCCAAATTGTCTGTCACTGAGGTCAGTGCGTGCCTGCCTAGCAGACCACTTCCGGCAGGCACGGTCCCAAGCACATCCTGTTGGAGGTGAGAATTATTATATAGGATTCCTACATATGGGAAGGTAGAGGAAAAACTATGTAAAACAGAGGAGTTAAATAAGTGGCTTGAAGCTTGGTGTTAAGATGAAGGTTTTAGATACATAGGAGAATGGGGAGGTACATGGGGAAATAGGCTGCTCTATAATGATAGACTACATCTTTGTGACAGAAAAAAGGATCTTTAGGGAGAAATTCAGATAGTATGTTTCTAGACATTTAAACTAAAGTGTGGGGGTGGCAAAAGGAAGCAAGAAAATCCAGAAGCTTACTCCCAGGAAAAAATGAGGACAGAGGGAAAAGTAATGTTAATATAGAAAACATCTTAACAACTCACTTAACACATGAAAAGCAATGAGCGCAAATGGTAGTTTAAGTAAAAAGGTTCAAGATTGGCAAGCCCTGATATTTGCGGAAAACTTGGGATATTGTTGTTGTTACAAAGACATGGTTCATTGATTTCCATGAATGGGATACAACCATCCCTGGCTGTAATCTTTTTTTTTTTTTTTTTTGGAAGGATATGGAGAGCTGATGAGGTTGAGGAGTGGTACTGTATGTGAAAAATAATAGAGCAACTGAAATGCAAGGAACCTGGAGAAAGGAAGAAACTATATGGATCATAATGGAAAGAGAAGATGGAACTTGTATCCACACAGGTGTGGCAGAAATGAAGAAACTGGACAAGGATCTGATCAAAGCTATCTATAAGCTTGGAATGACAGTAGAGGTGCTGCTGCTGAGAGATTTCAATTTGCCTGATGTGGATTGGAGCTGCCCATCAGCAGAATTTGAAAGAAACAGAGAGAGTGTGCATGACTGTCAAAGTGTTTTGTTCAGACAAATGGTGATGGAACCCATGATGAAAGGGTCAACGCTAGATCACAAATGGAGGAAGAGTTTCCAATGTCCATGTGGGTGCCCACCTAGGCAATAGTGATCACAAGAGTGAAAGCAGACTGCAGATACACAAAGCTCAAAGTACTAGATTTCAGACATGCTGATGGGGGAATACCTAAAGAAGGAGCTGATGCCATGTGTATGCATAGGTGAAGCGGAAACCCAGTAATCCAGTCTGAAAGCTGTTATAAATATTGCAATAGATCTTTATAAAGGAAACTGAACTAACAAACAAGTGGCCGAAAAAATAAGGGCAAAAGAGACTGCCTTCAAGAAATACAAATGATCGCAACAACAGGATCATGGAAAAGAATACTGGATTAAACTCAGAGAAGCGAAAAGGGAAATACAGCTAGTTGTCACAACGGTCAGGAATAGTGAGCCCTTGGGCTGCTGTCGATAACTGGCAGCAGCCGGCGAACCACCCCCCCCCCCCCCCCAAGCAGGGAGCAAGACTGAACACCGACAGACTGGTATAAGCAGGATTGGAGTAGCCGAATTGGAACTGAAGCAGTAGGTTAACAAGCTGGAATACACAGGACTGGAATGACCAGACTTCACCTGCGCTTGACCGCTGTGCCCTAGGGGTTGATCCCCTAGGTGCGGGCAGCCGGCAGGACTTATAGGATAGAACAGGGACACAAGTAATCCTGGAACAGACAGACTAGAACAATAGGATTCAGGATTCACACACACTGGGAAAAGGGTTCTAAACAAGTTTGACTGAAACAGGTGTAGGACTCAGGATTCTCACACAGGTTACAAGCAAGCTTGACTGAGACAGGGTTAGGACTTAGAATTTACACACAGGATACAGGATTCTAATCAAGCTGACTGAAACAGGGTAAAGACTCAGGATGCACACACAGGATACAGGATTCTAAATAATCTAGACTGTACAGACAAATAACAGAGCAAGACAGAAAGCTGCACGCAAGGCAGCCACAAGCAGAGACACTGGAACAAGGAAAGGGGAAACTAAGGATAGGCAGACACAAACAAGGCAGAAGGCTGCACTCAAAGCAGCCACAAGCAGAGACACTGGAATAAGCAACAAACACACACAGACAAAAACTCATCTGAAGACCTCGTTGCAAAGGCAAAGCTGAAGGGTTTCCAGGTGCCTAATAAAGGCAATCACTGATGAAGTCACAGGTAAGGGTGCTGCTTAGTTACAAACCTCCCAAGCAAGTCTTGCAGACTGGAAGATCCGGACCGGATTAGAATGACTTCTGGAACAGAAGGAAAGCAGTCCATAGCAGCCACCAGGCCTGGCCACTGTGGAGGAGGGTGAGGTGAGCACAGGCATGGACATAGTCACAATCGTGACAGTACCTCCCCCTCAAGGCTCCCCCGGTCTCCCCGGGAGATCTGGGCTTCCACGGATAACTGTGGTGAAACCTACTGATGGGCTTCAAAACATGAACATGGGTTGCTGGATTGGAACTTGAACAGAAATCAGGAGCTGAACCGGAACTAGGACCCGGACTGGAGTCAGGAGCCGAACCGGGGTTGGGGCCTGGACTGGAGTCAGGAGCCAGACTGGGACTGCACTCAGGACTGGAACTCAGACCAATCAGGACTGGAACTCACTGAACTCAGGACTGGTATCAGGACTTGAACCGGGACTGGGACCCGGAGTGGACGCGGCATCTCGGCTGGAACTGGAACTCGGAGTGGCCTCAGCATCTCGGCTGGAACCGGAACTCGGCAGAAGCTCGGCTAGGTGTGCCACTCGGACTGGAAGCGGAGGCTCGGCCGGAAGCGCCACTCGGACTGGAAGCGGAGGCTCGGCCGGAAGCGCCACTCGGACTGGAAGCGGAGGCTCGGCCGGAAGTGCCACTCGGACTGGAAGCGGGGGCTCGGCCGGAAGCGCCACTCGGACTGGAATCGGAGGCTCGGCCGGAAGTGCCAATCGGACTGGACTCGGAGGCTCGGTTAGAAGCGCCAATCGGACTGGACTCAGAGGGTTGACTGGAAGCGCCACTCGGACTGGAATTGGAGGCTTAAGTAGAAGCACCACTTGGACTGGAATTGGAGGCTCAGTACAATGCACTACTCGGTCTGGCCTCAGAGGCATGGCTGGAAGCGCCACTCGGACTGGACTCAGAGGCATGGTTGCAAGCGCCACTTGGGGGCTGGACTCCAGCTGAGCCCAGAGTGTGGGATTTCCAAGATGCCTCCTTTTGGCAACCGCTTCAGGAGTATCCCACAAAGCTGGATTCAAGACAAGTTTGCAGCGATATTCAGAGAGTGTGATAAAAGGGTCAATATCAGAAACTGGATTTCCACCAAGAGGAAGCTGCCGGATGTGCCTCCTCTCTGCTGCAGCTTCAGGAGTTTTCTTCCAAGCCCGATGAGACAGAAGTTTACCCCGATATTTATGAGGAAGTTTGAGTAGTGGAGTACCACTGGGTTCAGTACTGGGGCCGATTCTGTTTAATATGTTTGTGATATATTGCTGAAAATTTAGAATGAAAAGTTTGCCTTTTTATTGATGACACACAGATTTCCAATAGAGTGGATACCCTGGAGGGAGTAGAAATCATGAGAAGAGATCTCCAAAAATTAGAATGATCAGAGTTCTAGCAGTTAAAATTCATATGCCAAGAAGTGCAGAGTGATGCACTTGCAGTGCAGAAATCTAAAGGAGTTGTCCCAGATAGGAGGAGAGAGATTGCTAAGCACAGGTCAGGAGAGGGACCTTGGGATGATGGTGTCAGAGGGTTACAGTGTGATGAAAGAATGCAACAAAGGGCGGTGGTTACAGCTAGAAGAATGATAGGCTGCATAGAAAGGGGTATAACCATCAGAAGAAAGGTGTTGATGCCCCTTTACCTGCCATTGTTGAGGCCGTACTTGGTGTATTATGTTCAGTTTTGGAGGTCATATCTTGCTAAGGACGTAAAAAGACTTGAAGCGGTTCAGAGAAAAGCGATAAAAATGGTAAGGGATTTGCATCGCAAGATATATGAGGAGAGACCTAAGGACCTGAACAAATATACCCTGGAGGAAAGGAGAGACAGGGGTGATATGATTTAAACATTCAAATATTTGAAAGGTATTAATTTACAAGTGAACCTTTTCCAGAAATGAGAAGGTTGTAGAACTAGAGAATATGAATTGAGGTTGCAGGGGGGGCCGACTCAAGAAATGAAGTACTTTTCACAGATACCATGGTAGATATATGGAGTGCCCTCTCGCAGGAGATGGTGGATATAAAATCGGTAACGGGATTCAAAAATTCGTAGGATAAACACAATGGAATCCTGTATAGAATGCATGGGACTAAGCAAGCCCAGCGGTGATTAGATGGCAACCCCAGCAATTGGGAAGTAAAGCCAGTGTTGGGAAGACTTCTGTGGTCTGTGACCAAATCTCACCTTGTGAAGTTGTCCTTTCGGAGGAAACTACACTTTTGGTATGGATTTGGAGAAGATTGGTA